>NC_137011.1:25974140-26029140 GCF_032717465.1 Coenobita brevimanus | reverse complement strand
CTTCCTCTAGCAGTCCACTCTGGCACATCCTGTATTAAACTGCCTTCTTTTCTGTTTATGTGCCCCAGCCACTTCCAGCGAGACAGTCTCACATATTCATTAACTGGTTCCACTCTAGTAATATCCCTTACTCTTTCATTTGTAACTCCGTCTTGCCACTTTACCCCAAGAATCCTTCTCAGTATTTTATTCTCAAATCCTAATACTTCCTGATCTGTTGCAATTGTACTGTACCATGACTCATGCCCATAAATTAAAATTGGTTTAATCATGGACTTGTAAATTTTCACTTTAGTATGTACCGAAAGCATATAATTATTCCAAACAGATTTCAACATTCCAACAGCTCGCCAAGCCCGTCTAATCCTCTCCTCAATTTCATTGTTTAATGATCCATTAGATGATTCAATCGTTCCCAGATATTTAAAGTTTTCTACATTCTTCACACATTATTCCCAATTACACAATCGATTTGGTTCTCCACGTTTATATTAATAATTTCAGTCTTTCCACAATTTATTACAAATCCCACTTTTTCTCCTTCCTCCAACAGACAATCAAGCACCCTCTGCATCTCGTAAATACTTCCGCAAATCGGCACAGTATCATCAGCATAGTCCAAATCCATCAGCTTCTTATTTTCTTTCCAGTTAATTCCTGCACCTGTTCTCCTTACAACCTTTCTCAAAACATAATCCATAACCAAAACCAACAGCAATGGCGAAAGAACTCCTTCTTGAATCACTCCTGACCTAACTTGAAATGGATCACTCAAAGAACCACCCACCATTACCTCTCTCTCTCTCTCTCTCTCTCTCTCTCTCTCTCTCTCTCTATATATATATATATATATATATATATATATATATATATATATATATATATTGGTGTGGCCTTGTTAGTGAACCCGGAAGTGCAACAATGTGTGACTGAATGGGAGGAGGTGTAATCGAGAGTGATGTGGATGAAAGCGAAATTTGAACGTGAGTTGTGGGTATTTGTGAGCGCATATGGGTCTGGTAACAGAAGGGATGCAGAAGAGACTGAGTCTTTCTGGATTGATGTTGACCAGTGTCTGCAGAGTTTTTTGGAGCGAGTGTGAACGTGGTAATGATGGGAGGTCTGAATGCTAGAGTGGGAAATGTAGCAGTTGAAGGCGTAGTTGGTATGCATGGTGCCTGAAGAAATGAAAATGGGGAACGAATGATAAGGATGTGCACTGAGCGAGGGATGGTGATTGGAAATACCTTGTTCGAGAAGAACGATATAAGTATACATGTGGGAGACAGGAGGATGGAAGGGTTGTTGATAGAGCATTGATGGACTATGTGGTTGTGTCCAGGAAAGTAAGAGGAAGATTGTTGGATGTGAGAGTTTTGAGAAGGGAGGGTGGAGGTATGTCTGACCACTACCTGCTGGAGCGAAAGTTAAGAGTAGGCAAGAGATGGGTGAGAGCTAGGAGAATTAGGTGTGGCAGGGAGATTTGAAAGTGAGTTGGATAAAAAAGAAAAACAAAAACAAATGAAAATGATAGAGTATCAGAAGAAATTGAAAGATGAATAGAATGTAGCGAAAGTTCAGGAGAATGGCAGTGTAGAGGACGAATGGCAGTTGTTTAAAAGTGCTGTGGTGGGGCATGCGGAAGAGGTGTGTGGTGTGAGACGAGTGGGTGATTGTGTAAGAAAGGGAAGTGAATGGTGGTGCGAGGAAGTATGGCCGTGGCTGAGAAGAGACATACATATGAAGTGTCGATGCAGAGGAAGGATGAGGTGTCATATGAGAGGTATAAGAAAAAGAGGACTAGGATGAGAAGGGCTGTGCGTGATGCTAATGTGGCGGCAGGTGAGAGGTGGGGCAGGCGGTTAACTGAGAATTTTCAACAGAATAAGAAAATGTTTTGGAAGGAGGTGAAATGGGTGCGAAAGGGAGAGTCTGGGAAGGAAGAGCGAGTAAAAGCAGAGGATGGAAGGATGTTAATTGAGATGGATGCAGTAAGGAAGAGATGGGCAGAGTATTTTGAAAGATTTTTAAATGTAGAGAAGGAAAGGGTGGCTCCGATTGGGCAGATGGAAGGGTGCAAGAAATAAATGTGTTGGAAGAGTTGAATGATTCTTTGATCACGAAGGGGGAAGTGCAGGAGGCAGTAAAGGATATGAAAGCAGGGAAAGCTGCAGGTATGGATGGGTGTGCTGTGGAATCCTGAAGGGTGGTGGAGCGACTATTGTTGACTGGTTAGTAAGATTGTTGAATGTGTGCTTTGTGAAAGGTATGGTGCCAATTGACTGGGCAAGTGCTTATGTGGTCCCGTTGTATAAAGACATAGGTCATAAGTATGAATGTACCAGCTTTAGGGGTATAAGTCTGTTGAGTGTTCTAGGTAAGGTGTATGGTAGAGTGTTAATTAAGAGAGTTAGAGAGGGTACAGAGGGAGTGATTGGTGAGGAGCAGTGTGGCTTCAGGAGAGGGATGGGATGCGTGGATCAGGTGTTTGCTGTGAGACAAGTGTGTGAAAAGTATTTAGCGAAAGGCAAGGATGTGTGTTAGGCATCCATGGATTTAGAGAAAGCTTATGATAGAATAGATAGGGAGGCTTTGTGAACTGTTTTAAGATTGTATGGACTTGATGGTAGGTTACTAAAAGGGGTGAAAAGTTTTTATGTAAATATTAAGGTGTGTGTAAGAGTGGGAAATACTGTGAGTGACTGGTTTCCCGTGAGAGTGGGGTTGCGGCAGAGATGTGTGATGTCACCTTGGTCGTTTAATATTTATATGGATGTTGTTGTAAAGGAGGTGAATGCAAGAGTTTTAGGTGGAGATCTGAGTCGTATAAATGTTGATGGTAGAGAGTGGAATCTGAAGCAGTTGCTGTTTGCAGATGATACTGCACTGGTGGCTGATTCTGTGGAGAGATTGAGACAGTTGGTAGAGGAGTTTGGAAGAGTCTGTGAAAGGAGGAAATTGAAAGTAAATGAGAATAAAAGTAAAGTGATGAAGTGTATGAGGTCAGTAGATGGTAGGAGGATGAATATAGTTTTGAATGGTGAGTTGCTTGAGGAGGTAGAGTGTTTTAAGTACTTAGGGTCACATGTCGCTGTGGATGGAAGAATAGATGCAGAAGTGAAGTTTAGAATGAATGAAGTAGGAAAGGTGTTGGCAGGAATGAAAAAAAAGTGTTTAGATGTCGTTCGCTTAGAATGGATGTAAAGAGAAGGCTGTATGAGGGTGTTGTGGTACCGACTGCATTTTATGGGACTGAAACATGGAATATGGGTGTAGCACAGAGGAAAAGTTTGAATGTAATGGAGACGAGGTGTCTGAGGAGTATGTGTGGAGTGACACGTATGGATTGAGTGAGAAATGATGAAGTGCGAAGGAGAACTGGAGTTGTTCGGGAGATGGCTGATCGAGTTGAGCAGAGGATGCTGCGATGGGCTGGGCATATGGAGAGAATGGATAATGAGCGACTGGTGAAAAAGATAACTAGATCTGATGTGAGAGGTGTAAGGTTGAGAGGGAGACCACAAATAGAATGAATGGACAGTGTGAAGAGAGCGTTGGATGCGAGAGGGATGTCTGTTGAGCAAGGAAGAGTGGCTGTGCGTGGCAGAAATAAATGGAGAGAAATTGTGAAAGAATAAATGATGACGCAGCCCTGAGGGGATATTCTCCTGCATTTGGTCTGATCAGCTAATCAGGTCAGGTGCGGGTAAGGGGATGGGTCTATTATGATGTGGCAGGGGTAAACCAGCTCTGCTGTCGTGCCCTGCACGGATGTCACTGATTGCACTGTGCAGTTCACCCTCTTGCGGTGTGGTGCAGTAAGGATCTGTCCCTTCTCCCCTTTGGGACTAAGATGCGAATGAATGTGTTTGAATGGATGAATAAATTGGGAGTGTGTCGTCTTGTCTCGGCTACCTCCCTTTCCCTGGGGGAAGCAGCCTAGGTATATAGATAGATAGATAGATAGAGTCAGAGATGCCAGGCGGCCTGCTGCTGTGAGAGGAGGTGCTTTGTAGGATTGTGCATTCATTCTTGTTCTTCTTTTATTTTTTCTAGAATGTGTGTGTGTGTGTGTGTGTGTGTGTGTGTGTGTGTGTGTGTGTGTGTGTGTGTGTGTGTGTGTGTGTGTGTGTGTGTGTGTGTGTGTGTATGTGTGTGTGTTTTGGTGATTGCTGGCTTACATGGTTTAATTTCGGTTTGTATGCTGAAGAATATAACGTGCTGTGCAATAAAAGAAACTCTGGAATATTTTTGATGTCCCTGATTTGGTAACTGTTGTTGCTAGAGTACAGTAGAACATTCGAGTGTCATGCGAGGATGGGGGAGAGAATAATGAAGCTTCAGTTTAGTTTGATTTTCGGCCTTGTGAAGTTAGTATAGCTCTGGAGTTGAGAAACGGACAGTGTAATTGCTTAGCAGAATAAAGACAACATATGCGAGGAGCCTGTGTCATTAATCCTGAGTTGACTTTGTGTAAGAATTTGTGTATTGTACATTGAAAGGTGGACCCTAAGAAGAACGATTCACTGAGTGACTTCCATCCTATACTGAACTACTGCTGTTAGAACCTGGGGCAGTGTGGGACATGGACACAGCGAGTAGTGTCAGGATGAGGATCGAAAAGTGTTTCAGTGAGTCAAATCTTCGACATCGAGCCGGAAGGTGTACAGACAAGAAGCCACGATAGGCAGGAGTGTGCTTCTCTGGCTGCAATCATGAAGTTTCAACAAGCACAAACTGAACAGCTAGAAGCACAAAGTGAAGAACAGCAAGAACGATATGAATGGCTTCAAGAGGCAGTACAGGAGCAACAAATGGAGTTATAGCTGAGAATCCAGGGACAGCTAGATGTTTTAATGGGGATAATGAAGGAGGAAGTATAAGATGAGCTACAGCAGCAGAAGCATGAGGTAAACAATAACGTGATAGAGTGCAAACAGCATACAGACGTCCAACTGAAGCATATTGACGACCTGTTTAAGACAATCAGTGAGAGAATTGAGGCCGTAGAGAAATCGTGCATCATTTTAGGGTACAGGGAGCATATGAAAAAAAAAATGAACTGTGTATGTTGAACCTTGACGAATCCCAAGCATCTGAAGGTAGCACTACAGGAATGTATAATCAGAATGTAGGAGTTTCGAGTCCTAGACTTAATTATAATGCCCCAGTTTTTAGGCCCAAAACCAGTGAAATGCATAGCTATAATAGGGGTTCAGTTAAAAAGAAACCTCAGAAATTTGATGGTAAAGTATCATGGGAAGCTTACCATGTGCAGTTTAAATTACTTGCTGACCATAGTGGTTCGGATGATAGGCAAAGGCAGTGCAGCTTGACAGAAGCCTCAAGGGTGTTGCAATGGAGATTCTTGGCAAGGTGTAAGTGGAGGAGAGGAACAGTTATCAGTCCTTAGTAGAAGTGCTAGGGCACAGATATGGGACCATGTACCAGACTTAGGTTAACAGAGCAAGATTCCTGAACCATGTACAGGCTCGAGACATTTCCTTACAGCAGCTTACTCATGATCTGGAGAGTATGGCATACAAGGCGTACCCTGGAACAGCACCTAACCTGTTGGCTATTCATCTAAGGGACCAGTTCATCGATGCTCTTGATAGTGCAGAGTTGAAAGTATACAAATGAATCTGGCACAACCCAAAAGCATGCAAGAGGCACTAGCCAGGGCTCTAGAATTTGATTCCCACGTCAGTTCCAGTATATCCACTTTTCAGGCTGGTCGTAGCGCAGGATTCAAGGTAAGAAAAGCGCAGGTACGTGAATCGGAAAAAGCTGAAGGAAGTTCCTGGTATTGTGAGAAGCCAGGATATCGGAAAGTGGACTGCAACAAGGATAAGAGAGAACAGAAGACCAGAGGAGGTTGCTGGTTCTGCAGGAAGCTGGGGCACAAGAAGGTGGAATGTTACAAATAGAAGAAATAGCAAGAACAGAACAGTGCAAGGAAATTTGCGACTGCAATAAACGGGTGTTGGACATGTGGTGATGTGGGACACTTCATCTATGAGTGTCCAAATGAGAAAGATGAGGGTAAATTAGTGAAGGCTGGTGATGAAAGGCAACAACCAGCCAGTTTTTCCCAA
Source organism: Coenobita brevimanus (assembly GCF_032717465.1). Classification (NCBI taxonomy): domain Eukaryota; kingdom Metazoa; phylum Arthropoda; class Malacostraca; order Decapoda; family Coenobitidae; genus Coenobita; species Coenobita brevimanus. The sequence goes on along the minus strand of NC_137011.1, from coordinate 26,023,042 downwards.
GAAGCCCCACCATTGAAGAAATGCAGGAGAACCTTGATGAATAGTGTGCGAAAAGATGAAAGAAATGACAGCAAGCAGTGTAGCAGGAATGGGAATCTTAGCAAAAAATGCTGCCATATTGTAGTGTCAGGGCCAGCGTCAGATGAAGAAGACCTTAAGTGGATGCAGATGAATGATGCAGATATACAACCAGTGCTAGAGTGGCTGCAGCAGAGTACAGTGCGACCATCTTGAGAAGAGGTTTCTAGGATCAACCCTGCAACCAAGAGCTACTGGAGTCAGTGGGACCTTCTTTGTTTGAACAACGGACTATTGGAGCGTCAGTGGGAGACACCCGATGGCCTCTGCAAGTATTGGAAACTGATGGTTACTAAGAAAATGAGGCCTTACTGTAGGTCTTACAAGAGTCTCATAACCGGATCACTAGTGGGCATCTGGGAGTGAAGAAAACTCTAAGTCAGCTGCGACAGAGGTTCTACTGGACTGGCATGCGTCAGGATGTTGAAGAATGGTGTCGGGCCTGTGATGTATGTTGTGCCAAGAAGGAACCCAAGAAACGTGGTTGTGCCCTCTCCAGCTGTACCAAATCGGAGCACCAATGGAAAGAGTCACGGTGGACGTTGCTGGACCACTGCCACCCACTGAAAAAGGAAACTGGTATATATGTGTAGCCATAGACTAATTTACAAAGTGGCCAGAAGCCTATTCTATCCCCAATCAAAAGGCTGCTTTCGTTGCTCCGGTGTTGGTTTTCCTGTCATTCTGAGATGCCACAGGAGTTACATTCAGAGCAGGGTAGAAACTTCGAGTCTGCTGCGTTCCGTGAGTGTTGCAAGTTACTGGGGATCAAGAAGGCCAGGGCAACCCCACTAAGGCCACAATCAGATGGGATAGTGGAGAAATTCAACTGGACTTTAAGACAAGAACTGGCCAAGTTGTCTGTAGAGGGACAGATGGAATGTGACCAGAAATTACTAGCTTTGCTGATGGCATATTGGTCTGCATTCCACGAGTCTACCTGCTACACACCTGCAAAACTGATGTTGAGCCACGAGTGATGATAAGCAGTTGATCTTCTAATGGGAAGACCACCTGGTGAAGAGCTGCCTACAGACACCTCCAGCTATGCCAAGCATCTTCAGGAAAGACTGGCTGCAGTACATCACCAACTTTGAGGAGCTTTGAAGTTTTCGGGTGAAGTGATGAAGTGCAAGAATGATGCCAGGACAAGTGAGGTGAGCTTAAGGATGGTGACAGAGTTTGGCTTTACATTTCTCAGCTGAAGAAAGGACAGTCACCGAAGCTGCAGAGCCCGTGGGATGGGCCCTACACTGTGATGGACCGCTTGTCAGACGTAACGTGCCGGATTCGAGGAGGCAGGAAGTCCCGTCCAAAGGTGTTTCACGTAAATCGTCTGTTGCAGTGCCATGGGCCAGGATAGTACTGCTGGGATGCCTCCGAGGAATCGTGCACACCCATGGCTGATGATGTTCAGGAGGACCAAAGAGCTGAAGTACAAGAGGATGGTGACAGTTCTCCGAGGAAAGAAGTGGATCAGGAATAGGACCAACTCATTCCAGGAAGAATGGTCTGTGTGGAGGAGCAGGGACATCATCGGATGCGGCATAGGACAAGACTGGATTAAGCTGAATGATTATTTTGTGTGCAATCAGACGTTTTGTTATGATTAAGGATTATGTAAGTCTTGTGTAGCTTTGTTGGGACGACGAAAGGACTAGGGAGAGGGTAGTGTTGAGAAGCTGGATTGCTGGATGAGTGGTGCTGGGGAGTTCCTGACGGTTCTTGCAGTTTCCGTTGCGAGTTGGAGTTGCCAGATGGCCTGCTGCTGTGAGTGAAGGTGCTTTGTTGGGGTGTGCATTCATTCTTGTTTTTTTTTATTTTGTCTATAATGTTTCATTAATTCTGGTTTATATGCTGAAAAATTTATAGTACTACGCAATGTAAGGAAACTCCGGAATATATTGGATGTCTCCAACTTGGTAACTGTTCTTGCTAGAGTATAGCAGAACATTCGAGTGTCGAGCAAGGATGGAGAAGAGAATAGAGGAGTTTCAGTTTAGTTTGACTTGTGGCCTTGTAAAGGTTATGTAGCTCTGGAATTGTGAAGCAGACAATAATTATTTGGTAAAATAAGAACAACGAACTCTTCAAGCCTATGTGATTATGTATTAGTTGATCTTGCTAAAGGATGTGTGTGCTGTAAATTGAACTGCTGACCCTAAGAAAAACGATTCACTGGGTGACGTCCTTCCTATACTGAACTACTGCTGTTGGAGCCTGTGGCAGTGTGGGACGTGTACGTAACAGTATACAAAGAGGAAGGCCCCAGGAGAAAACTGAATAGTATCATATTTATTGTGCAGGAGTAGATGTACAAACCAGTTTTGCCAAGTTATTTTCTCAGTGTAGAAACAAGAAGAAAATTCCCAAAACATACTATAACACGATAGTTATATTAGTTATAAAAAGAAAAGCAACTCAAATGGCCTTGATAACTAATGGCTGATTAGCTTATTACCAGTTGTTTACAGACTCATCACAAAAGTCCTTACTAATAGAACAAAACAACAAATCTGGAATAAAACCAACTTTGTGAGCAGTCAGGATTCCCAAGCAGATGTTGGACTATTGATCATCTATACACAATGAATCAGCCAGCTGAGAAAACGAAAGAGTATAACAAACCACTGTTATTAGGTTTCTTCTCTTGTGATAAGGTTCTTGACAGTGGAGCATGTGACAATTACAAATTCACTGCAGGAACATGGAGTACATAAGAACATTGTAAAACTCCTCGAGAATGTATATAGAGAGGGAACAGCTACAGTTAAATTATTGAAGGAATCGGGAAAAACTTAAACGGAGAAGAGCGTGCTTCAGGGAGATACAGTTGGAACAATATTATTTACAGCATGCCCTGAAAGTATTATCAGAAAGCTAGACTGGGAAAAACAATGGATTAAACACAGAGAAAACTTAAACCATTTCAAAATTTGTAGAGATATTGTCCATATCTCTGGAACAAGAGAGACATTGCAAGAAATGTTAACTGACGTAAACTGAGAAAGTTTCAACGTAGGGTTAAAGATGCAACGGTGCAAAACTAATGTTTAATCCAATACACCGAAGAGCGTCATCAGAATGTGCGAAGTCGAGATATATAATTATGTGGGGCATATACTAAAAATCCAAAACTAACGAAAGACCATGATAGCGAAATAAAAAGGCGCATTACAATTGGACAGAAAGCGTTCAGCAAACACTGAAACATCACGAAAAGTAGCTAGCCAATATGTACGACACGAAAAGTGTATAACGAAGATATAGTCCCACCTATGACATACGGTTGTGAGACCGGGAACCGACAAAATCGGTGGAAAATCAACTAATCTTCCTAAAAGAGCAACGAAAAGGTCAGTGTTGGGAATATATTTAAGAGACAGAAAAAGATCAACTTGGGTAAGAGACAAGACTAAAGTAAAATAGGTCATATAGGCTAAGTCATAAATGACCAGAAATGGAAGTGTGCAGGTCATGTAGCAAGAATATGATATAACCAATGGATGAAGACTGTAACTAACTGGTCTCCAAGAATATAACCGATGGACCAAGAGTATGACTGACTGGTTTTCAAGAGACTGTAAACTAGCAGAAAGAGGCCATACAGGAGGTGGAGAAATAGGATAGAAAAGTTTGTAGGTCATTACAAGTCCACTGCTGAACAAAGGCCTCCCCCGTCCTATTCCACGATTTCCTTGACTGAACCACTTTTTTTTTTATGCTAGGAAGAAGGAACCAAAGGCCACGAGCCAACAATACCGTTCCCTCCAAGAGAAAAACAAAATACAAGAGAGAACCAAATTCGAGATCCATTCATTTCGAGATGCCTGGACACACTGCATTTGAAAGACTGGAGATCATAGGAAGTAGGAAATACAGACAGAGGGTGACAATTACAGAGTTGGCCTGCTGCATAAATGAAGGACTGGGTGTAACTGTTAACTCTTGCATTAGAGAGCTGGACAGAAAAGGGATGAGTATTTGTTGCTAGACAGGTGCTACGCGCCCATTGTATATGTGGAGGGACGCAACCAGACAGTTCATAGGAGCAGTGACAAGTGAAATAGCGATAGAAATGAGATAAAGAAGGAACAGTGGGCCGAAAAGACAGAGGTTGAAGGGAGCCAGTAAGAGGAGAAGAATTAATGAGACAAAAAGCCTTTGACTCCACCGTATTGAGAAGTGCTTTATGTGGGAAACCTACTGACACATGAGAGTTGTACTCCACACAGGGGCAAATAAAACCTGTGTATAAAGTCAACAACTGTGCAGCGGTAAAGAAGATACAGAGTCGGCTTAGCACACCTAATCTCTTGGAAGCAGATTTTACAAGAGATGTAATATGATCATTCCAAGATAAGTACCGAGTGAATGAAAACTCAGGCATGTTCAAGGATGATGCAAGATTGAGCTGAATATTATTAAAAATTAGTGGGGACTCCTGTGGAAGATATTGTTGGGTTGATTGGTGTAAGAACTCAGTCTTCGATGCAATAAAAACAACAAGATTATTTTAACCCCAGTCAGAGATATGAACCAAGTTAGACATTAGGTGTGCCGTAGCCTCATCCCTTGTTTGTTGAAGTAACTGCTGAGATGGACGTTGCGGGAACCGAATGGAAAGGTGAAGGGTGGAATCATCAGCGTATGAGTGGATAGGGTTAGATGTACAGTTTAGAAGATCATTGACGAATAAAAGGATGAGAGTTGGTAATAGGACAGAGTCCTGAGGAACAACACTGTTGATAGATCTAGGAGAAGAATGATGGCCATATACAACAGCGACTATAGAACGACAAGAAAGGAAGCGATAGATGATGGCACAGATAGAAGGATAGAAACCATAAGAAGGCAGTTTGGAAATTAAAGATTTATGCCAGACTCGACTGAAAAACTTTTAGATATCAAGTGCAATGGCAAAGTTTTGCCAAAGTCCCGAAAGGAGGATGACCAGGAGTCTGAAAGGTACGTGAGAAGATCGCCAGTGGAGTCTCCCTGACGGAACCACTACTAACGATCAGAAAGAAGATTGTGATAGGAAAGATGCCTTCATATTTGTCTGTTAAGAGTTGACTCGAAAACTTTTGACGTACAGGATGTTAAAGCGATTGGGCGATACTTAGAGGGTTTGGAATGGTCTTTGGGACTGGCTGAATGAGAGGAAACTTCCAGCTGGAAGGAAAGGTACAAGTTGATAGAGAAAGGCGAAAGAGTATATATACATATATATATATATATATATATATATATATATATATATATATATATATATATATCATCATCATCATCATCATCCGGACCTCCTTTCACACCCTAGGACAGGGTGAGGAGTTGCAATGTCCAATTCAATGGCCCACGCTTGCATTCACGCATCATTCAAGCTCACGGAATCCTGGCTCTATCTGATACCCCCCAAACTTTCACCACATTCTGTAGCTTCACATAAACCTATCTGTTGGAGTCAACCTGAACGCTGTCACGTTAAAAAGAGGTGCCAAGTCCCTGATCATGTGCGCCTTCTCACAAGATTCATCCAGCCAGCTCGAACTCTTATGTGTGCCCTAGTCTCACTGTCTTTCATAACTCTTCCTCACAAGGAAGAGTAGACTGTAGCACCAGTCGAACAGGACAGTACTCCCGAGGTGGATGGAAAGCTAATGACAGGGAGTGCTGGAGCTCCCGTTTCATCAGCCATCATGACTAGTTCCTGACCATCCCCCTTTGCTGAACTTTTTCAGTGTCTCAGTTACACAGAGAGTAGGCCAGCATGTTCTCCAATACAAATTTCTCAAACTATCTACCCCAAACTACATGCACAGTACACACTACACTTCCTTTTCCAAAATTCAAAAATTTATGGCATCTCATCACCTAGCCTCGGAGTCCCCAGGGGTGGGGGGACCATAAATGCCCTCACCTTCCGCCCCTCTCCCGGTGATGACTCAAGGTGACTGGAACCACTGTCTGACTGTCTTCTTCATTTCTGCAACATTCGCGGCCTTCCCTCTAACTTTCGCTCTGTTGAGCACCACCTCTCCTCCTCTAAACCTCACCTTCTCTTTCTGAGACCAGCTGTCTGAGGCAACTGACAGCAAACCCTTTTCTGTATCCTCCTACTTTCTCTATACTCATTTCAAAGCCAAAGGTGGCTGTTGTGTATATATATGCAACACCTTATCTTGCTCTTGTGTTCCTGAACTCGATTCTTCTGAATTCTCTACACTCTGGCATCGGCTTTCCTGTCATTCTCTGACTAAATATGTCTGTGCTGTATACTTATCCCCTAATTCTACTGACTATCAAAAATTCTTCGACTATCTTACTTCTACGATGGAACACATTCTATCCATTTCTCCTTTCTCTGAAATCTCCATTCTAGATCTCAGTGTTCACCATCACCTTTGGCTCTCCTCTCCTTTCACTGATCCACCTGGTGAACAAGCCTACATCTTTTCTATCCTTAATGACCTAGTGCAGCTTGTACAGCACCCTACCCGTATCCCAGACCGCCTTGGAAAGAGCTCCAACATACTTGACCTCTTCCTTACAACTAATCCTTCTGCTTACACTGTTAATCTTTTCTCTCCATTGGGCTCCTTCGATCACAACCTTATCACCTTAACATGTCCGATCACTCTGGTACAGCCTGTGGACCCTCCAAGGAAACGTCATCTGTGGCATTTTGGAGCCACGGATTGGGAGGCCCTCAGACAGTACTTCTTTGATTTTCCCTGGAATGATTATTGTTTCGATGGCCGGAAGCCATCCGAGTGTGCCTTGCGTATTACGGAGGTTATTCTTTCGGGTATGGAAGCATACATTCCTTTCTCATATCCTTTGACTAACGCAAGAAAGCCTTGGTTTAATCATGCTTGTTCTAATGCTGTCCACAACAAGGAGAGGGCCTACAAAAGGTACCGGAGCCAACCCACCCCTGAATCACATCTTTATATTTCTGCCCGAAATCGTGCCAAGTCTGTTCTTCGCTCTGCTAAAAATAATTTCATCCATATAAAATGCTCTCAACTCTCCAACTCGAAATCTTCCTGCTCCTTCTGGCACCTTGCCAAAAATCTTTCTAACAACTTTACCTCATCATCCTTCCCTCCTCTTTTCTACTCTGATGGTTCTGTAGCTATTTCTTCAACTGATAAAGCAGATCTCTTCACATAGACTTTCTCCTCCAATTCCACCTTATACGATTCCGGTGCTGTTCCTCCATCACTTCCTCCCTCTGATTTCCTCATGGCTGACATTAAAATTTCTTCAACTGATGTATTTTCTGCCATCACTGGCCTCAATACTAACAAGGCATATGGGCCTGATGGGGTCCCTCCTGTTGTTCTCAAGAACTGTGCTTCTGTGCTTACACCCTGCTTAGGGAAACTCTTTCGCCTTTATCTGTCAACTTGTACCTTTCCTTCTTGCTGGAAGTTTGCTCTCATTCAGCCAGTCCCAAAGAAGGGTGACCACTCCCAACCCTCCAACTATCGTCCAATTGCTTTAAACGTCCTGTATTTCAAAAGTTTTCGAGTCAATTCTTAATAGAAAAATTTTAAGGCATCTTTCCTATCACAACCTTCTTTCTGATCGTCAGTACGGGTTCCATCAGGGGCGCTCCACTGGCGATCTTCTCACCTACCTTTCAGACTCCTGGTCATCATCCTTTCGGGACTTTGGCGATAGCTTTGCCATTGCACTTGACATCTCAAATGCTTTTGATCGAGTCTGGCTTAAATCTTTATTTTCCAAACTGTCCTCTTACGGTTTCTATCCTTCTATCTGTGCCTTCATCGCTAGCTTCCTTTCTGGTCGTTTTATAGCAGCTGTTGTAGATGGCCATCGTTCTTCTCCTAGATCTATCAACAGTGGTGTTCCTCAGGGCTCTGTCCTATCACCAACTCTCTTCCTTTTATTCATCAATGACCTTGTAAGCTGTACATCTAACCCTATCCACTCATACGCTGATGACTCCACCCTTCACCCTTCCATTCGGTTCCCACAACGCCCATCTCAGCAGTTACTTCAACATGCAAAGGATGAGGCTATGGCACACCTAATGTCTGACCTGGCTCGTATCTCTGACTGGGGTAAAAATAATCTGGTTGTTTTTAATGCATCTAAGACTCAGTTCTTACACCTATCAACCCGACAAAATCTTTCACAGATATATACCCAATGATGTTTAATAATATTCAGATTAATCCTGCATCATCCTTGGACATGCTTGGGGTTTCATTTACTCGGGACTTATCTTGGAAAGATCATATTACATCTCTTGTAAAATCTGCTTCCAAGAGATTAGGTGTGCTAAGCCGACTCCGTTCTTTCTTTACCCCTGCACAATTGTTGATTCTATACAGGTGTTCTATCTGTCCCTGTGTGGAGTACAACTCTCATGTGAGGGGAGGCTCCCCACATACAGCTCTTCTCAATAGGATGGAGTCAAAGGCTTTTCGTCTCATTAACTCTCGTCCTTTTACTGACTCCCTTCAACCTCTGTCTCTTTGCCACACTATTGCATCTTTATCTCTTTTCTATCGCTACTTTAATGGTCACTGCTCCTATGAAATGTCTGCATGCATTGCTCCACCTCTACGACGGGCAAGTAGCACCCGTCTAGCAACAAACTCTCATCCCTTTTCTGTCCAACTCTCAAATGCAAGAGTTAACCGTCACTCTAAGTCTTTCATTTATGCAACAGGTCAACTCTGGAACTGTCTCCCTCTGTCTGTATTTCCTTCTGCCTATGATCTCCAGTCTTTCAAATGCAGTGGGTCCAGGCATCTCGAAATGATCGGATCTTGAATTTGGCTCTCTATTGTATTTTGTTTTTCTCTTGGAGGGAACTATTATTGTGGGCTCATGGCCTTTGGTTCCTTCTTCCTCGCATAAAAAAAAAAAAAAACTCATCCTCCATATCTCTTTACCTTCTTGGCCTACCTCGCCTCCTCCCTCCTATAAATTCGCTCAGATATACTTTTTTCTCCACTATATTGTTATCCATTCTCTCCACATGACCTTACTCTCTGATGTTCTGGTGTTCGCAGACTTCCGAACTCCTCATTCTTCACGAATCACATTTTTTCATATCCTATTCCCTCTCTGTACTCTATGTACAGTCTCATCTCCACTACTCTCACTCTTAACTTTTCGTTTTCATGTTACACCATAGTCTCACATTCTTATGTTAAAGTTGGCACTAACACTCCTTCATGTAAGCCTTGCACAGCTGCAACACTCAAGCCTCTGTTTCTAATCAAGGTCTTCATAGCACCAACTACTTTCCGTCCTTGTGTCACTCAACTTTCCACTTCTTTTGCAAATTTTCCTCCCTTTTCTGTCGTTGTACCCAGGTATTTGAAATCTCTCCACAGTTCCAGTCTCTCTCCATTCACTGTAACATCACACTGGCATTCACCTTCTTTCTCAGTAACCATCATTTTTCTCTTCCTACAGTTTCTCTCAAGGCACGACACTCACAGACATCAGCAAAACTAGTCTACCAAGTTCTTGTCCGGTATTTGCAAGTAGCACTGCATCATCAGCAAAGAATAAATTTTAGATATTCCGTCCATCACCATTCATTACCAACGCCATCCCTCTCTCCATTACTCGTGTTTGAACATCTTACATTACCTCATCCATGCATATATTGAACAACCATTGGGATATTACACAAACTGGTCGTACCCCCACATTAATCGTAAACCATTCGCTGAGATGCCCATTTACCCTTACTCATGCCTCACTACCATCATAAAAACTCTTGACGGCACCTACCTGCTTAATATCTACACCGTATATGCGCAGAACCTTCCACAACCCTTCTCTGTCTGCATTCTCAGATGCTTTTTCTAGATCTATAAACGCCATAAACACCTTATATTTCTTCTCACAAGCCTTCTCCACCATCTGTCTCACTGCAAGTATTTGATCCAGACATCCTTTGTTCCTCCTAAAGCCACCCTGTTCATCGCTCAATAGGACTTTTGTTATCTATCATACTTTCTATAAAAATACTTCTTCCGTATACCTTCCGTACAACATTCAATAAACTTATGCCACAATAAATGTTACACTCACTTTACTCACCTTTATTTTTGTACAGGGGTACAGTAACAGCCTTTTTCCACTCTGCTGACACTGTTTCACTCATCCATGCCTTCTTACATATCTCCAACAAGCATTTCATTTCGCTCTTTCCACTACACTGAATCGTCTCAGTATACACTTCAACCCGAGCTGCTTTCTCATTATTCACACGCTTCACAGCGTTCTTCACCTGTGCGAGTGTCACGTTTCCTAACACTGCGTTCTCTATCTGCTCCCCCACAATCAACCATGTTTACTACCGTTCTGCTGTCTCTATTCCTAGTCATCAGGTTTTCAAAATATTCTTTCCATCTGGTCCTTACTTCATCCCCATGGGTTGACAACCTACCACTTATATCCTTCACACTTTCACATTTCTTTCCACTGTCACTTCTTTATTTCTACACCTCTTTCCAGAATAACATCCTATTTTCAGAACAATTTGCATTCATTTTTCTTCCGAGATCATCATTTACCTACTTATTTTTCCTCTTCACAACTTTACCTCGTATATAATATATTCATTTCTTACTTCAATTGAACCGCTTGTTTGTAACCATTCTAGCCATTTCTTCCCGTTTTGCTCCACTGCTCTCAACCTCGTCACACACACACACATATATATATGTGTGTGTGTGTGTGTGTGTGTGTGTGTGTGTGTGTGTGTGTGTGTGTGTGTGTGTGTGTGTGTGAAGTGGGAAGTAATTCCATCTTGTGCAGTGTCTTTGATAAGTGGGTGCGTAAGAGTTGTAGTGGTATTAAAGGTAGACTGCGAGATAATGCTGATTTAATGTGTGCCGTGTGTCGGGGAGAGGAGGTGGAGATTGTCAGGCATGAAAGGATTGAACTTGCTGGTGAGTCTCTTGAGTGTGTTGAAGAGTTTTGTTATTTGGGAGACAAGCTATGTGCTGGAGGTGGGACTGGAGCTAGCTCTGTGGCTATCTTGAGGGGTAGTTGGACGAAGTTCAGGGAGATGTTGCCTCTCCTGACACTGAGAGGGTTCTCCCTCCGTGCAAGGGGATCTTCGTATTCAACATGTGCTATGACTGTAATACTGTATGGCAGTGAGACCTGGGCAGTAAAGGAAGAGGATATTCACAGGCTTAATAGTACGGAAATGACAACGATTAGGTGCATGTGCAGTGCGTCCCTGAGTGTGAGGTCAGAGGGCGCTAGGTTTATGATGGAAGAGTTGAGGGGTAGGATGGGACTGTAGTGTATTGGTGTTGTGATGAGGAGAGGTAGATTGAGATGGTTTGGGCATGTGGAGAGGATGGGGGATGATAAATGTGTGCAGAAAGTCAGAAGTGTTAATGTTGGGTGTGGAGTTGTGAGAGGTAGACCAAAAAAAGACTTGGGACGAGGTCATTGAGTGTGACCTAAGCGATGGGGGACTTAACATGGAAGCAGCCAGACATTCATCAGCATGGAAAGCTGCCATTAGGTGACCATGGGCGATGCATACAAGCATGTTGGAGCCTTAAAAAACGTATCAAAATAAAATGATATATATATATATATATATATATATATATATATATATATATATATATATATATATATATATATATATATACATATATATATATATACATATATATATATATATATATATATATATATATATATATATATATATATATATATATATATATATATATATATATATATATATATATATATATATCCTCTCTCACCAGGGCCACTCCAACATCCACTACCCTACCTTGTACCTCTTTTATTACACCATCCATGTACAGATTGAACAACCATGGAGACATGACACACCCCTGTTTCAAACCAACTTTCAAAGAGAAAAATTCACTTAGTTAACCATCCACACGCACTGCAGCCTTCGCACCATCGTACATACTCTTCACAGCATTCAACAACTTCCCATCTACTCCATATATTCTTAACACTTTCAACAATCATTGTCTATCCACCCTGTCATATGCTTTCTCCAAATCCATGAAAGCCGCATACAATTTCTTTCCCTTCTCTAGAAACTTTTCCACTAAAGATATAAGAATGAATATCTGATCTACACAACCTCTTCCCTTCCTAAAGCCTCCCTGTTCTTCTCCAGCTAATTTCTCTGTTCTTTCTCTAACTCTGTCTATAAGTATCCAACCATACACTTTTCCTATTATACTAAAAAGACAAATGCCCCTATAATTACCACACACTTCTTTTTGCCCTTTTCCTTTGTACAAGGGAATAATTATACCTGACTTCCAATCCTCCGGGACTCTACCTTCCTCCCAGGCCAATCTGCACATCTTCCACATCCATTCTACTACTATCTCTCCCCCATGCTTCAGTATTTCACCACACACTCCATCAATTCCTGGGGCTTTCCCCGATTTAACTTTTTTCATTGCTTCCACAACTTCTATCCTACTGATTTCTTCCTGTCTTCTCACCTCCCTCCTTCTCCCAGCCATTCCCCAGCCACTTATACTCGCATTACTTCCATCCTCTACATTCAACAATTCCTTAAAGTGTTCTCTCCATCTGCTCACTTTTTCTCCCTTCTCCGCTAGTAATCTACCATTTTTATCTTTCACTCCCCTGCTAACTTCACTTCCACCCTGTCTTACTCCTTTCACCTCTCTCCAGAACATTTTCTTACAGTCCCTCCACTTTACACTCAAATTCCTTCCAAATTCCTCATCCACTCTCTTCTTACTCTCTCTTACTAATCTTTTCACCTCTCTCTTTCTTTCTACATATAACTCTCTCTTCCACCTCTCAACTTCTTCCACGCCCCTATTTCTCATCCATTCATTGTATGCTTTCTTCTTTTGTGCCACAACCTGTTTCACCTCTTCAGTCCACCACGCTGTTCCTTGCACCCCCCCTCCGTCTTCTCTTCCTTCCACACACCACATCTCATGCTGCACATATTTCTTCTGTAAATATCTTACACACACCTTCCATGTCTCCCATCTGCTCCAATTCATATTTGCCCAATCGTTCCTCCACTTCTCTCTTATACTCTGCCTTTTTCTCATCCTCTTGTAACTTTCCACTCTCCTTGCAACTACTCCTTCCTCTCTTCTTTCCCTTATTCTATTCCTCCATCTTACTTGCATTCTAATTCTGGCCACCACCAAGTAGTGGTCAGAAAGTCCACTCCCCCAACCTCAATACACTCTTGCATCCTTTACACATCTTCCCATCCTTTCATCCACACACACACACACACACACACACACACACACATATATATATATATATATATATATATATATATATATATATATATATATATATATATATATATATATGTGTGTGTGTGTGTGTGTGTGTGTGTGTGTGTGTGTGTGTGTGTGTGTGTGTGTGTGTGTGTGTGTACACAGAAAGTGATACAAGTATATGCACCAACTTCTCAGAGCTCAGATGAAGAAATTGAAACATTCTATGATGACAGCTCCCAGATCATGGAAGAAGAAAAGACCACCTATACTATACTCATGGGAGACTTCATTGCAAAAGTTGGATAATCAAAAAATGGTGAAGCATGTATGGGAAAATTTGGAGTGGGAGAAAGGAACGAAAGAGGAGAAATGTTGGTAAACTTCGCAGAAATGTTTAACATGAGAATAATGAACACATTCTTTCACAAAAGAACAGGGAGAAAGTGGACCTGGAGAAGCCCAAATGGAGAAACAAAGACTGAAATCGACTTCATTATAGCAAATAAGAATAACACAATCACAAATGTCACAGTTATCAAGAAAGTAAATATTGGAAGTGACCATAGAATGGTGGGTTGCACTGCAAGATTCAATTTCAAAAGTGAAAGAAAGAAGATAATTAAAGACAAAAAGATATGCCCAATAAAAGTCAGCAAAAACAAAGCAGCTTTTCAGTTGCAAATAAGGAACAGATTTCAGTCTCTCAGTAATGCTGAATGTGACATTGATGAGCTGAATGACAAACTAACAAAAGTCCTAAAAGAATCAGCGGAGGTAGTAGGAAAACCTAATACATCCAAAGCCGGGAAGTATTCAGAGAAGACACTTGACCTTATGAAAAAAAGAAAGGTAATGAAAGTAAAAACAAAGAAATATGAAATAGAACGAGCGGAATTAAACAAGCTTATCAACAAAAGACAAAGAGAAGAAAAAAGAAAGAGAAACATGGATCAAATCAAAGAGACCATCAAAAAAGGGAAAAATCTGAAACAGGTCCGAAATAAAATGGCACTTGGAAAGCAACAAATTACATCACTAAAAGACAAAAACGGTGAAGCCATTAAATGCAGAGATATGATGCTGAAGAGAGTTGAAGAATTTTATAAAGAACTGTATGCATCAAAGACAGTAGTACCAATAGCTAACTTTTCTGTTGACACAAGTGAAATACTTGAGGTAACACCAGACGAAGTAAATATTTCTCTAAAAAATATGAAAAGAGTGAAGGCTCCAGGAGAAGATGGAGTAGTAGCAGATTTACTGTTGAATGCAGGAGCAGAAGTACAAAATAGGCTTACTCACTTATTTACCCAATGTATAAAACAGAAGAAAATTCCCCAAACATGGTGTAATGCAATTGTTATTCTACTTTATAAAAAAGGCGACTCAAAAGACCTTAGTAACTATAGAACCATTAGCTTGCTATTAGCCATTTAGAAAACTTTTCACTAAAGTTCTTACAAACAGAATAGCTACATATTTGGAGGAAAACCAACCTCGTGAACAGGCAGGATTCCGAAGCGGGTACTCGACTACTAATCATCTACACACAATGAATCAGCTAATTGAGAAAACTACAGAATATAATAAACCAGTGTGCTTAGGTTTTGCTGATTACGAAAAGGTTTTCGACTCAGTGGAGCACACAGCAATTATAAATTCATTGCGAGAACAAGGAGTGAAAGAGAACATTGTAAAACTGCTCGAAAACATATATAAAGAGGGAACTGCTACAGTTAAATTACATAAGGACTCAGAGAAAATTAAGACTGAGAAGGGCGTGCGTCAGGAAGATACAGTTTCACCAAAGTTATTACAGCATGCCTAGAATGTATTTTCAGAAAGCTAGACTGGGAAAACAAAGGAGTAAACATAGATGGAGAAAAGCTAAACCATTAAAGTTTTGCAGATGACATTGTCCTAATCTCAGAAAAAGCAGATACTTTGCAAGAAATGTTAAATGACCTGCACAGAAAAAGTCTCAAAGTAGGGCTAAAGATGAACCGGAGTAAAACTAAAGTAATGTTTAATCCTCAAACACCAAAGAGCATTAAAAGAATAAGTGGGCAAATTCTTGAAGAAGTTGAGGAGTACAATTACTTGGGACAAATACTAAAATTAACGAAAGATAATGATAGCGAAGTAAAAAGACGCATTACAATTGGATGGAAAGCTTTCGGTAAACATAGAGACATTATGAAAAGTAGCTTGCCAGTTTGTATGAAGCGAAAAGTATATAACGAATGTGTAATTCCAGCTATGACGTATGATTGTGAGACTTGGAAACTGACAAAATCGATGGAAAATAAATTAATTCGTTCTCAGAGAGCAATGGAAAGGTCAATGTTGGGAATATCTTTGAGAGACAGGAAAAGATCAAATTGGGTGAGACAGCAGACTAAAATCAAAGATATTATAGAAGTTATAAAAGAACAGAAATGGAGGTGGGCAGGCCATGTAGCAAGAACAAGGGATAATCGATGGAGCAAGAGGTTGACTGACTGGACACCAAAAGATGGTAAGCGTAGCAGAAAAAGGCCAGACAGGAGGTGGAGAGATGAGATAGAGAAATTTGCAGGGAAAACGTGGCAAAGATTGGCTCAGTCAAGGAATTCGTGGAGAAGGTTGGGGGAGGCCTTTGTTCAGCAGTGGACTTGTAATGGCTGATGATATATATATATATATATATATATATATATATATATATATATATATATATGCACCATTTGTTGCACACAGGACATCTAGTAGGTACTCAGTTTCTTGCCATATTCTGCTCAACATATTAGCGACCACCATTGCACATGTAGCTGTGATTCAAGCACGAAGTTCTTTCAAGTTTGCCACCTTGGTACTGTACACCACATCTTTGACAAACCCCCAGAGACAAAAACCAAGGGGAGTTATATTGGGCGATCTTGGAGGCCAGGCAATTGGTCCATCACAGCCAATCCAGCGACTCGGAAACATCTTATAGAGGGTGTCCCTAACGACTTTGGCCCAGTGAGGAGGAGCACCATCTTGTTGGAAAATGACATCAGGCATGTCTTCAGTCTAAGGGAATACGAATCCTTCCAACATATCAAGATAATTTGTTGAAGTCACTGTTTTCTCTGCAAAGAAAAATGGTCCCACAAGTCGATCATGGAGTAGACCACACCACACATTAACTTTTGGCCTGTCACGTTCATGTTCAATGATTCCGTGGGGGTTTTCGGAGCCCCAGATTCTCACATTGTGCTGGTTGACTTTCCCTGATACATGAAAGGAGGCTTCGTCAGTAAACATTACCTTTCTCTGAAAATCTTCATCATCCTCAATGCAACTTAGCATTTCCACAGCATAGGCTCTATGTTTAGGTCTATCATCAGGTTTGAGTTCTTGCAGCATCTGCAATTTATAAGCACAAAGCTTCAGTCTTTTATGCAAAATCCTGTGTGCAGCTGTTGTTGATCATCTAAGTTCTCTAGATGCCCATCTAATTGATTTTCTTGGGCTTCGTTGAATCGATTCACGAACTTCTTCAACGATATCTGCAATTGTGCCTGGTCGGTCTGTGCTCTTCTGTTTCAAAACCCTTCCAGTCACTTTAAAAGTCTTGTACCACTGTCGGATGCTGTTCCATCCTGGTGGTGTCCTCCCATATCTTGTGCAAAAGTTGCGCTAGACTTGTGTGCAGGATCTGGTCCCGATCAGCCATTCAACACATGTTGCTTTTTCCTGTGGAGTTGCCATTTCACTCTAACTAAGCCATCAAACCTGAAAACAGACAAAAATTTAATAGTTTCTTCATCACATAACACAAACAGTACCACTATATCTTGTCTGGTTGCCGAAATAATCTATCTATATACCTAGGATGCTTCCCCCAAAGAAAGGGAGATAGCCAAGACAGGACAACACACTCCCAATTTACTCATCCACTCAAAACACATTCATTAGCATTTTAGCCCCAAAGGGGAGAAGGGATAGATCCTCACCGCATCACACCGCACGAGAGTCAACTGCGCAGTGCAATCAGCGACATCCGCAGCAGGGTCCGACAGCAGAATTGGTTTACCCCTGCCACAGCATAATAGACCCATCCCCTTACCCACACCCGACTTGATCAGTTGATCAGGCCAAATGCAGGAGAATATCCCCTCAGGGCTGCGTCATCATTTATTCATTCACAATTTCTCTCCATTTATTTGTCACGCACAGCCACTCTTCCTTGCTCAACAGACATCCCTCTCGCATCCAACGCTCTCTTCACACTGTCTATCCATCCTATTCGTGGTCTTCCTCTCAGCTTTACATCTCTCATATCAAATCTAGTTATCTTTTTCACCAATTGCTCATTATCCATTCTCTCCAAATGCCTAAACCATCACACCCTCTGCTCAGCTCAATCAGCCATCTCCCAAACAACTCCAGTTCTCTTTCGCACCTCATCATTTCTCACTCGATCCATATGTGTCACTCCACACATACTCCTCAGACACCTCATCTCCATTACATTCAAAACTTTTCCTCTCTGCTACACCCATATTCCATGTTTCAGTCCCACATAATACAGTTGGTACCATAACACCCTCATACAGCCTTCTCTTTATATCCATTCTAAACGAACGACATCTAAACACTTTCTCAATCCTCCCAGCACCTTTCCTACTTCATTCATTCAAAACTTCATTTCTGCATCTACTCTTCCATCCACAGCAACATGTGACCCTAAATACTTAAAACACTCTACCTCCTCAAGCAACTCACCATTCAAAACTATATTTATCCTCCCCCCATCTACCGACCTCATGCGCTTCATCACTTTACTCCTATTCTCATTTACTTTCAATTTCCTCCTTTCACACACCGTTCGAAACTCCTCTACGAACTGTCTCAATCTCTCCTCTGAATCAGCCACCAGTACAGTATCATCTGCAAACAATAGCTGCTTCCGATTCCACTCTGTACCATCAACATTCACCAGACTCAGACCTCCACCTAAGACTCATGGTTTCACCTCCCTTACAACACCATCCATATAAATATTAACCCGAGGCGTCCCGACGACATATGGATACGTCACCACGTTTTGTCACAGTGACACCCAACGACGTATCCATATGTTTCGCAATTGCTTGGTCTGTCATTTGCAAATTTTTCAAGTTTCACGGGTGATTTTTGGTAGGCATATGTGGGAGTCCTTCCTCTACCCAATGCAAAGTGGGGATAATGCCTGGCCCCACTTGACCTCCCTGCCCCTCCCCTGCAAGCCATTTTTTCGGCAACTCTCCTGTTAGTAGTGACCTGGCCAGTAAAGACATGTCGCACCACTGTCTTTCCAATGATGAAATTCAAGGCAAAAGTGACTCCTGAGATGAAGGACAAAGGAAGGAAAAAGCTAGAGGAAGAGACAAGTAGAAATGATGAGGTGGTAACATCGTAAAAGAAGGTGCTATATGTTGATGTTTTTTATGTGTGAACAATGCTTATATCACCTATATTATTGTCTGAAAACCAATATACTCTTGTACTACATATAAATTCGTACCAAATAAATAACTATCTAACCAGTTATGAATGATTTGAAACAGCTACCCCACCCATAGAAAACGTTTTCTCTCAAGCCTGGCCTGAGAGAACACAGTAATATGGTAAAGGTACTCTTACTTCTACCATATTTCTAAACTCAACTGAGCACTTTCTTGCTGAATTTTCTTTGTTTCTCATAAAAAGCGGAGGTTTTAGCCAAAAAAAACTTTTTGAAAATCTGCAGGGATTGGGGGAGTCATTGGTGAAAAATCTGCTGGGACGCGGTGGGTTAAACAACCAAGGCGACATCATACATCCCTGCTGCAGCCCCACTCTCACAGGAAACCAACCACTCAGTATTTCCCACTCTTACACACGCTCTACTATTTACACAAAAACCTTTCACGCCTTCTAGTAACCTACCATCAAGTCCATACAATCTTAAAACAGTCCATAAACCATCCCTATTAATTCTATCATACGCTTTCTCTAAATCCATGAATGCCCAAAATACATCCTTGCCTTTCGCTAAATACTTTTCACACACTTGTCTCACAGCAAACACGTGATCCACGCATCGCCTCCCTCTCCTAATCTGTGCCCTCTCTAACTCTCTTCAATAACATTCTACCATACACCTTACCTACAACACTCAACAGACTTATACCCCTAAAGCTAGTTCATTCATACTTATCACCCTTGCCTTTATACAACTGGACCACGCAAGCACTTGCCCAGTCAATTGGCATCATACTTTTCACAAAGCACATATTCAACAATATTACTAACCAGTCAACAATAGTCACTCCACCACCCTTCAGGCATTCCACATCACACCCATCCATACCTGCAGCTTTCCCTGTTTCCATCTCCTTTACTGCCTTCTGCACTTCCTCCGTGATCAAAGAATCATTCAACTCTCCCAACACATTTATTCCTTGCACCCTTTCATCCGCCATAATCTCAGCCTCTCTTTCCTCCTCTGCATTTAACAATCTTTCAAAATACTCTGCCCATCTCTTTCTTAATAACAATCAAAATTGGTTAAATCATTTTGCCATGTTGAGTACACCGCTTCCCGTCTGATCAGCGAAGTTAACCCGTCACGTCCCGAGGTTTTCCGCACCTCCGACATCCCCCAGTCCCGAGGTATTTTGGAAAAAATTTTTTTTGGCTAAAACCTCCGCTTTTGGTGAGAAACATCGAAAATTCATAGAGAAATCGCTCACCTGAGGTTTTGAATACCCAATCCAGGTAGGAGTTCCTCCTTACCTGACTGGGTTTCTAACATGCTGGCACCAAAGAAAACGAGTTCTGTGGGAGGGTAACTATTTTATCCGCTCATAAACGGTATTTATTTATTGACTTGGTACGAATGTATATGTAGTATGAGAGTATATTGGTTTTCAAGCAGTAATAAAGGCATTATAAGCATTGTTTCACTCACTAACTAATCACCATACCTGACCTTTTTTTGCCACATTACCTGATCATTATTTCTGTCTGTTTCTTCTTCTAATGCTATGTAAACATTGTCCTCCACATTCTCATCGATTGGGGAATCACTCTGGCCCTGAATATCTTTACTAGCCAGGTCACTGGTAACAGGTCCTTTGCCAAGACAATGGCGTGAGGGGGGGAGGAGGGAGGTTATGCGGTGTAAGGCATTGTCCATCTTGGCATCTTGTAGAGGAATAGAGGAAGGTGTCCCGTGTATAGATACGAAAAATCACGCGCGAAAATTGAAAATTGTGCAAATTAGGGACCTTGCAATTGCACGACGTACTGGTACGTCGCCGGGACTGGCAAATGCAAATCATTGCAACATACCCATAAGTCGATGGGACGGGGCGGGTTAAGCAACGTTGGGTCTGGTTAGTACTTGGATGGGTGACCGCCTGGGAACACCAGATGCTGTTGGAATCCCTACGTGTCAAGTGGGGTTGGTGGAGGATTAGTGCCCCTCCCTGTAAAACAATTAACTCTAAGCCCTTGGCCACCCCGTTTGGGATACATGGCGTCTGAAAATGAATGAATGAATGAATTTTCGGAACACCGTGTGTGTGTATATATATATATATATATATATATATATATATATATATATATATATATATATATATATATATATATATATACACTAATCTCTATGATAAGGACATCCACTACCAGGACACTCCATTACCTGAATGCTGTGATCTGGCTATTCCAAACCATTATTCCTACATTTTTTCCCACTATCCAGACAAAATGCTTGCGTCCATTTGGAAATTATGGTCACGTGAAAAATTTCCACCCGGACGGGCAGGAATAGCTTGGTGGCGCTGCCGTATCTAGCTGGTTAGTTTACCCAGCGTCCACCAGAGACCACTCCCCCATCTCTCGTTCTTGGTTTCCACGTGGCGATGTAAACAGTTGCAACAGTGGCACACTTGGTGGTTTTTGTGGTTGTTCTCAACCTGCTTCAGGCCTTGCTATTCCTTGCATGCTTCTTCCTATGGTGTGTGATAATGGCCGGTTTACCAGGGAAAAGGAAGAGGGAAGTGCTAACTCTTTAGAAATGGGAGATCCTGGATAAGATTGATGTGGGATGTTCGAATTGTGAGTGTTGACATTGATTTTATTGTAGCTTACCATACTGTACCATGATTTAATTCTATTTTACCATTATGTTTTGTGCTCCCACCTCATTTTTAGGTCTACTTGACAAGATAATGTTAAACAACAGGAACAAGTATTGTATGATGTACTGTAGTGGTCTTTCACACGGCTTTCAAAGTTAGGTTATGTACGAATGGAGGCCAGCAAAGAAGTCCTCTGTCCGGATGAAGCCACTACCTGGACATGCTTTAGGCTCTCTTACGTCGGATAATCGAGGGAGTACTGTGTGTGTGTGTGTGTGTATATATATATATATATATATATATATATATATATATATATATATATATATATATGTGTGTGTGTGTGTGTGTGTGTGTGTGTTACCGGCAAAGTGGGAACCCTTCATTGTATAGAATGCCAAATAATACAATACAAGGTATAAAAGAAAATCTTTTGTACACATTTTCCATGTATTTTGCAAATTACTGAGTTTGTTTTAGGTAAAGTGTGAAACGACCCAACTACACCAAATAGCAAACTATGAAATCAGTCATTTCATTTACGTTAGGTTAATTTAGGCTGAGGTTAGAGTTGGCTAGGTTAGTAAGATTAGGTAAGGTTGGTCAGTATAGATGAATGCTTGACATAACTTAGTGTTCTTCTATATTAACTTAACCTAGCCTCACCTAACTTAACCAGACCTATAGACTACTCCAACTTAAACTTAACCTACGTTATTCCGGCCTAACCACCCGTTGTTTATTAGATTACACTTAGCCAAAGAAAAATGGTAACCATTCTGTAGAATACCTAGGAATTGTATTAAAATCCCTAGGTAAAGTATATGAGATCAGAATGGAATAAGCTTATTTCACACTTGCCCCCTCCCCCCAAAAAAAAGCTAGATATTCTACTGAATACCCCGCCGTTCTTATAATACCTTAATTTCACGCAATGCCAATAACACACACACACACACACACACACACACACACACACACACATATATCTATCTGTCTATCTATCTATCTATCTATCTCTCTATATATATATATATATATATATATATATATATATATATATATATATATATATCCATCATCCAGTCCTACATTGCCCCATGAGGAGCGTAGGAATCCAGGGCTAGGCAGTTGGTCTCGACATTTAAGATGAGACTGGCCAGCCTCACTCATCCCTGAGTGGCATTATATGAGCAATCAATGCCAACCATTCCTTGGATATAAACCTCCACCGGCTCAATCCGACTGGAGTGCAGTAATCTAATATACTATAGCAGTAGCCGTGTGTGTGTGTGTGTGTGTGTGTGTGTGTGTGTGTGTGTATTTTGGCCAGCCAAAACTACACATTCAAATCGCACCAAAATTGGCACAGAAATCGCAAGAAAATCGCTGATGTAAAAAAAAGTTAGTCCCATCACGATTGAAAAACTTTTACTATATTTAATGAGTGATCACATTTTGACCAAAAAAACGCTGCTCCCGGAGCCCGGCATAGGATCTCCGTAGAATTTTATTGCCCAGTGGTAGAACTAAAATAAACTGGGTTCCATTACCGAAGCTGTAAATAACACGATCAATTGGTTAGCTGCAAAAAATCCAAGTGACATCGTTACACTAGAACAGCACATAAACGCGAGAGCCCTCCGCAGGAGCAAGCGTGAGGGGCCCGAAGGGCTCGCTAGCACTTGTTACCCACTAAATCACCAGGTGCCAAAATTTGGTTATATGGTTACCACCCAGCGTAGTAGATGGTTTTCTGGTGTACAGGAAACCATTTGGCTTGTCACTAAGTGTAGAGTCACCCACAGGCAGAAGGAAGAGGAAAGAATGAAGGAATGAAAGACGAGAGAGAGTGTAAAGTCACCCGTAGGCAGAAGGACAAGGAAAGAATGAAGGAAAGAAAGATAGAAGAGGATGGAAAGAAAGAAGGATGGAGGAGAGGAAAGGGCAGACACCCGAGAGCAGCACTACATCGAGTGAGTGGATGGTGAGCGTCCCCACCTACCACATTATATATCTATCTATCCATCTATCTATCTATCTATCTATCTATATAGATATATATATATATATATATATATATATATATATATATATATATATAGTTACACTTTTTGCACAGTATTAAACTACAAATGAAGATACCGTTCTTATTATTAATATACATGCACAGTATACATATAATGGCATGCAGATAATGAATATGGTATATATATATATATATATATATATATATATATATATATATATATATATATATATATATATATATATATATATATATATTCATTATCTGCATGCCATTATATGTATACTGTGCATGTATATTAATAAGAAGAACGGTATCTTCATTTGTAGTTTAATACTGTGCAATAAGTGTAACTTCTTCAATCGTTTTTGTAATTAGTAAACAAATCCGGTTCTGTTTTGATTTGTCTTGTGCGAACGAGCCACCATCTTGTCATTATCATAACAAACACCATGGACTCAGCGGCCAAGCTAAGAGGTGACCGAGGTACAGTATCATATTTCAATATATCTGTGCTATGGGTAAATTGGGACTGAGCAGAATATCAAGATGTAACAGAAGGAATAAAATATCAAGAAAAATCCTGATTATTTCCCTATAAAGCCTCTTCTGCCTTGGCCACCTGGCACAGTAAAACTCGGCCCAAAATCATATTTCGACCTGCATGCTAGCAGCAGATGGGACGTGAAGTATGAACAAAGGATGATGCGACCACAAGAATTCCTGCAATCAACAAAGGCAGCAGATGAGTTCAAAGGATTTACCTGCTGAATATGCCAGTCTCTTATGCAGTTCATACAACACTCCTGGCTGCCTGACAGTAACCTCTAGAACCTCTATGTACAAGTTTTGCTGACACAGCTGGACTGAAGAATCTCTGCTCACCACTGAAAACTCTTCACTTCTCCAATCTTCACCTACAGCCAGAGGGAACTTTCGACAACAAATATGTGTACATTTAATGTTAGTCTTGAGTTCAAATTAGGTACAGAATAACAGTTGTAACAATGAGTTATACTGAACAAGCTGTAAGTGACCTGCCCCAGTTTACTGAAGTAAATGAGGATAGAGCCGTAAATGGCCATCCCCAGTCTACTGAGGCAAATGAGGAAGTGAAGAGTACCAAACAAATGTCTTTAACAGAGAGAGGGCGTGAGTACCAAATAACACAGCGTTCAGAGAGCGTAGCATTATCAAGGCAAGCATGGATAAAAGTGGTAAATGAAATAGTGTCGGTTATGACTGATGTAGTAAGTTTGGATCAGCTTAAAGTTCACATGAATGCAAAACAGTTGCAGTTTAATGAAGCAGTAAATGCATTTCGCAAGGTAATGGAAACGGATCCAAGATTACAAGTAAAATTGTCACAGGTGTTAATGGAAGAGAATGAAGCCGTTTGCGGAATCGTTTAATCTCACCCAGTTGGTAAAGCAACCAACCAGAATACCTGATAATCCTGACCATAATGCCCATCTCTTGGATTTATTCTTGACAAATAATCCAGATCAATACAGGATAGAGGTACTGTCACCACTTGGATCCTCTGACCACAATCTCATCAAAGCCTCATTAGTTAACCCTCTTACACCTCCCCATTCCGAACCTGTCAGGGTGACCCGATGGCACTTTGACAGGGCAGACTGGGATGGATTTAGAAATTATCCTGCTGATGTTCCATGGCAGTCTTTCTTCTCTAGTGATCCCAATTCTACCCAGTCCCACATTTGTGACTTAATACTAGCTGGTATGGATTTATTCATACCAAGTCAACAATTCACTAAAAGATCAAACTCTCCTAAATGGTTTGATGGCAATTGTGCCAGAGCAACAGCCCAAAAGTCATTAGCATATAACTCTTAATTAAAATCAAAAACACCTGAATCACTCTCCCAATTTAAAATTGCTAGAAATCATGCATAAGCTGTATTAAATCTATCTAAATCAAACTTTCTTCAAAAGCAAGCATCAAAACTACTTAACAACCCTAATGACAATAAAATATTCTGGTCAACTCTTAATTCTTTCAATAATAACTTTAACAAGTCATCTTCCATTCCCCCACTAAAAACTTCAGATGGCAATATTACAAATGACCCACGTGGGAAAGCAGATATCTTTGCTAGTACCTTTGCAAGAAACTCTACCATGGATGATACCAGCCGGAATGTCTCAGTACTGGAACTTGATTCTCCCGAAATTGCCCCACTTAAAATACAGACAAGATTCGTAAAATCCGTCCTAGACAATTTACCTACCAACAAAGCTCCAGGTCCAGATGGAATTCCGCAAATTGTTTTGAAAAAGTGTTCCCCTGAACTTGCCTCTGTCCTAGCTAAATTATTCAGACTATGCATACGTACTTCTTTATTCCCAAATTCTTGGAAAGAAGCCAATATTCACCCAGTTCCGAAGAAAGGAAGTTCGTCTAACCCCTCCAATTACAGACCAATAGCTATCACATCTTCTCTTGGTAAAGTATTTGAAACTTTAATTAATAAGCATATTGTTAAACATCTTGAATCCAACAACTTAATTAATGATAGACAATACGGTTTTCGCCACGAAAGATCCACCATTGACATACTCAATCTCTTAACTCATACCATCCATCAATCAATTGATCTTTTTGGAGAAACTCATGCAGTAGCTCTTGATATCTCTAAAGCTTTCGACAGAGTATGGCACCGTTCCCTGCTGTCCAAACTCCCTTGCTATGGACTAACGTCTTTTGTTCCTTTGATTTCTTCTTATCTTAGTGACAGGAAAATAAGAGTAAAAGTAGATGATGTATATTCGAATTTCCACTCAATTAACGCCGGCGTGCCGCAGGGATCAGTTCTGGCGCCAACCCTATTTCTGGTTCATATTAATGATCTCTTATCTGTCACTCACAATCCCATTCACTCATATGCAGATGACTCAACACTACATAGTTCATTCACACTCAGACATCCATTTACAAAGTCTAATATCTCTACCTCTCAACTCAATACAGCCATCTCCATAAATCAAGATCTATCTACAATCAGTGAATGGGGACAAAACAACCTTGTCTCTTTTAATGCTAGTAAAACTAAATATATACAGTTTACTAATAGACAGATATTGCCAGATTCGTACATTACCTTCAGTGCTACTAATATTCCCATCTCCAAAAGTATTGAAATTCTTGGTGTCTCACTTAACAGTGCCCTCAGCTGGACCTCTCATGTCAGATCACTTGCTAAAACCGCCTCAAAGAAACTTGGATTATTGTACAGAGTCCGCAACTTCTTCGCCGATGAGCAGTTAGCTATAATTTATAAGAGTCATGTGCGCTCTCAGCTTGAATATTGCTCACCCTTGTGGAATGGTTGTGGAGAGGTTGCATTAAGACAACTAGACAAAATTCAGAATAAAGCTGTTAGAATCATTAACAACCCTGCCATTACATATAAACTACCTCCCCTGCAAGTAAGAAGGAATGTTGCCTCCCTTGCATTATTTTACAGATTTTTTTTGGCAAATGCTCAGACGAAGTTGCGTCCATGGTGCCACCTCTCCATGCCTTCCCTCGTGCTACACGGGCATCTGGTAGCGCTCATGACTGGAATGTCACTCAACCATATTGCAGAACTTCTGCCTATCAGAATTCTTTCATTCCCCGAACTGCATCTCTCTGGAACTCGCTTCCCCAGAGTAGTTTTCCTCCAAATTTCAACCTACAACTGTTCAAGTCTAACTGTTACAGATATTTTATGAACAGAGGACACCAGTAATCTGGTGTATGGATTATTTTTTTTCTCCATTTGTTTTTCCTTCCTCCGTTCTGTTATTAAAAAAAAAAAAAAAAAAAAACAATACTTGTATAAAGAGGATTAACAATAAAATGAATGAATTAATGCAGGACACAAAGTCACAAAGCCTCAAAGTGTTCGCAGTCTGCCAAATCACAAAGCAGTAAAGCTTCCAAGTGTTCACTCTGCTAAGTCACGGTAGTAAAGCTTGAAAACATTCACATTATACTAATAGATCTTATCAAAGTACAGAAAAAAAGGAACAGTTCAATGCTAAACTAGCTAGGGTGAAAGTTGAACAGCAGTTTCAAGAAACTGTAATAGAGCATCAGAAATTCTTGCAAGTAAAAGGAAATGGGATATCAGAAGCTCAAGCAAGAGAAGGAACATGAGTACAAAAGAATCCTTTTAAATAAAGACTTGGCTGCTACTCAAGTAGAGCTAAAAGTTGTAAATGCAATGGAAGATCAGTTAGATTTGCCTGAACGTGATGAAGAACTAGATAGTAAAGAACAGCGTCTTCAAAAATTCTTTGAATCACAAGGACTGACCGACAATGAGAAAATCAAACCTAGCGTATCGGAACCAAAACAGACTAAGAGTTTTAAACCATAATCAGAATTAAAACAGTCACAGTCAAGCATGACATATCAATCAGTAGACATGAATATATTAAAATGTGTCGGAGATATTTTTTCATCCAAAAACACAAGTGAATTTCAGAGGAGGTTTATGGGAGTTACCATCTTGGATAAAGAATTCTGAGATTTTTATTGAGTCATGAGTAACAAATCCTGCAGAAAATCTTTTCTACCTAGAAAGGTATACTGATGGGAAAGCTAAAGAAGTTATTAGAGGATTTCTATGCATCCATAATGAAGAAGCTTTCAGTAAGGCTAAAAGTATACTGAAGGATACATTTGGTAATGAGTTCATAGTAGCAAATGCTTATAGAAGAAAACGGAGTGAGTGGCCAAAGATCTCAAATAATGATGGTCAAGCACTACAGAATTTATCTGGCTTCTTGCGGAACTGTCTGACAATAATGAACTCAACATATTTCCTTAATGTTTCAAATGGCCCACAAGCAAATAGCAAAATCTTTCAGAAGATACCCCGACCTTTAACTGGTAGATGGAATTCAGTAGTCCACAGCTGGTTCACCACAAGTGTAGAATACCCCCAATTTTATGCCTTCTGTCAATTCATAGCAGATGAGGCAAAGAAAGCTTGTCATCCAATCTCATCTTATAGTTCAGTAATGGCAATGAGTCCAAAGCATAACATGGCTGCTTCAAAGGGAAAGAAGGAAGGTAAGGCAGAAACAAACAGATCTGGAGTAAAAAGTCTTGTGGCCAACACAACTGGCGTGAAAAAAACTGGCACAAGAGGATCAAAGTGGCAAGGATGACAACAAACGAAAGAATGATAAAGACAAGGATGGCAATGAACAAAACATCAAAAGGCAACATTGTATCTACACACACAAAAAAATGAACTGGACACATAAAAAGTTCAATGAGCTTAACAATATGGAAAAAGTAGAATATGTACAGAGGTCCTTTGTCTGCAGGGGTTGTCTAAAGTATGGACATATCATAAAAACTGCAAAAAGAAGGAAAATATGTACAGTATGTAACAGATGTCATCCAACATCTCTTCATGGAGCCACACTTGAAAGAATCAAAGAGAAGGAAACTGAGAGATCACAACAGTCCAAGACAGCTGAAGGGCAGTGCTGTCTCATGTACAATTAAAATCAAAAGGTCATTCGTAGGAGATACACACAGCATGATTGTTCTCGTGTGGCTGTACTAAAACAGTGATGTATCAGAGTCTTGGTTTATTACTTAATAGATTATCCGTCTGACGACTGCATTATCAAAGAGAATAGACAAAGTTAAAGCAACTGGACCACAGGTACATCTCCAGTTGGCTACAGTGATGGAAGAAGATACTGTGCTTTGTACCAGAGTACAAGGGCTTGTGGTAAAGGAAGTATATGAACAGAAGGAAGTGTTCCTTCCTTATACATACGCTAGAGAACATACCAGCCACACGAGGTCAGATACCAAGACCAGAGACTGCAAACAATTGGCCACATTTGGAAGGAATAACAGATAAACTGATGCCATATGACTAGCAGAAATTGGTCTCATCATAGGACACAGCTGTACTAAAGCACTGAAGCCAAAGGAAATTATCCCAGGAAATGAAAACGATCCTTTTGCTAGAAAGACAGAGTTAGGATGGATTATAATGGGAAAAGTCTGTGGTGACAAAGTACAGAAGATGACATTGTACAGGTACGCAGAACTATGTCCCAAGAAGTAGCCATGAAAAGAAAGTTAGTTTCCTGGTTGTTCCAACTCAAGTATAGGAAACTGTCAACCCACAGCAAATCAAGAAAATGTTTGAGCTGGACTTTAATGACAGACAGACACATGATGTTCCATCTTTTATGAAGACAAACTCTTCATAACAGAAATGACAGAGGAAGTATACAAGCCAGAAGAACATTGTGAGATGCCACTTCCTCTCACGAATGAAAATGTCAAGTTTGAAAATAAAGATATAAATATTTACAGACTAGATGGATTGAAAAATAAGCCAAAAAATTACAGGAAATATTATTAAGATTATGTGAAGTCTGTGCAAGACATGATAACCCATGGGTATGCAGAAGCGGTTCCAGCAAAGGAGTTAGCAAGAGCTAACTGGTACATGCATCATTATGGGGTGTATCATCCAAAGAAACCAGGCAAATTAAGAGTAATATTTGACTGCAGTATTACAGTCACGTAATACAAGGACCAAACCTCACGGACAGCCTGATTGGAGTGCTATGCAGATTTCGTTAAGAAGAGGTAGTATTTGTGTGTGATATTTCAGCAGTGTATCATCAGGTGCATCTGTTTCCTGCACATAAAGACTTGCTACACTTTTTGTGGTGGAAAAATGGAGATCTGGATGAAGAAGTGATTGAATATAGAATGATTGTGCACTTGTTTGGAGCTACTTCATCAGCAAGTGTTGCAAATTTCAAATTAATGAAAACAGCTGATGATAAAGGGCTTAAGTTTGGATCTGATGGAGCTAAGTTTGTCAAAACTGATTTTTATGTAGATGATGGATTAAAGTCTGTACGTACTGCATCTGAAGCTATCCATCTGATTAACAGATGTAAAGCAATGTGCGTGAAAGGAGGGTTCAAGCTTCATAAGTTCTTGTCCAACAGCAAGGAGGTACTGGCAGCCATCAGTTCAGACAAAATGGCAGGAAGTGTCAAGGGCTTAAGTCTCAGCAAGGACTCGCTGCCTATTGAGAGAACACTCGGGGTAGAGTGGTGTGTTGAATGAATCTCATTACAGTTTAGAATCAATTTAAGTAGCAAACCTGTAACAAGAAGAGTTATTTTGTCAACTGTAAGCTCCATATTTGATCCCCTGGGTTTAGTATTTCCCTTCATTCCAAATGGGTAAAGAATACTCCAAGAGTTTTGTAAAGATGAGGTACGTTGGGATGATGCTGTACCAGAAAACATGAAGTCTAGGTGGGAACAATGGAGAAATGAGCAACACTTTTTGCAACAGGTGAAAAAACCAAAATGTTACAAACCTGAGGCATTTGGAGAAATTATAGGGAAGGTGGTAATATGGACCACTTTTTTGTTTCAAGCGAAAACACCAATTTTAAAGGCAAAAACTGCATCAATAACCATCACAAGTATTGACAAATTTTATCCTTATAATGCATTCAGAGTTATAATGAGAAAAATTAAACCATTCCAATGCCACAACTTTTCTTTCAAGCTCGTCCAAAAGAGTGGGTCTTGGAAAATGGGGTGGTAATATGAAACTAGTGGGGTGGCACTATGAAACAATATTGAAAAAAAAAAAAAAAAAAAAAAATTGTGAATACATAAATAATAATTTTACAGTGGAAATGTATGTTTAAGAACAGAATTCACAAATGAAAATATCATTTTCACACCCACTACACAACACATGGGCCCATCCCTGGCACACTACACATTGAACCCATAGTTGTCCTGATTTGGACTTCGTGAACTTTTCTGAACAAAAAAGACAGTCTGCATCATCTCTTCCAGGATTTGCTTCTCCCACAATTTCTTCTAGCAACTTTGAACTTCCAGAAGACAGACTAATTCTCTCTTCTTCTTCAATAGAACTTTCATCCCCATCTCTGTCTTTTGGAAAAAAAAAAGTTTCTATTTTACTTTTCGCACTCTTTCCTCCACCTCATTCTTTCTTTTCTGTGTAGGCCTGTTTGACAGATACTTTCAGAAAAAAAGGGAATGGTGGAAATATGGAACAAGGTAAAAGCAATGGTGATAATATGGAATACGCTGTTCCATAATGCCACCCAACACCGTTTTTAAAATAAATTAGCAGAAATTCTAGGCTAGAAATTTTTTCCAGAAAACTAACTAGTTGGTTGGTTGGTTTAGATTCGTCGATCTAAAAAAAAAAAAAAAAATAGTATGGACACGGGCAGATGAAGCCCGCCAGGGGAATACGTGAATTAGGTGTGATGTTGGGGAGGGAGGGCGGTATGGCTGCTGCTGCTGCTGGTGGGCTTCAACTGCTGCAGCAGCTGCAGGGCTGCTGGGCTGCTGTTGTTGCTGTTGCCGGGCTGCCACCACTGGTGGGCTCCTGTTGCTGCTGCTGCTATGGCTGGGCTGCTGCTGCTGCTGCTGGAACTTCCGCCGGCCCCCCAAACCTTGCACAATTCTGAGAAGACTGCTGAATTACCAAGATGTCAAAGAAGTATTTTGGACTACGCTATATCTGTACCGATGCTAAAAAATTCCATGTGTATGTTGCAAACAGAATTCAGCAAATAAGAGATCAAACATCTCCAGCACACTGGAAGTATGTTGAAACAGAAAATAACCCAGCTAACTACACATCACGAGGCATGCCGGAACAAGCCATGATCAACAGTTCTAAGTGGTGGAATGGACCAGACTTTCTTCGGCAACTGCTTGACACAACTCAAGCCTCAGAAGACCTCATTGTTGCAGATGATGACCCTGAAGTGAAGAAAGTTATGTCTCACAGAAGCTCAAGAGCCATCATTATTCCTAGACAGACTAAAGTATTTCTCAGATTGGCATACTGCAGTATGCCTCAGACTTGAGAAAAAATTGAAATGCAAAGAGCAAAATAAACAAAATATAAAAACAGCCACACAAAATTTGCCAAGTCTGAGTATATTCCTGTGACTGCAGCAAAACAGAAAGAAGCTGAAAATG
This sequence comes from Coenobita brevimanus, assembly GCF_032717465.1. Lineage (NCBI taxonomy): Eukaryota > Metazoa > Arthropoda > Malacostraca > Decapoda > Coenobitidae > Coenobita > Coenobita brevimanus. The sequence continues at coordinate 25,990,442 of NC_137011.1, read as the reverse complement.
AGATACTAAAACAACTTCAGGCACAAACATTCCCAGAAGAAAAAAGAACATTGATGAACAGAGTTAATAAGGAAAAGTTGATCTGTGCTGTTGGAAGAAACAAGAAAAATGTCTTAACGAAATCAAGTCAAATATATAAGCTTGATCCATTCACAGATAAAGATGGGATCATCATCAGAGTAGGTGGCAGGATCAGAAGAGCAAATATGCACAAACACAGAATGCACCCAGCCATATTACCAAAGAAGTCTCACATTACTGATTTGTTGATTTGTCACTACCATAAAAAAGTGCAACATCAAAGTAGGCGTATCACACTCCATGAGATTAGAGGGTCCGGGTATTGGATTATATGAGGATCTTCTCTAGTAACTAAGCACATTTCCAAGTGTACCATTTGTAGAAAGGTAAGAGGGAGTACACAGGAACAAAAGATGGTAGATCATCCTACAGACAGATTAGAACCTACTGCTAATTTTACTTATTCTACTGTTGATTTCCTTGGACCCTTTTTTATTAAGGACGGACGTAAGAAACTGAAATGGCATGGTGTATTGTTTACTTGCAAGATTTCACGTGTAATTCACTTAGAAACAGCCAACACTATGAACACGGACTCATTCATCAATGCGTACCATCGCTTCATAGGACAGAGGGGACCTGTACTTCAGTTGATATCTGATCAGGGTACAAACTTTGTTGGTGCTAGGAACGAGTTGTGGACATGTCTAAAAGAAATGGATCAAAAGAAAATAAGAATAGAACTATTAAAAGATCATTGTGACTGGATAGAATTTAAAATGGATGTACCACAGGCAAGTCATATGGGTGGTGTATGGGAGAGACAGATACATGCAGTGAGTAATGTACTTTCAGTATTGCTCGATCACCATGGGTCTCAGTTAGGTGATGAATCTTTAAGAACTTTAATTATAGAAGCAGACTCCATGGTAAATGGTCGTCCTACAACTGCATACACACTGAACTCTCTCGAACACATAAAACCACAGACACCCAATATGTTATTGAACATGAAATCTAAAGTCGTACTACCTCCTTCAGGCAGCTATGACAGAGTAGATGTGTATTCAAGGAAGCGCTGGCATAGAGTGCAGTACTTAGCAAATGAGTTTTGTTTAAGAAGGAAAAGGGAATTCATGCAATGTCTCCAAGTAATAAATGGGTAAAGCCACATCGAAATTTGCAAGTAAATGACATAGTAATCGTAAACGATGAAACTTGGGCAAGAAATAATTGGAACTTGAGAAAAGTAGTAGAAACCCATCCTGATGAAGATGGTCACGTAAGAAAATAAAGGTAATGATGCCAGACTCAAAGTTAAATAACCAAAGTAAATGTGCTCAGTCATCACCTCCATTGCAAGACCAATTCTCAAACCCATTTCGTTAGTTGAAGCAGTGTGAGACCGGGATATCGCTACCAAAGAGCCTACTAGAGAGCCAAAACTGTGTCAAACTATTGTCTTCCTCATATTATTAGTATTAATTTTCTTATTAAATTAATATTTTACTTTCGTATTCATTAAGATATAAGGTAAATTGCTTTCACAATTTAGGGGTGCCATGTACAATAAGTGTCATATTCATTATTTGCATACCATAATATGTAGGCTATACTGTATATGAATATTAATAATAAGAACGGTATCTTCATTTGTAGTTTAGTAATACTGACGCTTCTTCAATCGTTTTTGCAATTTGTAAACAAATCCGGATCTGTTTGATCTTTCTTGTGCGAATGGGCCACCATCTTGTTATCATAACAAACACCATGGACTTAGGGGCCAAGCTAAGAGGTGACCGAGGTACAGTATTATATTTCAATATGGCTGTGCTATCTTGTGATGTATGGTTGTAGGAAAATACATGAATGATGTCTCATAATGTTAAGACATAACTGAAGAAGACTTAACATCTTTGATTACTGATATTATGAAAAATAAGAAGTTAAATGTTTGAGTTGTTTCTTAGACAAAGAATTAATACTTTCCAGTTTTACGGGAATGACTGGGATCAAATTGGATTGATCGGGATTGAACAGAATATCAAGATATAATAGAAGGAATAAAATGTCGAGAAAGAATCCTGGTATTTTCTCTGTAAAGCCTCTTCTGCCTTGGCCACCTGCTACAATAAATAAATAAATAAATATATATATATATATATAAATATATATATATATATATATATATATATATATATATATATATATATATATATATATATATATATTTATATATATATATATATATATATATATTCCATTGCATCCCAGGGGTGCTGGGCGAGGCATGGCACTGGGTTGGTTCTAAGCGTTCCGCCCTCCGCCTATCGGCTCATAGTCGCGAAGCTCATAAGTCCCTACCCAGGGCTTCCCTACCTTATAGACTTGAAAAATCCCAGTTCTGTCCAATATTCCGGATACCGGGCTCCAATAGGTTAAAGAGACTGATGGGTTTGACAGTCATTAACCCATTGGATCCAAGGGGTGCTGTGCGAGGCATGGCACTGGGTGGGTACTGAGAGTACCGCCCTCCGCCTATCGGCTCATAGTCGCGAAGCTCATAGGTCCCTACCCGGGGGTTCCCTACTTTATAAAGACTTGAAAAATCCCAGTTCTGTCCAATATTCCGGACACCAGGCTCCAATGGGATATATATATATATATATATATATATATATATATATATATATATATATATATATATATATATATATATATATATATATATATATATATATATATATATATATATATATATATATATATATTTGTGTATTGCCAGACGCCTGAATCCCGTCTAGGGTGGCCACAAACATAATTATGGCCTCTACATTGCCCTGTCCCCTTCCATTTCATTGTCCTGATCCCAGCTCACACACACCCTGTCTCACATACCTCTCCAGTCCACACTTCCATCTCATTCTCGACTTCCCCCTCCCTCTCCCAATCTACCCCTCACTCACATACACTCTCCTTGTTAGGCTCTCTCTCTCCATCCTCTCCACATGGCGAAGTAACCTCAGTGTATTTGTCCTAACGCTTTCTCTCACATGCACATCACAACGCTCCTTCACTTCCTAATTTCTCTCTCTCTCTCTCTCTCTCTCTCTCTCTCTCTCTCTCTCTCTCTATATATATATATATATATATATATATATATATATATATATATACACGAGTACAATATTATCTCTGATTAGAAAGTCAGAAACATTCCAAACCACAACTATTAACTAGGTTATTATCAAAGCAAATTTATTATTCTGTACGAACTGACATCTGACGATTTCAGTCTTCTGAGGGTATGCCATTAGAGAATCAGTGTGTTAATCCCCTTATACTGGTGACGTCCTTTACTGAAATAGTCAAGCCACCTGTAGATGATTTTATTCACCGATGATTTTATTCTCCTTTAGGTAGACACCATTTAATGGGAGACTACATGAACTCTATATCTAACCTCTGCACTTTGAGTAGTCTTCCCTATGTTGAATAAATATATTGTAAACAACACAAATAAGGTGAAAAGTACGTCATCCAATTGAAAGTATTGAAAAACAAGCTACTGAAATACTCTGACCATCTCTTTCTTCTCCCCCCCCCCCAGGGCATGTTCATGGTGCTGGTGGGGGGCAGTGTGGTCAGCCTCATCGTTCTCTGCTTGGAAACCATCTGGTCTCGTCACTGATATCAAACCATCACAATTCACTCCTTCATTCCAATTATTTACTTTTATTCCTAGTACTTCAAAGGATTTTATTAATCTTAAAAGAAATTTGTTGAATTTAAATGGTAAATGAAGGATAATTCTAACCCGTCCAGTTTCAAAAGTGCCTCTAAAGCTTAATAAAACGGTCTGGTAGTAGCAGTAGGAAACTATAAACTACGTCATCGATGAATATCGATTTGACGTTTAGTCCGCTCTCTATTGTGACGCTCAGTAAATTAGTTGCTGTTTAACCAACATTGTTTTATTTTATTAACTGCGTTTTGTACTAAAGCTGTTGAAAAAATAAAATCTTCCTAGATGTACTACTGAAAGAATTATTCTGGGCAGTGAACAGAATCATCAGACTAAGGTAAGCAATAACGAGAAAGCCTCCGAGACGGGTTCCAACAGCTCGCGTGGAGTTAGATATTGGATCGTATTTATTTATTTCCCTATTCATTTTCACTCCACTGACCTATGACGTCTGATCCCTGCTCTTCACATATAGACGACCTATATGTGATTAATAGCTACTAACCTTAACTAATGACATACGTGATATTCTAGCATAGCTGTAGTCACAAAATTCGGCACATTCTTGTAAAATTTGTTACTCATTAGGTTATATAAATAAAAACATACAGTTATGTTAACAATTTTTTTTACACTTAATATTTTAAGCTCATTAATTTCAACTTTTTATATATTTAGCAGTGCTAGGGAATAGGTTTTATTATCATGAAAGATTTTTCAGACCTACGCAAGCCATGGGGTCTCAGTAACATCAACCTTTCTAATTTATTCTTTTTTTATGGATAAACTAAATGATCGTGTTTGGATAAAATGAGGAAGAATTCACATATATCATTAGGAATTAATTAAAATGAAAGTCCTTGGGCTGACGAGGTTGATAAAGAAACGACGATTTAATACCAATGCAGCCAAAGATAATAACTACATTCGCTAAACAGTGAATCTTCCAGCACAGAGGACCAGGAAGACCAGGATGGAAAAAATAAATGGAGCTCTGATGAAATAGTGAAGTAAGGAGCAGAGTTGGCTTTTGTGGTAGATTTCAAAACGACAGTAGGTGGGAAGACCCCTGCCTATGAAATGCTTGTCCAGTACACAAAGTTGGACAGACTTACAGCTTCTTGCAGCCAGAAGGGCCACACGATTGTGCTAACAAAGATTTTATGTTTTGAAAGCAGAGTGAAGAAAGTGACTAATCTAGAGTACGAAAATGTCCTGATAACCTCCTTAATCGTAAGAGGTATGGTATCGTATTTGATTTTGTTCAGCTTCCTTTGGAAGGCATAACATTAGAAGGCTACCAGATGTTGGGTATTTCTTATTTTTCATAAAATGAAAGATTTTATGCAACAGGCAATGAAGAGAACGAAGATATGACAAGATGGAAAAATAAATGTGAGATGAATTATTCGAAGAAATAACGATAACATCACAATATTGTATGCTGTGATCACTAAATCAGGTTAATAAAACAGTTATTTAAAAAAAAATTCGGGATGAATCACTACGACACATGAATCGATAGATCAACGTCCCTATTCTAATCCAAGCCAACATAGCATTTTCACTACGGCAACGTCCATTTTCTTTTATTCTTGCTGGTACCAGACGCTTTTATTCAGCTTAGGAGAGACTTTTCGAACTGGAGGTCAGATTACCCTTAAGACTTCTCTTGGCCCACTTCATGACTCACCTGGACACGCTGTGAAACACCTTCTCAAAATTAAGATCAACACAGCACAACACTCACTTTCCTCCAAAATATGTGATATCTTTATCAAGATGTATTTAGTATCGTAGTAGCATACGAAGTATCGTCGGATAGAAGGGATGAACATAGAGAGGTAAAAATAGAGTCAATGAATCCAGCTCAGCAAGAGAAACAGCAGACGTAAGCTGCTACCAGATATCTACTGAAGTCGGTCAAAGTTGAAAATTCTTGGTTCTGGAACATTTGTAAAAAAACCCAAGAAATACTACAATTTGTGAGAAAAAGTAATTTCGTAACATAGCAACCAATGACATTCATTAGTGTTCCAGTGAGCTGTCTCACCTAAATTAGGACCGTAATGGGAAAACAGTAAGAGCTGACTCTAGTGCCGAATCCAAATACCGGTAATTTAAAGGCAGACATTTGACTGTAACATCGTTCCAGGGTAAATATCCAATCGTATTATATGGCGTCCATAGTTCTGGACAAACATAACAGTACTCAGATTTTAATATTATTTTTACACAATTCTGTGTCGTACTGTATATTTTTCAAAAATCTTTTTCATTTCATGGTTGGATATCTACAGCCGTAGCATGGAAGTGAAAAAGTTACTACATGATAGTATTGTGATACCAACTCTAACTTATGGAAGTGAAGCTTGGACGTTGTTGGAAGGACACATGTCAAGAGTGAGAGCAGTGGCAATGAGTTATTTAAGAGGAGCATGTGGAGTCACATAGAGAGACAGGCTGACAAATGAGGATATAAAGGAGCGTTGTGGTGTTGATGTGATAGGATGCTTTAGGAGGAATACACTGAGGTGGTTTGGCCATGTGGAGAGGATGGAAGGTGAGAGACTGACAAGCAGAGTGTATGTGAGTGAGGTGGAGGAATGGAGTGGAGAGGTATATGAGAGACGGGTGTGTGAGCTGGGAGCAGGGCAGTGAAATGGCGGGGGACAGGGCGACGTGGAGGCGATTTGTTTGTGGCCACCCTGTAAGGGATTAAGGCGTCTGGCAATAGACTGAGAGATAGATTTTGGTACTTATACACAGGACACCTTCCTCTACCTGAGGCCAGGCGGCGACAATGACTTACCCCGCATGACCTCCCCCTCCAAGCAATTGTCTTGGCAACTCACCTGTTACCAGTGACCTGCCCAATAAAGACGCGTTGCACCACGGTACGAAATTCAAGGCAAGAGTGATTCCCCAGTCGATGACAATATGGAGGACAAAGTTTACATGGTGTTAGAGGAGGAAATGATCAGATGTGATGTTGCGGTATGTTGATGTGTTTGGTGAGTGAAACAACGCTTATATCGCCTATATTACTGTGTGAAAACCAATATACTCTTGTACTACATATAAATTCGTACCAAATAAATAAATATCCATCTTGAGTGGTTTGGAATAGTTACCCCTTCCATAGAAAACTTCTTCTCTGGAGCCTGGCTAGAGAGAACACAGTACCAGGTAAGGGTAGGGCCACCCGTGTCGGGCATTTCTAAGCTCAACTGAGCACTTTCTTTCTGAATTTTCGATGTTTCGCATAAAAGGCGGAAGTTTCAGCAAAAAAAAAAAAAAAAAATCTGCTGGGATTGGGGGAGGTCATTGGTGAAAAATCTGCCGGGACGTGGCGGGTTAAAGCTCCAAGTCAACGAGAAAAATATTTATAATAACATAAAGCATTTTCTTTATGCAAAAATCATCCATTAAGCCTTTGCCTTGAAAATGCTTATACATTTAACATTAAGACGACTGAACCGAATGCCTGTTCGTCATCTAACTCTATCGCGTGGAGTTGCTGACAGTACCATTACCTCTAGATGGAGTATTGGTTTCTTGACTACATATATATTAGTAGTAGTAGTTGCTAATCTTAACGACAAATCAGTGGACTACAGACTACAGTTGCCTTTCTACTCTGTTCCTCTATCCTCTTTTCGGGGGATACGTAGTAAACTGACGGCAAGACAGATGGGTCATTGGGCTATATCGGTGCCACCAAGTGACACGCCCCTCTCCAGCACTTCTTGCAAAATACAGTAGTTTAAGACAGTTAGGAGACAGCTGGGAACCTTGCCAACTATAAACTTTTAACTTCGGCTTTGCTAAAAACTATCACTTCTCTGTCTTCAATAATGAGCTGTAACAATAAATTGATATTACGAAATGGGAAGACTGCAGACCCTAATCATTTTTTTCCTTTAAAGATGAGGCAACATTCCTTGAAGCTGCTCATTCAGTGAGACCCTTAGATTTTTAATAATGCAGATGCTCCACTCACTTGGACTTTAGTGACACTATGTATTACGGTCCTCGTGCTCACACGTCTCGCCAATTCTTTTGTATTTGTTCTGCCACTGAACTACGTGTAGTAAGCTGTAAAAGGTCGAATATTCGTGTCAGATAAAGTGAAAAGAGCATGGTGAGAGAAAGGCAAATGTCAATATGACGAGCAGTGCTATCAGTAGGAAGTGATGAATTGCTTCATCAAATACAAATAAACTGAGTGAGTAGGCCGGTGGAAGAAAATTGGTAGAGAAAAAGTTTGACAATTAAACTTTTGATCAATACGTATTTTTCCATAGTTACATAGGCTCTTGGCATTAATCACACACACACACACACACACACACACACACACACACACACACACACACACACACAAATGCATCAGATATCAGTTGAGAGATACAGTATGAGCTAATGGAGTGTTCGAGCTAAGTGGAGTTATTGAGCATGTGGATTGTTTTATTTGACATGTCGGCTGTAGATCCTGTGTGAATGAAGAAATTTGAAACAGAGAATAGTAACTGTGCCCTGCATGTAGACTGCCTATGCTTTTCATCTAGCATGATTGAGTTGGAAGTTTGGTAGCTCAGGCTGAACATAACAGCAGAAACAGGTTTCACTTACACCACAGTAAAGTGGTGGTTCTTATCCAGGGGTGCACAGAGCCTTTGGGTGTGTGAAACATCGAAAAATAATGATGGTGGGCAACATACGTGTAGTTCAGCAATGTATAGAACTAGCATATAAGCCGTTGCTGGCTTCATCTACTTTAAGTTTTCTTCCCACTCACCAGTTTTCCTCCTTGGACTTATATTTACTTCATAAGCCAATTTTCTTTCACTGATTTATTTTCACCATTGGACCAGTTTCACCCCTGGACATATTTTCTAATAGATCTACTGCAGCCATGGATCTGTTTACTCCATGGACCTAATCCACAATGAACCCTTTTTACCCCCTGTCAGTTCACCCACCTACCTGTCAAACCACGAATCTACCCGTTCATCTAGTGTAGTAAGCTCATCTCTTACTTTCTCCTATGGGACTATACACACCCACCCACCAAAGAACAAAGCTCTCTCACCCTTCCAGCCATAAATCGCATCCACCCACTTTCAGAGTCCATCCAACAAGTGCACCCCACCAACCCACCCTCCAAACCCCACCCTACCTGCCTGTCACAAACTACCCGATTTCTTACCCCTCCACCCCACTACCCACTCCACTCAGTCACCTCACCCACTTCACTTACCCCACACACTCACCCCACTCATTTTGATCAACCACCCATTCCATCCACCCAGCCTTTCAACCTCCCTACAACCCTATGCACTTCACCCAACCTGCCTGACCACCCACTCACAAACCAACCCACACCACCCATCCATCCTCTAAACACTCCAACTTGGCCAGGAAACTTGGACCACCAGCAGGATGACTTATAAGTTTACACACACACACACACACACACACACACACACACACACACACACACACACACACACACACACACACACACACACACACTCACAGCTGCTTTTATAGGAGAGAGTATGAAAAATTACAGGTTTTCAATAATAATGTAGTCCTTTCTCTCCAAAGTGTTTATTGTACTGGTGTATCATGCATAATATGCTTTTCTGTTACTTAAATTCTCTCCGATTGCTCTCACTTTCTTCAGTGTTTCCAGTGTTTTCATTTTGTCAGTGACGAATCTAGCAGATATACTCGTATTCACACACTTCATCGAAGCAAGCAAATCCAGTGCAAATGCAAATATCTTTATTACTACCAGATATATATTATCTGCACTGACCACGAAATTCCCTGCTTGGGTATAGCACATTGAGAATATAAATTTGTTATTGTTCTTCATTTGGTGAGACTGCTGAGGCAGAAGATGTTTAGCACACCAAGTACTAAGAACAAACAGTACTAAGCAGTATGGTGAGCCAGTAAATAAATTGTCCACACAAACTGGTTCCATGGTTTATGGCACTTGGTTGGCTCGTTACCCAATCTAATATGGTACATAAAGCATGTTACCCCCATTCACAAAACGGTGTCAACATTCTTATTCATTGCATAGATTAGAACCCTAGATTTTTTTATTGTCTTATTGTCTTTGAACATTACACATCTTTATCATCAGGAACACAGTCACAATCAGTCAGTGGGACGGCTGGAGTTGCACTTTACCAGCTAGTTGTGGAATTCGTGGTTTCATGGTTGGTAATGCCACCCTGGCATCGTTTGCCACATCCAGGCGAGTCCTTTTCTTTGTTTACACGCCCATTAGAGTCGAGAACTCCTTCTCGCAGTGGTATATCGTCGAGAACGATACCAACAACTTCGCTCTCTTGGCCAGATTTGGAGAGTCGGGGAGTTTTGAAAACCAAAAAAATCTCAACCTTGAACTTGAAAGTCGATTTTCAAGGCTTTCCTTGGCTTGCATGCTGATTCGCTCCTCCCTGGCAGGGAAATCATCATCATGAGTGGCCTCTTCAGGTGCTGTAGGGGTTGAATTCACCGAAGACTAGGGGTTTCTTTGTCACTCTTCATAAGTAGTGATCCAGGCTTGTCCCAAGGCCTTTCAAATGGTCACTGATCCCTCCCTTGATGGTCTGGAGAAGTACTTCATAATCGTGGGTATTCTCCTCAACAAACTGATCTACTGAGGGATCGGAAACTAGGCAGTAATTCCTTTCTCCACGTGCCGCATGCAAAGTTCAGGTTTCCCCAGAAATGTAGTCACAACCTGACGGCCCTGCAGTTGCAGATTCCCACTGTTGAGCTCCGCAAATATATCAACAAAGTTAGGCAATTGGGCATGCCGCTCCTTATTGGCAAAACAGGCAGCAAAATGAGGATCCTTCTGTTCTCAAAATTCCCAAATAGCCTTTCGGAGATCGATGACTCAGTGTACAACCTTGTTTCATGAGAACCAGTGAACATAGGTGTGACAGAGCGGAACCTGATACTACTCTCCCATTTCCTTGGACAGCTCCTTGAACACACAGGAGTTCATATCCCTCAAGCTGGTGAAGTTGACAACATTCAACATGTCACTGAACAATGAATTCAGACCAGCAGGCAGGCGTTTCGATCCAGTCACATTCTGATGAGTGATGCAATGATCAACGGTGATTTCTGGATTTACAGCTTTAATGAGGTTCCATAATCCTCGGTGACCACCAAACGTTGCTACCGTCACGTGGACAGAGACCTGGATTGAAAAGAATATTTTGGGTAATTCTTTCATACTCGTCCTCTGCATGTTATGTTTTTAGTTTTGGTACGAATGGTGAAATATTTCTTATCCGAATCGTATAAACAATATTGACTACAGTTACATATTTGGAGTTAATAAAACTGAATGTATGTAGTCCGTTGTGTATATACTACTTTCAATTACTTGTCTATATTCCTCCTAACCTGTTGACCACAGATCCAACTGAGTCCATTCTTGACAAACAATCCATTGATCATATTTAAGACATCCTCTCCCTTCGTAGTCACCAACAATATCTCGCATAAAAGGAATTCTTCTTTGATCTGTTCTATTGGATGTAGCAGACAAACCCAAAGATATCAGCACAACTGGTGATGTCGCACAGTCCGTCAGACTGCAATGAGAATTTGCCATATGAACTTTCCTTCATCCATTACATCATGTTTATTTTTTTTTTTTAAATAACTGAACAGAGGAAGGAAAAACAAATTAATAAAAAAAAAAAAAAATCATCCATACACCAGATTACTGGTGTCCTCTGTTCATAAAATACCTGTAACAGCTAGACCCAAACAACTGTGGGTTGAAGCTTGGAGGGAAACAACTTTGGGGAAGTGAGGTCCAGAGATATGCAGTTCAGGGAATGAAAGAATTCTGATAGGCAGAAGTTCTGCAATATGGCTTAGTGACATCCCAGTCATGAGCACTACCAGATGCCCGTGTAACACGAGGGAAGGCATGGAGAGGTGGCACCATGGACGCAACTTCGTCTGAGCATTTGCCATAAAAATATCTGTAAAATAATGCAAGGGAGGCAACATTCCTTTTTACTTGTAGGGGAGGTAGTTTATTTGTAATGAGAGGGTTGTTAATAATTCTAACAGCTTTGTTCTGAATTTTGTCTACTTGTTGTAACCCGTCATGTCCCGACCATTTTCGCACCTCTGACACCCCCCAGTCCCGAGCATTTTTGGAATTTTTTTTTTTTTTGGCTAAAACCTCCACTTTTGGTGAGAAACATCGAAAAATTCATAGAGAAATTGCTCACCTGAGGTTTAAAATACTCAATACAGGTAGGAGTACCTCCTTACCTTACAGGGTTTTGTATCAGGCTGGCTGCAAAGAAAACTAGTTCTATGGGAGGATAACTATTCCACACCACTCATATTTGGTATTTATTTATTTATTTGGTACGAATTTATATGTAGTACGAGAGTATATTGGTTTTCAAACAGTAATATAGGCATTATAAGCATTGTTTCACTCACTAACTCATCACCATTCCTGACCTTCTTTTGCCACATTACCTGATCATCACTTCTGACTGTTTCTTCCTCTAATGCTATGTAAACTTTGTCCTCCACATTGTCATCGATTGGGGAATCACTCTGGCCCTGAATGTCTTTATTGACCAGGTCACTGGTAACAGGTGAATTGCTGAGACAATGGCGTGCGGGAGGGGGTGGAGGTTATGTGGTGTAAGGCATTGTCTCTGCTTGGCATCTTGTAGAGGAATAGAGGAAGGTGTCCTGTGTATACGTACGAAAAATCACGCGCGAAAATTGAAAACTGTGCAAATTAGGGACCTTGCAATTGCACGACATACCAGTACGTTGACGGGACTGGCAAATGCAAGATGTTGCAATGTACCCATACGTCAACGGGACGTCTCGGGTTAATGCAACCTCTCCACATGCCTTCCACAAGGGTGAGCAATATTCAAGCTAAGAGCACACATGACTCTTATAAATTATAGCCAACTGCTCTTCAGTGAAGAACTTGCGGATTCTGTACAATAATCCAAGTTTCTTCGAGACGGTTTTAGCAAGTGACCTAACATGGGAAGTGTAGCTCAGGGCATTGTTAAGTGAGACACCGAGAATTTCAATACTTTTGGAGATGGGAATATTAGCAGCACTAAAGGTAATGTACTAATCTGGCAATATCTGTCTATTAGTAAATTGTATATATTTTGTTTTATTAGCATTAAATGAGACAAGGTTGTTTTGTCCCCATTCACTGATCATAGATAGGTCTTGATTTATGGAGATGGCTGTACTGAGTTGAGAGGTAGAGATATTAGACTTTGTTAACCCGCCCCATCCCGACGACGTATGGGTACGTTGCAACGATTTGCATTTGCCAGTCCCGGCGACGTACCAGTACGTCGTGCAATTGCAAGGTACCTAATTTGCACAATTTTCAATTTTCGTATGTGATTTTTCGTATGTATACACGGGACACCTTCCTCTATTCCTGTACAAGATACCAAGCAGGGACAATGCCTTACACTGCATGACCTCCCCCCTCCCCCCCTCATGCCATTGTCTTGGCAAAGGACCTGTTACCAGTGACCTGGCTAGTAAAGTTATTCAGGGCCAGAGTGATTCCCCAATCGATGACAATGTGGAGGACAATGTTTACATAGCATTAGAAGAAGAAACAGCCAGAAATAATGATCAGGTAGTGTGGCAAAAATAGGTCAGGTATGGTGATTAGTTAGTGAGTGAAACAATGCTTATAATACCTTTATTACTGCTTGAAAACCAATATACTGTCATACTACATACACATTCGTACCAAGTAAATAAATAAATACCATTTATGAGTGGATAAAATAGTTACCCTCCCATAGAACTCGTTTTCTTTGGTGCCAGCATGTTAGAAAACCCACTCAGGTAAGGAGGAACTCCTACCTGGATTGGGCACTTTAAACCTCAGGTGAGCGATTTCTCTATGAATTTTCGATGTTTCTCACCAAAAGCGAAGGTTTTGGCCAAAAAAAAAAAATCGAAAATACCTCGGGACTGGGGGATGTCGGAGGTGCGGAAAACCTCGGGACGTGACGGGTTAATGGGTGTCTGAGCGTGAATGAACAACGTAGTGTTGAGTCATCTGAATATGAGTGGATGGGATTGTGGGTGACAGATAAGAGATCATTAATATGAATCAGGAATAGGGTTGGAGCCAGAACTGATCCCTGCGGCACGCTGGTGTTAATTGAGTGGACATTGGATTATACATCATCTACTTTTACTCTTATCTTCCTATCGTTAAGATATGAGGAAATCAAAGGAACAAAAGACGTTAGTCCATAGCAAGGGAGATTGGACAGCAGGAAACGGTGCCATACTCTGTCGAAAGCTTTAGAAATATCAAGGGCTACTGCATGAGTTTCTCCATGTGACAGACATCTGTCACAATGTCGTCAACTCGTTGGCAGACCATGTGTTTGAAACGGATATGGTACTCAACTTCATTGCCTGGCCCTCTACACAGATTTTGCATAGCATCTTATGTGAACAAGGCATAATCAGATTCTCTGTGATGGAGGGGCATACAACAAAGAATGCCTCGACCACACCTTGAAGCTTTTGGGCTTGGATTCCCTACGAACCAAAATGGGTCCTCGTCAGAGTTACAGTCTGGTGCTGGAAATAGGCCTGATTTTTGTTTTCTAGATCTGGATGGCACTTCTGGAGGTGTGCTCAGAGCTTTGACAGCCTCAGGCTCTTGTTCATCAACACTTTGTGACATACCAAACACTGAGGCCAGTCTTCTCAATTAGAAGGTAAATTCACAAAGCCGTGACCCAAAAAGGCGTAAGAAAAGGTGCGCTTTTTGTAAATCTTATATATATATATATATATATATATATATCTATATATCTATAGATATATATGTATATATATATATATATAAAACTATATTTATATCTATCTATCATTCTATCTATCTATCTATAAATATATATATATATCTATCTATATATATATATTTATATATATCTATCTATCTATATATATTTATATATATATGGTGGATGGGGGCACCCATCATTCACTCACTCAGTGTGGAGACGCCATATGATTTCTACACTGAGTGACAAGGCAAATTGTTTCCTGTACCCAGGAAACTACTAACTAAACTGGGTGGTAATCATATCATCGGGGTTTTTGGCAGGGTTACGTGTCCCCCAGATTCCCCTCTCCAAAATCTCTTAATTATGGCAGTTGTTTCAGAGAGCTTCAGAGGGCCCAATACCTACCAAGGGCCCCAACCAAATGGGCAGATGCGCATGGCCATGTGGAATGTGAGAGGTGTGAATGAGGACAGAAGGAGGATGGACGTTGTGAATGTGTTCAAGAATTCGAGATATGCCATGATGACATTGTGTGAAACATACTATAGATGAAATGGCGTGAGGTGGATGAGTGGGTTCATGTGAAATTTGTAAGACTGGGCATGAATGGGCAAGGAAGATGCAAGGAAGGAGTTGCGTTGTTGATGAATGAGGTGTGGCAGAGTGGAATGAGAGACTGCAAATGTGTCAGCTCAAGGTGTATGTATGTCAAGTTGAAGTTTGAGAAAGTGATAATGGCAGTGATAGTAGCGTATGCACCTTGTGAGGACAGGAGTGAGAAAGACAGGTTTTGGGTTGAGCTGAATGAAGTAGTGGGAGAAATGCCCAGGAGATATAAAGTGATTGTGATGGGAGATATGAATGGAAGAGTATGCACTGGTCCTGAGGATAACATAATGGGTTGTAATGGAGTACCAGGAGATGATGATAATGGAAAGTGACTGAAGGATGTGTGTCAAGAGAAGAGGTTGTGCATTTGTAAGCCATATTTCAAAAACAAAGATGCACATAAATATACATGGTATAGAGGGAACAGGGATCATGTTGAAAGGAGCCAGATTGATTACATACTCGTAGAGAGGTCGATGCTGGGAGGTCTGTCAGATCATATGATTGTGGTGTGCAAGGTCAAGCTGAGAGGAGTGAGGTGGATCAGAAGAGAAACGAGCAGTCGGGGAGAAAGACTGAATGTTGAGGATCAAAGAAATGGCAGATGAATACAGGACCAAAGTAGGGGCGAATTTAGAATCAGTGAATTGGAATGAAATGGATCTGGGCAGCCTGTGGAATGCATATAGGGATTGTTGAGTTAGAAATGCTAAAGCGGTGTGTGGTGTGGCAAGAATAACAAAAAAGAAGAAAGGTACGGCATGGTGGGATGATGAGGTTAGGAGAGCAGTGGAGAAAAAGAGGAAGAAATGGTTAGAGTGGTTACTGGACAGGGGTTTAGTTGAAATAAGATCCAAATATATTGAGAGAACGAAGTACGTAAAGAGACTAGTGAAGAGGAAAAAGGAGCTAAATGATGATCTAGGAAAAAAATTAATGCAAACTACTCTGAAAACAGGAAGTTATTCTGGAAAGAAGTGCGGAAATGTAGAAGTGAAAGCCAAAAGAAATGTGATTGTGTGAAGGATGTAGGTGGTAGAT
>NC_137011.1:25964140-25971640 GCF_032717465.1 Coenobita brevimanus | reverse complement strand
TTCATTTCGAGATGCCTGGACACACTGCGTTTGAAAAACTGGAGATCATAGGAAGTAGGAAATACAGACAGAGGGAGACAGTTCCAGAGTTGACCTGTTGCATAAATGAAGGACTGGGGGTAACGGTTAACTCTTGCATTAAAGAGTTGGACAGAAAAAGGATGAGAGTTTGTTGCTAGGCAGGTGTTATGCGCCTGTCGGAGAGGTGGAGGGATACAAGCAGACAGTTCTTAGGAGCAGTGACCATGGAAGTAGCGATAGAAAAGAGATAAAGAGGCAACAGTGCGATGAAGAGACAGAGGTTGAAGGGAGCCAGTAAGAGGAGGATAGCTGATGAGACGAAAAGCCTTTGACTCCACCCTATTGAGAGCTCTATGTAGGGAGTCTCCCCACACATGAGAGTTGTACTCTACACATGAGTGAATAAAACCCGTGCATAAAGTCAACAACTGTGCAAGGGTGAAGAAGGTATGGAGTCGGCTTAGCACAGGTAAACTCTTGGAAGCTGATTTTACTAGAGATGTACGAGTAATATGATCTTTCAAAGATAAATCTCAAGTGAATGAAACCCCAAGCATGTTCACGGATGATGCAGGCTTGAGTTGGATATTATTAAACATTAGTGGTTACTCCTGTGGAAGATTCTGTCAGGTTGATAGGTGCAAAAACTGAGTCTTTGATTTATTAAAAGCAACAAGATTACTTTTACCCCAGTCAGAGATACGAACCAAGTCAGACATTAGGTGTGCCATAGCCTCATCCCTTGTTTGTTGAAGTAACTGCTGGGATGGACGTTGCATGAACCGAATGGAAAGGT
This sequence comes from Coenobita brevimanus, assembly GCF_032717465.1. Lineage (NCBI taxonomy): Eukaryota > Metazoa > Arthropoda > Malacostraca > Decapoda > Coenobitidae > Coenobita > Coenobita brevimanus. The sequence goes on along the minus strand of NC_137011.1, from coordinate 25,970,823 downwards.
GAAGGGTGGAATCATCAGGGTATGAGTGGAAAGGGTTAGATGTACTGTACAGCTTAGAAGGTCATTGATGAACAAAAGTAAGAGAGTTGGTGATAGGATAGAGCCCTGAGGAACACCACTGTTGATAGATCTGGGAGAAGATTGGTGGCCGTCTACAACAGCGGCTATGAACGACCAGAAAGGAAGCTGTAGATGAAGGCACAGATAGAAGGATAGAAATCGTAAGAGGTCAGTTTGGAAACTAAAGATTAATGCCAGACTCGATCGAAAGCCTTTGAGATGTCAAGTGCGATGGCAAAGCTTTCGCCAAAGTCCCAAAAGGAGGATGACCAGAAGTCTGAAAGGTACTTTGGCTGAGAAGATCACCAATGGAGCATCCCTGAGGGAACTCATACTGACGATCAGAAAGAAGGTTGTGATAGGAAAGATGCTTTAAATTTTTTCTGTTCAGAATAGACTCGAAAACTTTTGAGACACAGGATGTTAAAACAATTGGACGATAGTTAGAGGGTTGGGAATGGTCACCCTTCTATGGGACTGGCTGAATGAGAACAAATTTCCAGCAAGAGGGAAAGGCACAAGTCGAAAGACCTAGGCAGGGTGTAAGCACGGAAGCACAGTTCTTGAGGACAACCGGAGGGACCCCTGTCACGGGGAGATGTGAATTTAAAATGTAAAAATACTTTAAATGTTGCTTGTAAATATGGACAAAGAATTGACTTGTGAAAATCAAGCAGTAAGTTTTACTTTATTTCGGCTTACTTCGCCGATTCTCTAAGGACGAGAATTTATAAACTTTCTCAACAGTACACAGCAGAGACTAATTACTCACTCATGCTTTTTGTTAGTAGTTAGCCTCTAGAGATAGTGACTCCACCCCTGACAATAAATAACTAATGCTAATAATAATAAATAGGTTCTTGCCGGTGCATTAACTCCTGGCTGGCACAACGGATTTAAGCTTAATGCAAAAGGACTGGCCTAAGTACCAGTTATGAATAATACAAAGCATTTGTGCAACTAGGAGCGACAACCAAATTAAGCTTAATGTGGAGAAATAAAACACAAGTTTAACTACATTAAGCTCAAGAAAAAAGAACTGTAAATTTATTAATTACAATGAAATAAATTTATGTTACATGAGTTTCAAAATGAATTCAAAATAACAAGGGGAATACACTCACTTGCTCACTCAAAGCTAAACTCTTAAGCCTAGAAAAAAAACGAAAGGAAATACTGGTCAGTAGAGGGGGCTAACGGGATGACTGGGCGTCGTTACGTAGGACGGACGCTGCAAACACGCTAAAACTCTTCGCCAATTCACCGTCTAGGTGGAGATTTCAGGATCTCGCTGTACACGAACCTTCTGTCATGACAATCAAAGCCTGACTAACTTCGAATTATGAAAGAGGTTGAGGGCCGGCCGTACTTGCTTCAATGGTCAATGGAAAGAAAATGAGCAATACACGCTCAAAATAAATCACTCAGCGAAGGCGTTAATGTCGGCGCAAGGATGATCACTTATGAAACAGTGAAAAATGTTCTGAAAACCATCCCAATCAAGTGAATGTGAGGACGGTTGAACTCAGTGATACTTAGTGAGAATTCCACTAGAATTCGCAGTTTTCACACTGAAAGAAAAATGTCACGAACTTATAAACACGCTTGTGCCAATTCGTGACAACCCCATTAGGCCCAAATGCTTTGTTAGTACTGAGGCCAGTGATGGTAGAAAATACATCAGCTGAAGAAATTTTAATGTCAGTCATGAGGAAGTCAGAGGGAGGAAGTGATGGAGGAACGGTACCGGAATCATCTACGGTGGTACTGGAGGAGAAAGTCTGAGCGAAGAGATCTGCTTTATCATAGAAGAACCATCAGAGTAGAAAAGAGGAGGGAAGGATGGTGAGGTAAAGTTGTTAGAAAGGTTTTTGGCACGGTGCCAGGAGGATCGAGAATTCGAGTTTCAGAGTTGAGAGCATTTAGTACGGACAAAATTAATTTTAGCAGAGCGGAGAACAGACTTAGCACAATTCCGGGCAGAAACATAAAAAAGATGTGATTCAGGGGTGATTTGGCTCCGGTACCTATTATAGGACCTCTCCTTGTTGCTGAGAGCATTAGAACAAGCGTGATTAAACCAAGACTTCCTTGCATTTGTCAAAGGGAATGAGAAAGGAATGTATGCTTCCATGCCCGAGAGAATAACCTACGTAATGGGCAAGGCACACTCAGATGGCTCCCGGCCACGGAAGCAATAATCATTCCAGGGAAAATAAAAAAAGTACTGCCTGAGGGCCTCCCAATCCACAGCTCCAAAATGCCACAGTCGACGTTTCTTTGGAGGGTCCACAGGCAGAACTGGAGCGATAGGACAGGTTAAGGTAATAAGGTTGTGACTGGAGGACTCCAACGGAGAGGAAAGATTAACAGCGTAAGCAGAAGGAGTAGTTGTAAGGAAGAGGTTAAGTATGTATATATCTATATCTATCTATCTATCTATATATCTATCTATATATATATCGTTCATCTCATCAGCCATTTGTATGTCCACTGCAGGACCGGCCTATCCCAACCGAAGTGGGGATGATACAGCCAATGTATCTCTACCAAGTGGCTTAGGCTGTCTAGTAGAAATTGTATGTAGGGTGAGAAGTGCTTGTAAGTGTAATTGTAGTGTTGGAGTGGCTTTGGATGTGTGTGTAGTCTGTGAACCAAGTGTAATCGTCCCGTGCAAGGCGACTGGGTGCAAGCATACTTTATAGTATGCGACACTGGTTCAACCACAGCACTCCTTGTGTCCGCTAATGCAGTACGTGGCCTGAAGAACGCTCCCAAAGTTTATGACCCTGGCGTGGCGTGAACCCTCGTTCTTCAGTGTATGAAAAAGCACACTTTACCACTGTACCACAGAGACTCCATATATATATATATATATATATATATATATATATATATATATATATATATATATATATATATATGCAGAAATCTCACTTCACCGTGAAGATATGTATGAAAAATAACCACAGGAGAAATGAAAGGAGCGACAGTGAGTACTTTCGTATAATACATCTTCAGACAGAGTGAGACAGAAACGTAAATGGTAGAGGTCTTTTATGCACACCAGCAAAATGGAGTGGCTCACAGAACAAAGGATGACATGAATTTTTTCCTGCGGTTTAACTTATGGTCACATGCAGCAGGGAGTGGCACACAACAAAGGATGACCTGAATTTAAAAATGGGCTATGCACAGAACAATAGGTATCTTCCTATTTTGTTCCTTAGGGATTCACCTGACAAAAGGGGGGGGGAGGAGGAGGGGAGGAATGGGGAGGGAGGGGGTAGGGGGAGGGGAGGAGGGGAAGGGGGAAGGGGAGAGGGAGGAGAGAGGAGGAACATAAGAACATAAGAAGAGAGGATAACTGCAGTAGGCCAGTTGGCCCATGCTAGGCAGCTCCTGGAAGAGTAACTAAACTACTTGAATGAGATAAGGACAGCAAAGAAGAAGGCTCTCCCCCACCCTCCAAACCCTCCAGCCGAAGCCGGCAGGAAAAAGTCAGAAAGAACACCACGCAGTATAGAAAAACTGGCGTGAACATTTTATAGGAAAGTGTGAAAGAACAGAGACTATCGTAGTGTAACCTGAAAAGGAAAAAGTATGAATTAGTATTGGCTATAAGATTTTTTTTTCTATACCCACCCCTTAATTGTCATATGCTTATCTTGCCTATACTTGAAACTCTCAATGGAAGAGGCAGCAACTACTTTACTAGATAGCTTATTCCATTCGTCTACTACTCTATTACCAAACCAGTTTCTACCTATTTCCTTATTGAAACGGAATTTTTCTAGTTTGAAACCATTACTTCTAGTTCTATCCTGTATGCTTACTTTAAGTACCTTGCTAATATCTCCTTTATTTATACCCTTCATCCACTTAAACAGCTAAGTTAAGTCGCCCCTAACTCAATGCCTTTCTAGCGAGAGCAGATTTAGTCTTTTCAGTCTGTCTTCATACGACAGGTTCCGAACATCATGTATCATTTTTGTCATTCTTCTCTGTACATTTTCTAACGAGATAATATCCATTCTATAGTAAGGACACCAGAATTGTACTACGTAGTCCAAATGTAGCCTTACTAATGCTAGATAAAGTTGCAGTATTACTTTTGATGACCTGTTGCTCACGCTTCTCGAAATAAATCCTAGGACCCTATTTGCTTTATTTCTCACATTAATACACTGTTGCCTTGGTTTCAGGTCGTTACTAACCATAACTTCTAGATCTCTCTCGCATTCCGATTTGCTAATTTCTTTGTTATCTAAGTTGTATTTAGCATCTCCAATGGTCTTGCCTGCGTTAAGTACTTTACATTTTTCAACGTTTAATTCCATTTGCCAAGTTTTAGACCATTTGGACAATGTATCGAGGTCCTTTTATAAGTTATGGCAATCGTCAGTCGAGTTAATGATACGCCCTATTTTCGTATCGTTGGCAAAATTGCTGATGCTGCTAGTGATTCCTAAGTCTAGGTCATTTATATATATATATATAATAAATAATAAGGGACCGAGTACTGAACCCTGTGGTACACCGCTAGTTACTGATCCCCAATCCGACTTAGTTCCATTTATTAATACTCTCTGCTTTCGTCCTTTCAGCCAGGATTCTATCCATTTTAAGATATCGCCATCTATACCGTGTGCTCAAACCTTTCTAACTAACCTTTCGTGTGGGACCCTATCAAAGCCTTTACTGAAGTCCAGATAAATAACATCGTAAGCTTTATCGCTATCTACTGCCTCAAAGACCTCCGAGTAGAATGACAAGTTTGTGAGGCAGGACCGCCCTGATTTGTTTATCTCTACTGAATCTCTGACTAACTTTGGATTGTTTTGGATTATTCTTTTCACTTCCTGTTTAATGCTTTTTTCCTCCACCCTTGTTTCTAAGTCTTTCTTTACTTTCACCATTTCAGCATACGTGGTTTCCACATCATTTTTGTAACTTTGCACAGCTTCATTCACCTGTGTTATCTTCTCCTCAATATCACTGCTTTGGTCTATCAGACTGCTTACTTGCCTAATTGTCTCTGTATCATTTTTGAACTCTTCCATAACACTCTCGTGATTGACTACTGTACTTGCCATTTCACTCATTTTCTTCTTAAGTGTACTCAATTCCACTGTTAGTTCACTGATGGTTGTGTCTTTCTTGTTGGCCTCCCTTCCTAGTTTTTCTATTTCTTCCTTTTGCAAGTGCATCTGCTTCTTTATTTCATCAATTTCATTTTTGAAAGCCATTTCTAGTTTGTGTTCACGCTCAACCAGTCTATTGTGAGTCTCCACTTCAACCAGTTCTTGGTAGAAATCATCATCTTGCTGTCTACCTTTATCCCTTTTCTTTTCCAAATTTGCTTTACTAAAGTATGTGTCCATTTTGCAATACTAAAAGCACAGAGTACATGTACTTACATTCCCCGTGCAGCTGTAGTCTAAACAAACCTCAGCTGACTGAGCACATTCTTTCGCCTCTTGGTTCTCTTTTCTGTTTGAACAAGTCTTGTTTAAACTTCTTAATATTTTTTTTCTTTTAAGATGAAAAATCATTTAGTCTAACCTGGTACAGAGCTTGACTCATATAAAGATACTAATTTAGGTAATGCCACTGGCCGTGCTGGTTCGGTACGGAGCGCCGACGTCGCACGTCTGCTATCTCTGAATCCCACTGTGTGTGTGTGTGTGTGTGTGTGTGTGTGTGTGTGTGTGTGTGTGTGTGTGTGTGTGTGTGTGTCTGTGTGTGTGTGTGTTATCAAAATAACTCAGTTTTACCCAATTACAGCCTAACTTCATGGAGGGTTGTGATGCAGCCGGTTACTAAATCTGAATATTTGTAGAATAATGGGACATGGGCACAAGCCTCGGTCAGCTGCTGGCATAGCAAAATCAGTTTAAAAATTATTACCTAAATGTCTGAAATCTCCATTCTAGGAGATTTCAATGTTCACAACCACATTTGGCTCTCCTCTCCTTTCACTGATCCACCTGGTGAACAAGCGCACATCTTTTCTATCCTCACTGACCTAGAGCAGCTTATTCATCTCCCTAGCCATATCACTGACAGCCTTGGAGAGAGATCCAACATACCTGACCTCTTCCTTACAACTAATGCTTCTGCTTATGCTCTACATCTTTCAACTTCATTGGGCTCCTCTGATCACAGCCTTATCACCTTAATCTGTCCTATTGCTCTACTGCAGTCTGTGGATCCTCCAAAGAAACGTTGGTTGTGGCACTTTGGAGCTGCTGACTGGGAGATCCTCAGGCAGTAATCCTTTGATTTTCCCTGGAATGATTATTGCTTCCATAGCCAAGAGCCGTCTGAATGTGCCTTGCGTAGTACGGAGGTTATTCTCTCAGGCATGGAAGCATACATTCCCTTTTCATATCCTTTGACTAATGCAAAAAATAAATAAATAAAGTTTAATAACGTTTGTTCTAATGCTGTCCACAACAAGGAGTAGGCCTACAAAAGGTACTGGAACCAACCAACTCCTCTGTCTCATCTTTATGTTTCTGCCTGGAATCGTGCTACAGTAAGACTGTTATTCTCTCTGCTAAAAATAATTTCATCTTTACTAAATGCTTTGAACTACCTAACTCGAATTCTTCTTGCTC
>NC_137011.1:25636640-25961640 GCF_032717465.1 Coenobita brevimanus | reverse complement strand
TCTCGGGATTTATCTTGGAAAGAACATATTACATATACTGTATTGTAAAATCTGCTTCCAAGAGATTGGGTGTGCTAAGCCGACTCCGTTCCTTCCTTACTCCTGCCTAGTTGTTCATTTTATACAGGGGTTTTATTCGCCCCTGTGCAGAGTACAATTCTCATGTATGGGAAGGCTCCCCACTTACAGCTCTTCTCAACAGAGTGAAGTCAATGGCTTTCCATCTCATTAATCTCCTCCTTTTACTCGCTTCCTTCAACCTCTGTCTCTTCGCTGCACTGTTGCATCTTTATCTCTTTTCTATTGCTACTTCAATTGTCATTCCTCCTTGCAACCCTCCATCACTATGCGGAGCACAAAGCACCCGTCTAGCAACAAACTCTCATCCCTTTTCTGTCCATCTCTCTAATGCAAGAGTTAACTGCTATTCCCAGCTCTTCATGTATGCAACAGGTCACCTGTGGAACTCTCTCCCTTTGTCTGTTTTTCCAACTCCAGTCAATCAAATGCAGTGTGTCTAGGCATCTCGAAATTAATGGATCTTGAATTTGGCTCCCTGTTATCTTGTTTTTTATTTCTCCCTTGGAGGGAGAAGTTTGCAGGAGCAGTCTTTGGCTCCATCTTTTCACAAACAAGAGAAAAGAATAAAATAACATGAGGATAATATTGATGGTAAGGCAAGGATGAAGTATTTAATTTTGAAAACAGTCAAAGGTCAACGTCATAAGGCTAGGTGAAACTTCCACGAGTATGTGTAATTATCAATGTTTTTTCACACAATTTTGATCTAATTTTAGCCAAACTTGGTGGAATGATTGGGGCCACCCAGAGAATAAAACTGGGATACGTTCCATCGTCAATTATAAGACTTCTGAATATCTTTAATTTTCTCTCGAAACGCCTGATTGTGTGTGTGTGCGTGTGTAATTCACCGGGTCGGTCAGAATCACTTGATGGTCGTGATCGTCAGCTTTTACCCTCCCGGAAGGGAGCTGAGAGCTCATATAGTCCGATCTAAGGGCAAGGCTGTGACCTTCACACACGCACACACCCGTCCCCTTGCTCAAGGGGGACAGTAACCACCCACTTCGTCAGTGAAACTTTTTCGCAACCTGAGCGAGGTGCGAACTCTCGGTGCAGTTGGCAAGCGAGAGCGTTACCACTGCACCAGCGTGTGTGTGTGGCCTTGATGTTTGTTTGATTTAAAATGGCGAATCGTATTATTCTTGCCTTGAAGTTAACTAAACTAACCTTTGATCTATTGTTCTCAAAAGCTTACCTCAGTATCTAAAGAGATCCTCATATTGTCCATTAAGTTTTTTTCTACATCATTCCAAAACTGTTTGGGTTGCTTGGTTTACACAGACAAAGACACAGGCCAAAATACAACCTTCCCTTGATCTAGACCAGTGTTTCTCAACCTGGGGGGTGCGGCCCCCTAGGGAAGAAAAATAGTGCCCCCACCAAGAGAGAGAGAGAGAGAGAGAGAGAGAGAAAGAGTGTGTGTGTGTGTGTGTGTGTGTGTGTGTGTGTGTGTGTGTGTGTGTGTGTGTGTTTTAGAGAGACAGACAGACAGACAGACAGATAGAGAGATGGAGCTGGAAGATGTCTAGGAGAAAGACAGAAAAAAGGAAAAAGAACTTATTAAACGAGTACATGGAAAAAAGTACTTTGAAGGCTAGAAGAGAGACAGAATATGAACTAATTCAATGATTCGTCGTTAAACACACACACACACACACACACACACACACACACACACACACACACACACACACACTCTTTCTCTCTCTCTCTCTCTTGGTGGGGGCACTATTTTTCTTCCCTAGGGGGCCGCACCCCCCAGGTTGAGAAACACTGGTCTAGATCAAAGGAAGGTTGTATTTTGGCCTGTGTCTTTGTCTGTGTAAACCAAGCAACCCAAACAGTTTTGGAATGATGTAGAAAAAAACTTAATGGACAATATGAGGATCTCTTTAGATAATGAGGTAAGCTTTTGAGAACAATAGATCAAAGGTTAGTTAGGTAACTTCAAGGCAAGAATAATACGATTCGCCATTTTAAATCAAACAAACGTCAAGGCCACAAGGGAGGGTCAAAGATTATGGTCAAAGGCCAAGACCACCTCAGTTTTGTTCTGATTTGAACTAAGGTTTGTGGAAGGTTAAAGGGGTAGGCAAGAAAGAGGTAAAGTGATTTTGAGTGTAATTTGTTTAAGGCTAAGGTCACGGGACAAAGTCAAATATTCGAACCTTAAACCAGTTTGCAGGAGCGGATGTTGTACTCCCTGAGTGCTCCTTCTTTGTATTTGATTAAATTAGTCACTTGAGTGTTTGCAACATATAACTGAATTCAATTTTGTAAAGAGGTTTCTTACATGTATCAAAAGATGTTGAAAATACTGTTGCTAAGAGGGCATGATTTATGTGATGCATTGTATTGCTGTAGGCTATAACGTATATAAATCTAAAACCATTTGGCATCTAAATATTTGTCGAAGTCAGTGCGTATGTGAAATTGTTATTTTCCTTCTACTATTAAGTTGTTCATCTTCCTAATTTTCACTCAGTATTTATGCTTTCGACATTTTTTAATACCCCAATACGGATCTCGGCGTTCTGCTCCTGTACAGGAGACTATGGTGGCATTGGTGGGAGGTGCAGCCATCAGTCTTTTCGTCTTAGCCATGAAGTTATTCTTCCCTCAACTATCACTGAAACTACCCATTTATTTATATATTTTTTTTACTTGTCCGACTCTGAGCAAAGGCTTCAGGACCTATTCCCAAGTCCCAGTAGTCCTCCTTGGGGCCCAGTAGTCCTCCTACATCTCCACATGTCACCACTTCGACGCTAACACCCACCGTCCATATTGAATACATGCTAGGGCTGTTTCATACAGGACTGGTGTGCTGGTATTAGCGGGGGTATTTTTATGACACGTTGGCAGGTCATCTTGTAGATTAGAAAAGTCTGTTTTTTTTTTCTTTTTTTAGAAATTCAAATCTTTAAACTGTTCCCTGTCCCAGCCATGATTCGAACTTGGGTCCATTAGGCCTGCAGGCCGCCTCTCTACCGATTCTGCCACCGCCTACTCCATTCTAGTCCTCAGTGCATTGGTCTGTTGGAGAACGATTTTTTTTTTTTTTTTTGGCTGATATGGGTAGTCTAATTTCATTCGATAAACACTTTTTTTTTTTTTTTTTAATCTCAAGTATTATGTGTAACATAGATATATGAAGAAAAGTAGGATACTTGCTGATCTAAAGAACGATGGGAAACGCAAGTCATAATATTTCCTCCAAGTGTATTTCAGCCGAGAATTTTTTTATTTTTTTCTACTTAAGGCAAAACAAGATGCCTTCAGGAAACTTCAGCTACATGCCAGGAGTTTAGAAGTCTATCTTCTGGCCTAGATCTCTGGTTAAGCTAGTCTTGGGAGACATCTTTTGAGTGCAAATCAAAATTTTTTACTAAACTATAGCCTATCGTTTGAAGTTGATAAATTATCTTCATTCTAGTGCCCCTTGGGCTCACTCATAGTAAAGGCCTAGGAGGAGAATTAAAATAAAGAATAAACCTACTATTCTTCAAGAATAGACATTAGAAATTTCTAGAATGTAAGCGACTGGGAGGATTAGGGTAATTTCTACGTCCAAAATTAAGAAGATGACGGCGATCAAGAAGAATCGTAAAGAAAATCCCAAACGGGCCAAATCCGCATTCATATGGTGAGTTTTTTTTTTTTTCTCGATCTATGATTGTTTTTTTAGCTAGAACAGAAGCTAGGATTATAACGGCGCATCTAATTAAAAGGGTTAAAATTGTGATAAATGATAGAATGATCATTGTTTTTTCTAGAAATTTCTAGTCCTCGTGATTGGAAGTCACGTATGCGGAATATACTAAAAAAAACTCAAATTCTAAAAGGAGATCTAATCTCCATGATATGAGCTTAAATCTTAGGCATTTATCTGCTAGAATGAAGTGGCCAAAATTTGAAGGTATTAGACTGTAAATCTAAAGGTGAGTTAGTTGCCCCTTCATTAATTTACAAGGTTTAAAAGGTTTTTACTTTTATTGAAAGCTTTGAAGGCTTTTAGTTTAATTAACTTAAAACCTTGAGGATTGAAATGAAATATATGGTAGGGAATTTCACCTTATCTTAGAAGATCAAAACTTCTCGTGCTTGTACACTAACATATATACTAAATCTCAGTGAACACTCACATTTTTAGATTTTCAATATAACGTGTTAACAATTCCACTATGAGATTTTAATGGAACGGTGGTTTTTCTCAACAAATCATAAGGATATTGGAACTTTATATTTTGTTTTAGGAGCTTGAGCTGGGATAGTTGGAACTTCTTTGAGGTTAGTAATTCGGGCTGAATTGGGTCAGCCAGGAAGGTTGATTGGAGATGATCAGATTTATAACGTAGGAGTTACTGCTCATGCTTTTATTATAATTTGCTTTATAGTTATACCTATTATAATTGGTGGTTTTGGAAATTGATTGGTTCCTTTAATGTTAGGTGTGCCGGATATAGCATTTCCTCGTATAAATAATATGAGATTTTGATTGTTACCTCCTTCGTTAACTTTGCTTTTAATGAGAGGGATAATAGAAAGTGGAGTTGGAACAGGTTGAACTGTATACCCTCCTCTGTCCGCAGCTATTGCTCATGCTGGGGCGTTGTTGATTTGGGAATTTTTTCTTTGCATCTGGCTGGGGTTTCTTCTATTTTGAGTGCTATTAATTTTATGACTACTGTTATTAATATGCGTCCACGAGGGATGACAATGGATCGTATGCCTTTGTTTGCTTGGTCAGTATTTATTACGGCCATTTTGCGTTTAATTCCTTTACCTGTTTTAGCTGGTGCGATTACTATGTTATTGACTGATCGTAATTTGAATACTTCTTTTTTTGATCCAGCTGGAGGAGGGGATCCGGTTCTTTATCAACATTTATTTTATTTTTTTGGACATCCTGAGATTTATATTTTAATTTTGCCTGCATTTGGTATAATTTCACATATTGTTAGTCAAGAGTCAGGAAAAAAGGAGGCTTTTGGAAGGTTAGGTATGATTTACTCTATGTTAGCTATTGGTATTCTTGGCTTTGTAGTGTGAGCACATCATATGTTTACTGTGGGGATGGATGTAGACACTCGAGCATATTTTCGTCGGCGACAATAATTATTGCGGTTCCTACTGGAATTAACATTTTTAGATGGTTGGGAACTCTTCATGAGACTCAGATTAATTATAGACCTTCTCTGTGTTGAGGATTGGGATTTATTTTTTTATTTACGGTAGGCGGATTAACAGTTGTGTTAGCTAATTCTTCTATTGATATTATTTTACATGATACTATGTTGTAGCGCATTTCCACTATGTGCTCTCGATGGGTGCTGTCTTTGGAATTTTTGCGGGGCTGGCGCATTGATATTCTTTATTTACTGGGTTGGCGTTAAATCCTAAGTGGTTAAAAATTAATTTTTGTACTGTGTTTTTGGGAGTTAATATTACTTTGTTCCCTCAACATTTCTTAGGGTTGAATGGGATGCCTCGACGGTATTCTGATTATCCCGATGCTTATGCAGCTTGAAATGTTTTGTCATCTCTTGGATCTATGATCTCTTTAGTGGTTGTATTGGGATTTATCATTATTTTTTGAGAGAGGTTAGTGTCTTATCGTGTAGTTGTGTTGTCCATGTATTTCCCTACTTCTATTGACTGAAAGCATGCATATCCTCCTGCAGATCATAGATATATGGAAATTCCTTTAGTTTTTAATTTCTAAAATGGCAGATAAATGCACTAAGTTTAGGACCAATGAATGAGAATGTTATTCTCTTTTAGAATTAATTAATGGCAACTTGAGGGTACATGGGATTACAAGATAGGGCTTCGCCTCTTAAGGAGCACTTTTTTTTTTTTTTTCATGATCACGCGATAGTAGTATTAGTTCTTATTACAACTCTTGTAGGATATATAATATCTAGATTGTTTTTTAATAGGTTTATTAATCGTTTTTTGTTAGAGAATCAAACGATTGAGGTGATCTGGACAGTTCTTCCTGCTTTGATTTTGATTTTTATTGCTTTACCTTTGCTGCGACTTCTTTATTTGTTGGATGAGGTTAATAATCCAAGTGTAACTTTAAAGTCCAATGGGCATCAGTGGTACTGAAGTTATGATTATTTAGATTTACCTCAGTTGGAATTTGATTCGTTTATAGTTCCTACTGAGGAGTTAGGGGAGTCTGGATTTCGGCTTTTAGATGTTAATAATCGGGCCGTATTACCTTTCAATACTCAAATTCGAGTGTTAGTAAGAGCAGCGGACGTTATCCATTCTTGAACAGTTCCTGCTTTGGGGGTGAAAGTTGATGCCATTCCTGGTCGTTTAAATCAAATTAGGTTTTTAATTTCTCGTCCTGGTTTGTTTTATGGTCAGTGTTCGGAAATTTTTGATGCTAACCATAGTTTTATGCCGATTGTATTAGAAAGAGTTTCTGTTAAGTCTTTTTTTGTCATGAGTTACGTCTTCTGATGAAGCTTAGGTTTAATTTCACCAGATGACTGAAGTTTAAGTGTGGGTCTTTTAAAAATATTATAGTATAATTACTTCTGGTGAGTGATAAAAAAGATAAGCTAAGGTTAAGCTGATGGGTTCATACCCCATTTGGCATCTAAATATTTGTCAAAGTCAAGGCGTATGTGAAATTGTTATTTTCCTTCTAAAATTAAGTTGTCCAGCTTCCTAATTTTCACTCAGTATTTATGCTTTCGACATTTTTTAATACCCCAATACGGATCTCGGCGTTCTGCTCCTGTACAGAAGACTATGGTGGCACTGGTGGGAGGTGCAGCCATCAGTCTTTTCGTCTTAGCCATGAAGTTACTCTACCCTCAGCTATCACTGAAACTACCCATTTATTTATTTTTATTTTTTTACTTGTCCGACTCTGAGCAAAGGCTTCAGGGCCTATTCCCAAGTCCCAGTAGTCCTCCTTGGGGCCCAGTAGTCCTCCTACATCTCCACATGTCACCACTTCGGCGCTAACACCCACCGTCCATATTGAATACATGCTAGGGCTGTTTCATACTGGACTGGTGTGCTGGTATTAGCGGGGGTATTTTTATGACACGTTGGCAGGTCATCTTGTAGATTAGAAAAGTCTGTTATTTTTTTTTTTTTTTAAGAAATTCAAATCTTTAAACTGTTCCCTGTCCCAGCCGGGATTCGAACTTGGGTCCATTAGGCCTGCAGGCCGCCTCTCTACCGATTCTGCCACAGCCTCCTCCATTCTAGTCCTCAATGCATTGGTCTGTTGGAGAACGATTTTTTTTTTTTTTTTTTTTTTTTTTTGGCTGATATGGGTAGTCTAATTTCATTCGATAAATACATTTTTTTTTTAATCTCAAGTATTATGTGTAACTTAGATATATGAAGAAAAGTAGGATACTTGCTGATCTAAAGAACGATGGGAAACGCAAGTGATAATATTTCTTCCAAGTGTATTTCAGCCGAGCATTTTTTTTATTTTTTTGTACTTAAGGCAAAGCAGGATGCCTTCAGGAAACTTCAGCTACATGCCAGGAGTTTGAGCAAAGTTTGAATGATGTAACTGTTAGACTATGTAAGAGGAGCAACTTTCCTAGATGTGCAACATGATGAGTGATTGGAAGATGTAATGAATATGACAAGATTTACCGAAATTTGGAATTTGGGGATGCAGACAAGTTTCCTCCACGTCCCAGTAGTCAGTGGGAAAGATACAGACATACGGTGAGGACATGGTTAAGTATACCACATAACTTTTATATTCATCAGTGCTTTGATATTAATTTTGAGATACTCACTTACCCAGTAAGTTATACACCAATTGGAGCATTCTAGTGAGTTGGACCACGTAATAATATAGAAATATCAGTTTAGCCTATGTCATTCTTTTTCTCTTGTTGCGTACTATGAACTCACTGCAACTAAAAAAGCATTTTTTTTTTTTTATTTAACTGTGCAGCATGCAGGAAGACACTTTTTAAAACTTTTGAATGCTGTATTTTAACAAGGCTCCTACACCTACTACACTGTCGTCAAGCAGGAACAGTTTTTGCCAGATAGAACAAGGGTTCTTAACTTAATGACCAGGCTAATAATCGACGGAAATACAGTATCTCCGACACCATTACCAGCTGCTCATTTCGAAGGTTTGTAGTCAGTACGATAGTGTAGGTGTGACTGGTAAATATTAAATATGGAGTCCCCAGGCTGGCTGACTCACTGGCCAGTGACCCTCCGCGACCGACTGGCTCACCCACTGCTGCCTGAACATCCACTCTCTGCTGGTAAGTCTTGAGAATGTAGCGCCGTGCTGATGGGGCTGACGGTGTTAGTGTGGTGCTGGTGTGGCTGACGATGTTGGTGCCTTTCCTGTGTGGCTGACGGTGTTAATGTGGTGCTGGTGTGGCTGCCTGTGTTAGTGTGGTGCTGGTGTGGCTGACGTTGTTAGTGTGGTGCTGATGTGACTGACAGTGCTAATGTAGTGCTGGTGTGGCTGACAGTGTTAGTGTGGTGCTGGTTTTGCCGATGGTGTTGTTATGGTGGTGGTGTGGCTGACGGGATTAGCTTAGTGCCAGTAAGACTCACAGTAGGCTATAACTATGATGCTGCTGTGGCTGACAGTGTTACTGTGGTACTAGCATAGCTGATGGTGTTAGTGTGGTGATGTGGCTGACGTTTTTAGTGCTGTACCAGTATGGTTGATGGTGTTAATGGAGTTGAAGAACACACTTGTCTGGTGTTAAGTCAGTTTTGAGTATGGTGATATTTTTCTACAAAATACATGTTTAGTATTGTTACTGGAACATATTGGGCGCCGAGACAGTAACCATGCCTTAACCTAATTATGTGGGAGGATGAATTGTGATGGAATTGTTGCAGAAATTTTGTTGGATTTATAAAGTATAGTTTTCTTTCCCACGACTTTAAATAATTTTTGAGTTCCAGGTCTAAGTGAAATCTAAATAATATGAAGCATTTCCTTAAGGCAATTTCTGTCCATAGTGCTTTCGCCCCGAAAATACTAATGCGTATTATAACATAAAAAAAACTGAACCGGTAACGTGTTCCAAATCTAACTCAATAACGTGCAGTTGCTGATATTACCACTACCTCTTTGTGGAGTATTGGTTTCTTGACTATGTAGTATTAGTAACAGTAATAGTAGTTTCAACCCTATGCTTATCTTAACGCCAAACTAGTGGACTACTGACTACAGTTGCCTCTTTAATCCATTATCCTTCTTTCGAGGGATAAGGAGTATGCTGAGGGCCATTTATATAGCTAGGCAGTGAAGTTATCGAGTCATATTGGTGCCATCACGTGAAGCGCCCCTCTCCAGCAATTCTTGTAAAATACAGTAATTTAGGACAGTTAGGAAACTGCTGGGAATCGCCAACTATACACTTCTAACTTCAGTTTGGCAAAAAACCATGACTTCTCTGCCTTCAACGATGAGTTGTAGCAACAAACCGATATTAACCCGCCACATGCCGGCTATTTTTAGCCCTATGGGTCACCCCAGTGCCGGCCATCTTTCGAACTTTTTTTTTTTGGCTAAAATGATAGATTTTCATGTGGAAACAACGAATTTCGCTATTAAAATGCTCAGCTAGGCTCAGAAATGAGATTTATTGAGTCCTGCATACTCGTGTACAGGTATGGCCGCTCTGTCACGCTTACCACGTACGTGAGAGAAAGCCGTTTTCTTTGTAAGGTATACACAGGTATTTATGCTGGGAAGGTATAGCAATGTTCAGTACACTTTTCTGTTTACTTATTACTTCAGCATCGATCACAATTTGCATGTCTTTTTCACTGTGAATGCATGATCTTACACTTACTTGAAGATAGGTACAACCTGACTTCATTATGTACAACCCTGGCACTTACAAGAAGGTATTTACAACTTGACTTCACTATATAGTCCTTAAAGTTACAAGAAAATATTTACAACTTACACTTACATGAAAATATTTACAAAATGCCTTTACTATGTACAGCACTGGGTGAGGCACACAGGCAGAGTAGGCAGAGCGAGCGTGACGGGGAGAGCAAGTGAGTGTATGGCCTTGACAGCCTGGGGGATGGAAGAGGAACAGTTACCTTACATGCCAGCCAATTTTTACCAGCGAATCTTGAAAAATGCAGTCACAGTGAAGTTTTTTATTTTAAACCATTTTAAAATGGCACTGGCACTGGCCGCAGAATTATGTCAGACCGTTTTAAAACGGCACTGGCACACGGCGGGTTAAAAAATTGAAAGAATGTAGAGTCATATCATTTTTTTTTTAAAGATGAGGTAGCATCCCTTGGAGCTGCTCTTTTAGTGGCACCCTTAGATAATAAATCTCTAGTGCCACCCTATATTACAGATCTCATGCTTCAACATCTACCTAGTTCTTTTGTATTTGTTCTAGCTCTGAACTACGTGTATTAAACTGCAAAGGTCGAAAATTTGTGCCAAATAAGGTGAAAAGAGTATGATGAGAGAATGGCACATGTCGATATGACAAGCAGTGCTATCAATAGGTAGTGACGAATTGCTTTATATAAAACAAACAACCAAAGAGTAAATAGATAGGTGGAAAAGAATTCATAGGAAAAAAAGTTTGACAGTCTATCTATCTATCTATCTATAGCCTGATGCCCTAATCCTGCAAAGGGTGGCCACAGACAAAACGCCTCCAAGTCGCTCTATCACCCACCATTTGACTGCCATCCACCCAACTCACTCCTCCCTCCCTCATATACCTCTCAACTCCATCCCTTCACCTAATCCTCTGTCTCCACCTCCCTCTCCCTCCCTCCACTTCACCATCATACTGTACACCCTCTTAGTCAGTCTATCATTTTCCATTCTCTCCACATGTCCAAACCACCTCAGTGTATTTCTCCTAATATTCTCAACCACATCCAGCTCCACCCCACAACGTTCTTTCACTTCTTCATTCGTCAACCTGTCCCTTCATGTCACTCCACATGCTCCTCTCGAGTAACTCATTTCCACTGCTCTCATTCTTAACTTGTTCCCCTCTAGCAAGGCCCATGACTCGCTTCCATACGTCAGGGTAGGGCTCACAATACCATCATGCAGCAACTTCTTAACTTCCATACTCACCTCCCTATTTCTCATCAATGCTTACAGTGAACCAACAACCTTCATTCCCTGCTGTACCCTTTCAAGCACTTCGTCCCCAAAACGTCCATCCTTATTCATCACACTACCCAAGTACTTGAATACACTCACATTCCCCATATCCTCAACATCCAACCTCACTGTGCATTCTGTGACTTCATTCCTTTCAAACCCCATAACTTTACTCTTCACATAACTTTCAGATTCCTCTTCTTACACACTGTCCCAAATTCATTCACCAAACCTTGCAACTGCCATTCATATTCAATCTACAATACTGTATCATCAGCAAACAACAACACCGGAATCTTCCACACCTCACCCTCATTCACTAGAGCAACCCCCACTTCCACTGTGCTACCTTGCACTTCCTTTACAACCCCATCCATGAATATATTAAACAGTCATGGAGACATCACACATCCCTGTTTCAGTCCCACACTTACATTAAAGACTTCACTCATCTCACTATCCACTCACACGTTTGACAAACTTCTGACTAGTAGAGATTTTTCTATAGTTTGATATTAACGCATGGCGATAACCACAATAAAATATATGCTTTGGAGATCAGGTCAGGGTATGAACTAATGGAGTCCTCGAGGTATGTGGAGTGTTCAAGTTTGTGGAGTATTCACTTTGACATGTCCACTGAGAACTCTGCATGAATGAAGAAATTTGAAATAAAGGTTCGTAACTGTCCCCTACATCTGGACTGTCTTAGCTTTTCATCTGACATGATCGAGTTGGAATTTTGTTAATTCGGGCCGAACATCAACATCAGCAGAAACAGATTTAATTTACACTAAAACAGTGGACCTTATCCAGGGATGCACGGAGCCCTTAGGGGTTTGAAACATCGAAAATGAGGGTGCGAAATAAACTTGCAGTTCAGTGATGTACAGAAGTGGCACATAAGCCCATCTCTGGCTCCATCTGCCAGGAGTTCTCTCCCCACTCACTACTTTTCCCCCTTGGAGTAATTAACACCTCATAAACCCATTTCCTTCACTGATTTATTTTCACCATTGGACCAGTTTCACCTCTGGAGATACTTTTCTCATATAGACCTATTCCAGCAATGGATCTGTTTACCCCACGGACCTAATCCACCAGGAACCTATTTCTCCCCTATCAGTTGTCCCACCCACCCACCAAGCCACGTGCCTACCCACTCATCCAGTGTAGTAGGCTCGATGAATTAATAAAACCCTTCACTGCAGAGTTTTATGTTGCATACAAACTCCGGTAACCTGCAGATGATTTGATTAATATTGACACCATGGCTCAACATTCTATTGAACTGCCACCTGCTTGTGGTAGTATTACAGTTAAGCATGACTCTGTATTTGATTAGATTATTTCGCAAAATTGTGTGTGTGTGTGAGAGAGAGAGAGAGCGAGAGAGAGAGAGAGAGAGAGAGAGAGAGAGAGAGAGAGAGAGAGAGAGAGAGAGAGAGAGAGAGTGAGAGAGAGAGAGAGAGAGAGAGAAATCTGGGGACGTCAACAGGTCCATGCTTGATAATCCTCTTCCCAAATCCTAATTATCCTTTAAGATCTTAATGCTAGGACACTCCTCAGTTATGCTTAACGTAAAGCATATAATTCTTTGCTATCCATAAGTGTGTATATCAAGAATTATGTTTTAGGTATGTAATATTATTAATTCTAATACTGTATTTATTTTCAATAGCTAGAAATAAGAATGTAAGTTTAGAACAGTAGTATCTGTCAGCGACTTAGTAAGCTTCCTTGGGACTTTCCCCCTCCTACTTTCTGTATAGAAATGACAGGTGTTCTCCTTCACTTTGCTCTACCCTGAAGATGTGAGTACACGAAAGTGCTCGGGATATATCGTGTTTCCTTTTCCTTGTGGATATCGGCATATCTATGAATCACACGTTATTGGGTGATTGCATTTATATATATATATATATATATATATATATATAGATAGATAGATAGATAGATAGATAGATAGATAGATAGATATAGATAGATAGATAGAAAGATAGATATAAATATAGATAGATAGATAGACAGATAGATAGATAGTTACAGATGGATAGATAGATAGATAGATAGATGGAAGGATGAATCGAAAAACACGTATTTTAATGCTAAGACGTCCTTTCGGTACGGTCAGGCAAAGTGCACGCGGGAAATGTCCTCTTATCGGCCGTTAAACAGAAGAACCAAAATGGTCGAGCGACAACGTTTTGTGCTGCTACGAGCGGAGGGTCTGCCCATGAGGGCCATTGCTGAGCAGACAGGCAAGAGCGCTACCACGGTGGGAAGGTGGGTTGTGGTCACCGTGGTCTGGATTCACAGCCTAATGAGAGTGAGAGCAATGGAACTGAGTGTTCTGAGAGGATCATGTGGAGAGTGAGAGACTGACAAAAGAGGAAGTTGAAGGAGCGCTGCGGTACTGATGTGGCTTTGCTGCAGAGTATCAGAAGAAATACTCTGAGATGGTTTGGCATGTGGCGAGGATAGAGAGTGAAAGGAATGAAGTGAAGGAGACGGGGGGAGGGGGGGGAGTGTCAGACCGAGAATCATATGGTATGATGGGGTGGAGAGAGATATGAGTTACAGATAGAGCAGCCAGATGGCAGAGGACAGGAGAACATGGAGGCAATCCGTTTGTGACCACGCCTTTCATGTCTGAGACGACTGGCGATAAATAGACAAATACAAAAATACTGATATGGTTTTGGAGGAGGAGCAAATGACAAGCGAGGTTTCTGTACTCTCATATACTTTGACCTTCTTGGACAACACGTCTTACTTTTGCATGGAATTATTTAGTGATTCTCAGACGGGATCTGGATCAGATATTATGATGTGTGCCAGGACGAAATAAACGTGTAAATAAAGATTTAGGCAATATTCAGCGACATTCTAGAAAACTGAAATTTTATTCTATCCGTTATCGGACTATGCCCATCGGTAGTCAGTTAGTGGTCATCTGATGGAATAAGATCACTACCAAAAATTATATATTAGTTTGTGGTTAATTGACTTGGGTTATGAGTCTCCTTGGTTATTGATCAAATCAGCTGTCCAGTATGACTACACTTGTCAATCAAATGAGCAGGAAGGGGCGTTGATAACTGTCTGGTTAGGGAAAAAACGCGTAAAAGCGACATTCTTTCACCTAACGATATAAGAATTCCACAGGTGGGTGAGGCGGTGGCAGAAAACTGGTGATTTACGCTCCAAGCATACGCAGACTAAGCACTACTCTATGTTGCTTAACTTCATCTCTGCCAACTATCTCCATCAAATACACAACTGGATCAATACTAATCAGGATGACCAGGATTTAACACCTTATATGCCGTACATGCTGTACTGGCAATATTTGCAGAATGTTATGTGTGAATGATTATATTCCTGACAGTGAAGTAGAGTGACTGGAATATACAGGATGTCCTAAGTGAAAAAGGCATAACATTGTGATGTGACGCGAAGGAATTTTATATATAAATGTTACATCATTTTGGGTTCAAAACTTAATGATTATGGAGATAAAATTATTGATTTCTTAAGAAAGAGAATGGACTTCTCATAATTCACTCATAAGTTCATTAGTAATTGTAGCCTTGCAATGGATGGGATTTGGAACTGTATTGATATGGTAAAGTTTACTTAGAGTCTTTCGTCTATTACTTCCCTAAGTTGTCAACCATCTTCCCAGGATACTCTGTATATGGGCAGTTACATGTACAAACACAGTATGTTTCTTAGTACAGCATGTTTTTCATTATTTTACAAAGTATCTGTAGTGAGAGCGAACGGTACCCATTCTTAAGATCAGCATATTACATTACTATAGTGCTGTAATATTGTAATATATAATTAAACATTTAAAAATCCAATTCCTTCATTACAATAACGACATTTTCCATTATATTCTTGTTACCTGTAGGCAGTTTTATTTAAATAATAAATGAACTTTCGTACATATCAGTGTAAAAGAAGACTTTCCATACTTTCAAATTTGAAAAGTCTCTCTTAAGTTGAATAAAACTGAAGATTATTATTAAAAAGAATATAAATACGTCATTGGAGTGAAAGGGTTAAAAGGAAAATAAGCTAATGCATTCTTTTTTTTATTCATACCGGGTCAAACACTCGAGATATGTGGTGAATTCCTGCTACTAACACTTACATTCCAGAGTTTCCATTCTCTAAAGTAATTTTCATGAGTTCTTTGTCGTATCTCTGGTCTTTGCATGACCGTCAGCGACATCAGAATTTTTCCCTGTTTTGCATTCTTTTGGCAAAAACAATTCCTAGTTGCCAGAACAAAACGTTATGCTATCTGTTCTGGATGGAAAGATAGGAAGAAAAGAGGAGAAACTTTCCCTGTGTTAAGGTCGTCCTACAACAACAAGTTTCAGTTACGACAGGAACTTGGTCGTAAATTTATTCCAGTGCCTCACCCCATATATTATAACCATTTAAATCCGATTACGTCGCTTAAAAAAAAAAAAAATGAATAGGTCTTCACCGGACGATTATACTTAACCCTGGAAAAATCCTCATTAGTGGAAGGGTTTATGAAGGATATATCTAAAACATCCATTTTTAAGTCACTCCTACGCTGCAGAAAACGTTCAGAAATTAGCCTACAGCAAGAAAATAAGAAAGGTGCCGCTGGAGCGAAGGACTTAAACTGTCTCAGACGGGAAAATGCTGTAAATATTTCATTATACATTTAGTTAGTGACTCTAGCGTTACTATATAATTGTTCAGTAAACTTATAAATTTATACAATTAAAGTTCAGTTTCTCATAATATAAGAATTTTATTTTCCTCTGTGTTAGCATGAAAGTGTGAAATCGATTAACGATTAAACAAAAAAATTTAATCAAGATTTGCTGGTCCACTTCAATTGCTCTCTCTCTCTCTCTCTCTCTCTCTCTCTCTCTCTCTCTCTCTCATCGTTTTCATAAGTGTAGCAAAAATGAGAGTAATGCATTTGCCGTCTCTCTCCTACAGAATGCAGTCAACTTGCTAAGGCTGTGGCCATACAAGAATATCGAACATCAGACTACGATAATGATATCAATTGAAATATATATATATATATATATATATATATATATATATATATATATATATATATATATATATATATATATATATATATATATATATATATAAGATGTTTTGAGGGTAACGTTTCTTTTGAATCACTCTGTATTTATATATATATATATATATATATATATATATATATATATATATATATATATATATACAGAGCGATTCAAAAGAAACGTTACCCTCAAAACATCTTACATTTATTGCATGTATAATTATAGACTGTACAGTACATATATGTATTAAGACTTGAAATGCATCACCTATTAACAGTGTTTACCAAGGAATAGCAGCTCATAATCACAATATATGCTCAAAGTGCGATCATTTTTCGTGAATGCAAGCTCGTACCCTTTTAACTATGTTAGCCGACGCTGTTCAGGGTTGCTAGAGTGATGTTTGCAATTGCAATCTCAGTCTTGCCCTTCGGTTCTTCTGATGTGTATATATTTTTCTGATATATATATATATATAAATATATATATATATATATATATATATATATATATATATATATATATATATAAATCTATATCTCGATATATATATATTATATATATATATCTATCTATATATATATATATATATATATATATATATATATATATATATATATATATATATATATATATATATATCTATATCTATATATATATCTATATCTATATATATATATATATATATATATATATATATATATATATATATATATATGTACAATCGGGGGAGGCGGTGGTTCGATCGGTAGAAAGGTGGCCTGCAGTCCTACCGGACCCAGGTTCAAATCCCCGCTGGGGCTGGGAACAGTTTAAGGATTTGAATTTCATTAAAACCAGACACTACTGATCTACTAGATTACCCGCCAACATGTCGTAAAAATACCCCCGGTAATACCAATACACCAGTCCTGTATGAGACAGCCATAGCATGTATTCAATATGGACGGTGGGTGTTAGCATCGATGTGGTGACATGTAGACTGTGTGGTATGTAGGAGCACTTTTGGGCCTTGAGAGTAGGCTGTGAAGCCTATACGCAGAGTCAGATACATAAAAAAAAAAAAAAATTATACATACACACACATCCATGCATATATACACACACACACTGTCATACACACGTATATATATATATATATATATATATATATATATATATATATATATATATATATATATATATATCGTTTCATTTTTGAAGGCTCCAACATGCTTGCATGCGTCGGCCTTGGTCACCTAATGGCAGCTTTCCATGCTGTACGATCTATGGCAGCCTCCTTGTTCAGTCCCTTAACCCTGAAGTCACACTTAATGGCCTCGTCTCACGTCTTTTTCGGTCTACCCCTCGCAACCCCACCCCGAATATTAACACTTCTCACCTTCTGCATGCTATTATCATCCCCCATCCTCTCCACATGTCCAAACCACTTCATTCTACCTCTCCGCATCACAACACCAATACACTCCAGTCCCATCCTACCTCTCAACTCTCCCATCGTAAACCCAGCCCCCCCAGGCCTTTCACACAGGGATGCATTGCACATCCACCTAATCAATGTCATTTATGTGTGTGTGAGCCTGCGAATATCCTCTTCCTTTGCTGCCCAGGTCTCACAACCATACAGCATCGCACTCCTGACACATGCTGCATACAAAGACCCCATTACACATAGGAAGAGTCCTCTCAATGTCAGGAGAGGCAACAGCTCCCTGAACTTCTTCCAACCATTTCTCATCCTAGCCACAGAGCTAGCTCCAGTCCCACCTCCAGCACATAACATGTCTCCCAAATAGCAACTCTTCCACACACTCAAGAGACTCACAGCAAGTTCAATCCTTTCATGCCTGACAATCTCCACCTGCTCTCCCCGACACACCACACACATAAAATCAGCATTGTCTCCAGTCTACCTCTGTTACCACTACATCTCTTGTGCACCCATTCATCACAAACACTGCACAAGACAGAATTACTTCCCACGTCCTTGAGGCAAACTGCGCATGGCCACTTTCCCTCATCTCTGACAGTACTGCCACGAACCCTAGATACCATCACTTTTGTTTTATCTGCATTTACCCTTAAGTCCTTGTGCCCCATACCATCTCTCCATTTCCTAAATCTTTCCTCTGCCTCCTTTTCATTCTCTGCAATCAACACGAAATAATCAGCGTACAACATCTCCCACGGGAATTCGTTTCTGAAGTTACGTGAGAGGGCTTCAAGTACCATGATAAACAACATGGAACTCAAAACTGACCCCTGATGCACACAAACATGCACGGAAAACTCATCAGTCAAATCTCCATTCACTCTTACTTGGGTGTGAGCACCCACATACATGGCCATAATCACCCTAACCAGCCACTCCTCCAAGCCAAACTTTCTCATTGCCCACTTCACCACCTCTCTAGGGACTCTGTCAAAGGCCTATTCCAAATCAACAAAAACAAAATACAGATCCATTTTCTTCCTAATATATTTTTCCTGAGGCTGTCGAACAATGAATATGGTATCAGTGGTCCCCCTGCCTGGCATAAACCTAAATTGCATCTCATCAATATTCACTCTTTCTCTAATCATACCTTCTAGAACTCTCTCCATTACCTTCATTACCTGATCTAAGAGCTTTATACCTCTATAATTTCCTCTTTCCAGGACATCACTCTTCCCTTTATACATAATTACAATTACACTCTTCAACCAATCATCTTGAAAAACACACTCATATATAACCATATTAATCAGGTCAGTGACTAACTTCACCCTTATATCTCCTGAGGCCTTCAACATTTCGGCAGTCAACCCCGACACACCTGCTGCCTCCCCCCCCCCTGCATCCTGCCTATTGCCTCACTGACAGTAGTAGCATCAATCAAAGGCCAAGGGCCAGAGACTGGATATGCTGGCTCCAAACTTTCCCCGTCGCAGTCAAACTCCTCATTCAACAACCAGCTATAATGCTCTCTCCATGCATCTTTAATATCCCTACTGTTCACCACTACCCTTCCTTCATCATTCTTCACACTCTGCTCACCTATAATATCCCGATTATCCCTCTTCATCTGATTTGCCACTTTGAATATCATATTCTTCCTTTCCCCATGATATAGGTTATCAAGTAAAAGTCTCTGTAACGCAGATTTCGCCCTGTATACCTCTCTTCTAGCCCTATGCTTGGCAGCCAAGTATTCCTCTTTGTTACCATCTTTCTTCCATTCCTGTAAAAGCCTTCCTTTCTCCTTAACTGCAGCTTCTACACACTCATCCCGCCAACAAGTTACTTTATGTCTTGGAGGCCTTTTGTCCAACCGCATATTACATCAGTAACTCTCAAGAGGTTGTTCTTGAGGGTTCTGTACTGTTTATTAACGCCTCTATCTATGGCTCCCTGTTCAGCCACAACTCTTCTCATCTCGCTATAGAAGGCATCCCTTACTACTTGGTATTCCAACTTCCATATTTTCCTCCTTGGTATATAAGCCCTCTTTTTCATCACTCGTTCTTTAAGCACCCTATCACAAATCAATAGTTTGTGCTGCTGCACACACTCCTCACATCCTATAACTTTAACATCCCTCACAATCCTCCTATCAGCCTCCTGACCAGAAAATAATGTAAATGCTATTTCCCCCAGACTCGTACGTAATTTACCTACTCTCACCTTTTCCTAAAATGTGTGTTGCACACAATCATGTTCGTTGCCTCCCCAAACTCGGGTATCCTTTCCCCCTTCACATTCTTTATACCATACACACATCCCCCATGTACTCCTTCATAACCTTGAGCTGCTTCACCTACATGATCATTTAAGTCTCCTCCCAAAACCACTATCTCATCATCCCCCATACCAACTACTACAAGTATTAAGTCATCCCAAAACCTATCCTTCTCTACCTCATCCAAGCCTGCCTGTGGAACATATGCTAATATATTTGCAGTCATCATTCCTCCAAACATAATTTTCACTACCAATATCCCATCGCTTACTGCCATAACATTTAACATATTTTACCCATTTCTCTGCAACCAACACCCCCACACCCCCATATCCGTCTGCTCCCCACTTGCCAAAACAACTTATAGTAGCAATCCTTCCCAACAATCTTTCTGGCTGATCCAACCCTGTTCTTGACTTCCTTTAAACATGCTACATCCACCCACCGCCTACTGAATGCCTCAACGACTTCCCCTGCTCTTCCCCTCAAACTTCCCACATTCCATGAACTCACTCTCATCCCCATGGGCGATTTAATATCCTCAGGCTTGCACTGAATCTTATTCTTGTGTTTAGTTATAGTCAGTAATAAAAATAAAGGGGGTAGACATACCACAGGCCCCACTCACTGCACAGTCCCAGGTCCAGGCAATGGATCTAGGACCCCTAGCCCACGAACTTACTGTGGTAGTGGCCTCTGGGCACCCTGCCAGGACAGCTGCAGGGACACCCTCCAAGCATGCCTTAGCACTGCAACTATCCCACCATTATACACCCACTGATAGGGCAGCCTCCTGCGATGCTACTCCCAGGTTCGGGCGCCTCTCTATTGGGTGGAAGCAGCAGCCTGGGAACCGCAATGCCCTGTACCCTCTAGCACAGGTTTGTGCCCCATCTCGCCCTGAACCCATGATCTATGCCACCGGAACCCCCGTCAGGCCCCCCCCCCAAAAGTGCGCCGCTAGTTAGCGGGGGGCAAAGTTTTCTGGCCACATGCCCTTGCTGGCACCAACCCCTGTAATGTAGTGGGATACGTTGTGTGAAATGTAAAGTGCATGTGATGTAGTCCATAAAATAGTTAGAGGAAATGTTTGGGAGAGTATCCTGGTCTACTCTTCATGTTACTGTCACACTGAAATGGTCAGCAAAGGGGATGGTTAGAGAACTAGTGAAACAGGATATCCAGTTCTCCCTGTCACCAGCATTCCCATTCCCATCAGGAGTACTACCCTGTTCGGCCCATGCTACAGCTTCCTCCTATATTATTTTTTTAATCTTTATTGTAATTTTTAATTATTATTCTTATTTTTTATCTATTTGAACATGACATTACTTATTAGAAAAAATCACCTAATCCAGAAACCCTAAAACTAGTAACATATCAGACAAATTGCTAACCTATGCTAAAGCCTAAAGATCTATCTATCTATCTATATGCCGACGCCCTAATCCCGCAAAGGGTAGCCACAGATAAAACGCCTCCAAGTCGCTCTGTCACCCACCATTTGACTACCCTCCCCCCAACTCTCTCCCCTCTACCTCATATACCTCTCATCTCCATCCCTCCACCTCATCCTCGGTCTACCCCTCCCTCTTCCTCCCTCCCACTCACCTACATACACCCTCTTAGTCAGTCTTTCATTCTCCAGTCTCTCCACGTGTCCAAATCACATCAGTGTATTTCTCCTAATCTTCTCAACCACATCCGCATCTACCCCACAACGTTCCTTCACTTCTTCATTCGTCAACCTGTCTCTCCATGTCACTCCACATCCTCCTCTCAAGTAACTCATTTCTACTGCTCTAACTCTTGACTTTCCCCTCTTGCAAGGTCCACGCCTCGCTTCCATACGTCAGGGTAGGGATCACAATACTATCATGCAGTGACTTCTTAACTTCCATATGCACCTCCCTATTTCTCATCACTGCTTTCAGTGAACCAACAACGTTCCTTCCCTGCTGTACCCTTTCACGCACTTCATCCCCCCACATTCCATCCTTACTCATCACACTACCCAAGTACTTGAATGCACTCACATTCTCCATATCCACACCATCCAACCTCACTGTACATTCTGTGACTTCATTCCTCTCAAACACCATAACTTTACTTTTGTTTGCATTAACTTTCAGTTTCCTCTTCCTACACGCTGTCCCATATTCATTCACGAAACCTTGCAACTCTCATTCATTTTCACTCAACAATACTGTATCATCAGCAAACAGCAACACTGGAATCTTCCAAATCTCACCTTCATTCATTTGAGCCACCCCCACATCCACTGCCCTACCTTGCACCTCCTTTACAACCCCATCCATGTATATATTAAATAGCCATGGAGACATCACACAACCCTGTTTCAGTCCCACACTGAGATCAAAGAACTCACTCAGCTCACCATCCACTCGCACCATAGCCCTAGCTCCATCGTACATACTCTTCACAGCACTCAACAATTTCCCTTCCACTCCATATATTCTTAATACCTTCCACACACCTTGCCTATCTATTCTGTCATAAGCTTTCTCCAAGTCCATGAAGACAGCATACACTTTCTCTTCTCTAGATACTTCTCCACTAAACATCTTAGAACAAATATCTGATCTACACACCCTTTTCCCTTCCTAAATCCCCGTTGTTCTTCTCCAACTAGCTCCTCTGTTATATGCCTAACCCTATCAATGAGTATTCTACCATATATTTTTCCAGTCACACTAAGAAGGCAAATACCCCTATGGTTACCACATAGTTCTCTCTCCCCTTTTCCTTTGTATA
The DNA here is from genome assembly GCF_032717465.1 of Coenobita brevimanus. Classification (NCBI taxonomy): domain Eukaryota; kingdom Metazoa; phylum Arthropoda; class Malacostraca; order Decapoda; family Coenobitidae; genus Coenobita; species Coenobita brevimanus. The sequence goes on along the minus strand of NC_137011.1, from coordinate 25,938,826 downwards.
AAGAAACAACTATACCTGATTTCCAGTCCTCTGGAACCCTTCCCTCTTCCCAAGCCAATCTACACAACTTCCATATCCATTCCACAACAGTCTCACCCCCATACCTCAGCATTTCACCACACACACAATCAATCCCTTGGGCCTTTCCAGCTTGATCTTCTTCATTGCTTCCACTACTTCTGCCCTATTGATCTCTTCCTCCCTCCACTGATCTCTTCTTCTCCCAGCCATTCCCCAACCACTTATACTCGCACTGCTCTCACTCTCTACATTCAACAAATACTCAAAGTGCTCCTTCCATCTCCTCAATTTCTCTCTCTTCTCCACCAGCAATCTATTATTCCTATCTTTCATTTCCCTACTATTTCCCCTTTCACACTGCCTTACTTTCTTTACCTCCTTCCAAAACAATTTCTTATTCTCCCTCCATTTCACATTCAGATACAAAGAGCCAAACCTACAGTAATAGTAAAAATACCCCGACCAAGAGAACACCATCGACTGCAGATATGTAATGCCTTTCTACATTACATACCTGCACTCATCACCTGCTAATTCTCAGTCGAGGCACAAGGTAATATAGGGGACATCAATATATTGTTATGTCCTCATCCGACACTGCCACAGGTTCCAAGAGCAGTAGTACAATACAGGAAGGACATTGCCCAGTGAGTTGTTCTTCCTACGGTCAGCCTTTAGGTGTACAGTATACAGGATCAGCTCAGGCATTCGTAAATAAACACTAGCTTCTTAAGTTCACTGTCTTTTCTTCCCAAATAATAACACTTAATGTTTTCCAACTTCACTATTCTCACAAGCACTGGAGCTATACAAACTTTACTAACTACAGTTACACTTAACGCTTGACAACAATTCATTATTTTCACAAGTACCAATGATATACAAAATTCAGCAACACTTCACTGTTTGCCAACAATGTTTTCACAGGTACCCAAAATATACAAACATCACTGACACTGCACTACATTCAAACTGAACTGAAAACCGACTGAACTTGCTCTAGTCTCTTCCCCATCCTTATATAGCCTTACATTACTCGAGAAACTTCTTTCACATACCCGATGGGGCAACAGTTAACATTTACCAACTATGAGACATCAAAACATGCCAGAGTTTTCTTGCATTACATAGCACTGTAAATAATTTAGCATACAAACTTAAATTACATAATTAACAAGCAATCACAAGAATAAAACATTATAAAGAAAAAGAGCACAAAAATTAATGCATAACTTATTAAACAACTATGCTCACAAACAGCAGGCAAACTGGCAACTCTGACTAGTACCGGAACCTACGGTAAACATTGGGAAACATCGAGAAGCATCTCGACTACCTAACTGGCAAATCTCGCTTCTTAACACTACCACCTCAGTCCTTTATCGTCCAGACAAAACAACACAATATACAGAAACATAAACCTTAATCCTAATGAAACCTCCAACTATACAAAAAATAATCCTTCAGATTATCAGGTCTTCTTGTATTACTCTTCCAATGGCATACTTGCTCCTCCACACAGTCCACTCCTTCATGAAAGTCTTGGTCCTCTTTCCGATGCACTTCTTCCCTCAGGAAACTGTCACCATCCTTGTGCACTTCAGCTCCATGTTCCTTCTCAACATCCTCGGCTGCAGGAGAGCACAATTCCTTGGAGACGTCCCAGTTGTACTGTCCTGGCCCATGGTACTGCCACAGGCGGTTGACATGTACCATCTTTGGGCGAGACTTCCTGCCTCGCCGAATCCAATATGTTACATCTGATAGGTGGTCCATCACAGTGTAAGGCCTGTCTCATGGGCTCTGCAACTTTGGTGACTGTTCTTTCTTTTGCTGAGGATTGTATAGCCAAACTTGGTCACCATCCTTGAAGCTCACCCCACTTGCATTGGCCACTTCATCACCTCTCCTGATAACTTGAGGGCTCCTCGCACTTGATGATGTACCTCAGCTAGCCTTTCCTGAAGGTGCTTTTCATAGTCAGTGGTGTCTGTAGACAGCACTTCACCAGGTGGTCTTCACATTAACAAATCAACATGTAAGCATAACTCATGGCCCAACATCAATTTTTCAGGGCAGTAGCTGGTAGACTCATAACATGCAGACCAATATGCCATCAGCAATGCAAGTAATTTCTGGCCCCATTTTGTTTGTCCATCTACGCAGTATTGGCCAGTTCTTGTCCTAGGGTCCAGTTGAATTTCTCCACCATCCCATCTGACTGTGGCCTTAATGGGGTCGTCCTGGTCTTCTTGATCAACTTGCAGCACTCATGGAACACAGCAGACTCGAAGTTTCTTCCCTTGTTTAAAGGTAGCTCTTGTGGCATCCCAAAATAACAGAAAAACTGGTCAGCCAACACCTGAGCAACAGCCTCAGCCTCTTGATTGGGGATGGCATAGGCTTCTGGCCATTTTGTGAAGTAGTCCATGGAGACTCGTATATACCGGTTCCCTCTTTCAGTAAGTGGCAAAGGTCCAGCAATGTCCACTGTGACTGTTTCCATTGGTGCACCCACTTGGTACAGATGGAGAGTGGCACAACCACGTTTTTTGGGTCCATTCTTGGCACAGCACACATCACAGGCCCGACACCACTCTTCAACATCCTGACGCATGCCAGTCCAGTAGAATCTCTGTTGCAACCAACTTAGAGTTTTCTTCACTTCCATGTGCCCACCAGTGATCTGGTTACAGGACTCATCCAAGATCTCAGACCTCATCTTCTTTGGAACCACCAGTTGCCAATACTCGCTCGGGCCATCGGATGTCTCCCACTGATGCTCCAGTAGTCCGCTGATCAAACGAATAAAGTCCCACTGACTCCAGTAGCTCTTGGTCGCAGGGCTTAACCTGGAAACTTCTTCCCAAGATGGTTGCACTATATTCAGCTGCAGCCACTCTAGCACTGGTTATAAGTGTCCATCCTCCATCTGCATCCTCTTCAGGTCTTTTTCATCTGATGCCGCCCTGTCATTGCAGTACAGCTGCATTTCTTACTATGATCTTCCTTTTTACTACATTGCTGGCACTCCGGATCACAAGGCTGACAACTCAGGCTGTCAGCATTGTCATGTACCCGCCCAGGACGGTGCTGCACCTCATAACTGTGTTGGTCTAGCTTCCTTAGCCAGCATGCCAGTTGTCCTTCCAGATTCTTTAGCGTTTTCAGCCAACTAAGTGCTGCATGGTCTATCCAGATGATGAAGTAGGACCCATACAGGTAGGGATGGAAGAAATCAAGGCTCTTCATCACTGCCAAGAGCTCCTTATGGGTCACATGGTAGTTCCACTCCAGTGGGCTGAGCTTCTTGCTGTAATATGCCACCATATACTCCTTGTCATCCTTCTTCTGTAACAAGGCTCCACCAATACCATGGTCACTAGCATCATAGTCCAAGATAAATGACTGATTCTGGTCTGGGTACGGCAATACTGGAGAGCTTACAAACACATGCTCGAGTTCATTGAAGGCCTTCTGAGTCTCTGCTGTCCATGCAAACTTCTGCATTTTCCCCAACAGTTTGTGAAGAGGTGCTATCATTGCAAAGTCCTTGACAAAACGCCGATAGTAGGTACACAAGCCCAGGAAACTCCATGGCTCTTTCATGCAAGTTGGAACTGGCCAGTTTTGCACAACTGCCAACTTCCATGGGTCAGTACGGACACCTTCCTCATCTACAATGTGTCCCAGGTACTTCAGTTTCTTCTGGAACATGTAGCACTTCTTGGGGTTCAGCTTGGGGTGCACTGCGTGGATCCTGTTCAACACTTCGGCAGCCTTTCCAGTTCCTGGTCGAAAGTCCGTCCAAACACAATTACATCATCCAGATAGATGAGAACTGTCTGCCAGTGCAGGCCTTCCAGTACGTGATCCTTTAGATGCTCAAAAGTATCTTGGGCACTGCATAGGCCAAAAGGCATCACCTTAAACTGCCATAAACCCTGCCTATAAGAAAAGGCTGTCTTGTCTTTGTCCTTCTCTGCAACCTTGACCTGATGATATTCTGCCTTCATGTCTAGGGTGGAGAACCACTTACCACCTCACAGTGCATCCTGGGTGTCATCAATTCTTGGCAAGGGGTTTGCATCCTTCACTGTCACATCATTCAGGGCTCGATAATCTACATGGCACCTTACTGAGCCATCGTTCTTCCTTACCAGAACCACTGCTGATGCCCAAGGACTACTGGACTTTTCTATCACTTCTTGACTTTGGAGATTCTCCATCACCTTCTCCATTTCTTGCCATAGGACTGGTACCATCCTCCGCACTGGCTGTTTAACCCGCCGCATGCTGGCTATTTTTAGCCCTATGGGTCACCCCAGTGCTGGCCATTTTTTGACCTTTTTTGGGGGGGCTAAAATGATACATTTTCATGTGGAAACAACGAATTTCGCAGGTAAAACACTCACTTAGGCTCAGAAATGGGTTTCATTCAGTCCAGCACACTCGTCTACAGGTATAGCCACTCTCTCACACTCACCATTTACGTGAGAGAAAGCCGTTTTCTATGTAAGATATACTCAGGTATTTATGCTGGAAAGGTATAGCGATGTTCAGTACACTTTCCTGTTTACTTATCACTTCAGCATCTACCACAATTTGCATGTCTTTCTCACTGTGAATGCATTATCTTACACTTACTTGAAGATAGGTACATTCTGACTTCATTATATACAGTCCTGGCACTTACAAAAAGGTATTTACAACTTGACTTCACTATATAGTCCTTACATTTACAAGAAAATGTTTACAACTTACACTTACATGAAAATATTTACAAAATGCCTTCACTATGTACAGCACTGGGTGAGGCACACAGGCAGAGTGAGGTAGAGCGAGCATGAGCGGGGGAGCGAGTGAGTGTATGGCCATGACAGCCTGGGGGATGGTAGAGGATCAGTTACCTTACATGCCTACCAATTTTTACCCACGAATCTTGAAAAATGCGGTCACAGTGAAGTTTTTTATTTTAGAACATTTTAAAACGGCACTGGCACTGAGTGTGCAATTACCTCAGACCGTTTTAAAACAGCACTGGCATGGGGCTGGTTAACCGGGCTGTGATCCCTGGTGTCTATAAATTGCTCCACCAGATCAGTGCATCCCAGTTCTAGGTCTCCAGTGGAAAAGACATCAGCAAACTGCATTAGAAGCTGCCTCAACTTTAGCACTTGTGAGCCATTCAGGCATTGGCAAAGAAAAGGTCTTGTAAGCACTCTGGCAGACACACATCTTCCTTGACTACACTCCTTTTACAGGCCTTCCTCTGATGCTATTCAGTGCCACCTGGCACAGTCCCAGAATTTCTCCCTCATTGATTTCTATGGATCACAGGAGAAGTTGGCCTCTACAACCGGCACTTCACTTGCACCTGTTTCCACCAGAGTTATCCCCACCATCACTCCAGCCTTTGTCCTGCACTGTACATCAGGCTCCACCACCCCTAGATAGCTGTCAAAAGAGCCACTTACCCTCCGCTGGAGCAACAGTTTTGATTTTGGTGGTATCACTGTAGTGCAGAGCACCCTCACCTCACCACCAGAACTGGTATGTTTCACTGCCATGATGGGAACCGATCTTCCTCGAACCTTCAGCTTCATGGAGCAGAAGTCCAGCTCACATCCCATGGACACCAGATAGTCCACACCCAGAAGGCAAGGATCCTCCATGTCGGCTGAGTAGACTGGAAGAGTAGCCTCTTGCCCTGCCACTTCAGTCTGGACATACAGTGGTCCCCTCAGTTCTGCGCAGTGCCCAGTTACATCACACAGTTCATCTCATGACTCAAGCAGATGTAACACATCAGGCCTCACAAAAGTCCACTCTGAGGCCGAATCAATCACCAGGGAACACTTCTTTCCGTCTATCATTCCGTCTATTTGCACACTGTAGATTGCTGTTCTCTTGCATTTTCTCAATGTTGGGACAACTTGGGAAAAGCTGACTGGTGGTTGCCCCTTACCACAAGCCTCCACTAGTTTTCTGCTTTTTTCTGGTCTTCTGCAGCCTTCTTCTTTTCATCCTTTTTCTTCTTCAGACACTCAGAACTGAAGTGTCCCACCTCACTACATGTCCAACACGCATTTGTTAAAACTGAAGATTTCCTTGCACTCTTCTGTTTTTGCTCCTTATTCCATTTGTGACAATCTTTCTTCTTGTGTCCTGGCTTCCCGCAGTACCAGCAACCTCCACTGATCTTCTCCTGTTCCCTCTTCCACTTGTAGCAGTCCTCTTTTCTGTGTCCATGGTTTTCACAGTACCAGCAACTTTCCTCAAATTTCATATTCTCACATACCTGTCCCTTTCTTGCCTTGAATCCTGCACTATGACCTGTCTGAAAAGTGGATGTACTAGACCTGACATAGGACTCAAACTCTAGAGCCCTAGCTAGTGCTTCTTGCATGTTTCTGGTTTGTGCCTACTTCACTTGCACTTTCAATTCTGCACTGTCAAGAGCTTTGATGAATTGGTCCCTCAGTAGAATAGCCAACAGGTTGGGTGCAGCTCCAGGGTACACCTTATAAGCCATACTCTCCAGGTCATGAGCAACGTGCTGTAGGATTCTCCTCGAGCCTGTACACAGCTCCGGAATCTTGCTCTTTAGACCTCAGTCTGGTACATGGTTCCATATCTGCACTCCTATCCTTCTACTAGGGACTGATAACTGTTCATCTCCATCACTGACATCTGGTCCAGAATATCCATTGTAACACCCTTAAGGCTAGCAGCAAGCTGCACTGCCCTCTGCCTATCATCCCAACCATTCTGATCCGCAAGTAACTCAAACTGTGCACAGTAAGCTTCCCAATATCCTTTACTATCAAATTCCTGAGGTTCCCTTTTAATTGTACCCACATTATAGCCATGCACTTCATTGGTTTGGGGCCTAAAAACTGGGGCATCATAATTAAGGCCAGGACTTAAAACTTCTGCATTCTGATTATTCATTCCGGTAATGCTACTTTTAGATGCCTGGAATCCGTCAAGATTCACCATACACTGCCCATTCCTTTCATATGCTCCCTGTACACTAACCTGAGGCTCAGCAGTGCAATATTCCTCTACAGCCTCAATTTTCTCACCAATTATCTTCACATAATCAACTACATGCTTCAACTGGTTATCTACATGCTGTCTACTGTACACTCCGTCACTATTCCCTCACTAATTCACTAATCTTTAGCTGGTTGTCTACATGCTGTTTACACTCCATCACATCATTGCTTACCTCATACTTCTGCTGCTCTTGCTTGGCATCTATTTCCTCCTAAATCTGTTGCTGTTCTTTCTTCATTTCCCCCATGAATGCATCTAGCTGTCCTTGCATCCTCAGTTGTACTTTCCTCTTTTGCTCCTGCAGTGCCTCCTGATGCTGTTCATACCACCTTTTCTGTTCTTCGTCCTGTGCTTGCAATTGTTCTCTGATTTCGTTCCTGAGCGCTTTCTGTTCTTCAGTCTGGGCCTGTAACTGTTCTTTGAGTTCTTTTTTCTGTGCCTGTAATAGCTTCAAATTTGTCACCAGGAACATTTCCTCCTCCTGCCCAGCTCGAGACCTTATCTGCACACCTTCTGCTTTCATGTCAAATTAGCCTCACTGCAACCCAACATAATCCACACTCCTGACACCAGTGTTACATTCTCACTCCACACAGCCACAGACTCCAACAGCAGTAATACAGTACAGGAAGGACGTTGCCCAGTGAATAATTCTTCCTATGGTCAGCCATTAGGTGTAAAGTACAAAGGATCAGCTCAGGCATCGTAAACACCGGCTTCTTAGGTTCACTCTCTTTATTTTCCAAATAATTACACTTAATGTTTTCCAACTTCACTATTCTCACAAGCACTGGAACTATACGAACTTTACTAACTGCAATTACACTTAATGCTTGACAACACTTCACTATTTTCACAAGTACTGATGATATACAAACTTCAGTAACACTTCACTGTCTGCCAACAGCAGTTCAATGTTTTCACAAGTACCGAAAATATAAAAACTTCACTGACTGCACTTTACTCAAACTGAACTGAAAACCGACTGAACTTGCTCTAGTCTCTTCCCCATTCTTATATAGCCTTATATTACTCGAGAAAATTCTAGCACAAACTTGACGGGTCAACATTTAACAGTTACCAACTACGAGACTTCAAAACATGCATTATATAACACTGTAAATAATTTACGATGCAAACTTAAATTACATAATTTAATAAGCAATGACATAAAACATTATAAAGAAACAGAGCACAAAAATTAATGCATAAGTAATGAAACAACTACGCTCACAAACAGCAGGCAAACTGGCAACTCTGACTCATACCGGAACCTACGGTAAACATCGGGAAACGTCAAGAAGCTTCTCAACTACCTAACTGGCAAATCTCGCTTCTTCACAATATGAAAGAGAACCAGAGGAGTCAGGAACTATTCCATATACATCAGCTGTCGGCCCTAATTAGGACAACTTCAACATGATAGTATAAAGTATTTACATAATATGTACAAATAGTGAAGTACCCCACCCAACAGACCACCATCGACTGAAAAAGCCCAATACCTTTCTGTATTGCACATTTGTACTCATCAGCTGGTGACTGTCAGGCGAGGAGTAGGGTTTATTGTAGGGGACATCAATATTAGAAATAGGTCAGTCGGAAGCAGGAACTATTTCAAATACGTCAACTGTCAACCATAATTAATAGTACAGTATATACATATTTACAGTCGATAAAAACTATAACCATACTGTAAAAAAATCACATAACTCTGATGAATCCGGTTTCTCTCAAGAAAACCATCAATACATAAGTCATACCAATATCCCCATCACCCAGGATGGTGGAAAGGGAGAATGGGATGTTTGCTGCACCGCAGTAATTAATAAGTGAAGCACATTCACAAATAAATCGCCAACATTGCAGGATGATGTGACTGATAGATAACACCGTCACACAGATGTCACAGCGCGGTGGGAATCGTCTTTCCATATATGGTTTCATATGAGTTAAAATGGTGCTGTTTAACCGCAAATGCACCAACAATTTTTCTTCCAGGTAACTGGCATGGTTGGCTGTATCCCAGTGGCTCAGGTGTGGCTTCCATATTGGAATAGTCTGGTCCACTGACCTTGCCACAGAAGATTTATTGATTTCTTTCCGAGAGAGAGACTCGACCATGGATCACAAGAAACGTCCCAAGTCTCCTCGAGCTCTACAGCTGACTTTGCAAATAAGTCAGTCTGCTCATTGCCATAAATACAACGATGACCAGGCACCCAGATCAGCGTGAAGGGCGTGTTGCATGACTGCAATTTATTAACAATGCCGCCCTGGATCTCGTTAGAATCTGTAGTGCAAGAAGCAATTGCCTGAAGGGCTGATTTCGAGTCTGAAAATATGACAAATGAGTCATGCCTAGAATTGAGAGCATAGACTATGGCTTTGCCAGTTGCAAAACGTTCGGAGGTAAACACAGATGTATGAGTCGGCAGCCAATACCTGAGGGCACATTCGGTTGACCATACACTAGCACCCACACAGTCACTCGACTTGGAGATTTCGGTGTACAATTGTTGGGACCCCAAGTGACGAAAGATGTTACGAAACAAGTGATGGCCCTCCACCTCCGGTGTCTTGTTCTTTGGTGCTGGGAGCCAAGAAACATCAATCTCCCAAGGTGCAGTATTTTTAGACTCCAACTTGTCACAGTCACTGAGGTCCACACCAAGCTCCTGAGTCAGTAACTGGAGGCGAACGGTAAGTGGCCAATGAACCCCCCCCTCATAAGATGATGGTATTGATGCAGGGGGTTACAGGCCATATTGCCGATATTGCTTTTCCTACATGTTCTTAGTCTATAGGAAATAGCCAGGTGGTCACACCGAATATGGAGGGGAGGCACATTCGCCTTCATTTCCATATGAGCTACTCGGGTACACCGAGTAGCTCCAAGATACATTCACAAACATTTATTCTGCAGCACATTCAACCTTTTCAATGTGGCATCGGTTGCCAAGCCATAGTCTAGCTTAGATCTAATAAGAGGCATATACACCATTAATAAAGATTTTCTGTTGGCATGCCATGTAGTATCCACGAGGTACTTGAGGACATTCAACAGTTTATAGCAATAAGCAAGCAAATAATTACCATGAATTTTAAAGTTGAAACGGCAATCAAAATGTAGGCCCCAAAACTACAGGATTTTTTAAAAGTTACTGCCTGATTATCCAAAGTCAAGCACAAATTAGGTACATTACAGGTGGTAAAAACTACAGTGGCACACTTAGGAATGGAAAACTTAAATCCCCACTGCAAGGTACATTGGTGAACAGAATCAAGTGCTGCTTGAATCCAGCCAAAAATTCTGCATTATGGGAAGAGTGCCATATTGCACAATTGTCAGTACAGAGTGAACATTTAAGATTCCTCGGGATGGAAGCTGATGACAGAATATCATTGATCATAATACTGAATAAAGTGGGACTAAGCACACTTCCTTGTGGCACCCCATTTTCCTGAATAAATATAACCGATGTTACATTACAGGGCAATTTGACAGAGAAAATCCTGTCCCTTAGGAAATATCAAGTAAAAATAGGCAAGTTTCCTCGTAAACCATAAGTGTAGAGCATCATTAGAATACTGTATTGCCATGTCATGTCATAAGGCTTTCTGAATGCCCAAGAACGCCCCTATCATGAATTCTTTATTGGCAAATACCTCTGCAACAGAATGCTCCAAATTCATTAGATGATCTAGTGATCTTCTGTATTTACAGAAGCCTCATTGTTGATCATTTAACAAATTCTTTGACTCTAAAGCAAAAAGAAGCCTATTGTTAACCATTCATTCCATGACCTTACATAGACATTAAGTCAACACAATAGGCCGAAATGAAGTGGGATTCATAAGACGACCCACCTCTTTGGGTATCGGTATGACGTGCGCAAAGTGCCATGCATTTGGGAACGTTCAAAACACCCAAAGCTCATTGTACAGTGCTAACAGCATAATCCATCCCGTCTGGGTGGCATGTTTACATGTCCTCCCAGGGCCGTCCAGGGTGCAAGTATACATAATCTAGTGTTTTGCGGCATTGTTTGAGTATTCTGAGTTTTTTTTTCCACAACAGGTATTTACTGGGAACACTTCTGCATGCATCTGAGTCATGCTTCACTCACTTGTGTACCTTCGTAATGGATAGACCTATGCAAAATATTTTCCCTGTGTCCAGATCCTTGGCTGAGCACCTGTCGCTGCCAGCTTCAACACCAGTGAAATCCAAAGGCCAGAAAAGAAAATGACATAGTGATAGTGCGATAGGGAGAGAATGCAAGGTGACATTATCACCAACTGTGAGTGGAGAAAGTGACTTCCTCTCAGGAAAGTGACTGCCATAATGAGTGTCAATATTTATGCATCATGAGGAGGGTGGAGGACGTGACTCCACCGTGCACCCATCATTTTCCCCTGTACCTTCATCTGCTATTTCCGATGATGGGAATGGTTCAGAAGGTATTGATGATCCTGGCGAGGAGGATATTGGGAAGGATAAGGAGATGGAAGAGGAGGTAGGTTGTGGAGAATGGGAGGAGATGGAGGAGGGAGGGAGAAGGGAGGAGGAAACTAGTTGCATCGATCCTCGTGCCACCTCTCTCTATTTATGTGAATAATGGAAGCAGAAGGTTTGTTTCATGATGAAATCAGTGCCTTATTTTTTATTGAAAATTTCCGTGTATTTATGTTTGTTATGATGAAAAATTACAAATCACAGGAAAAAAAAATGTAGTGGAAAATGTAGTGGAGAAAGGGAGTGAGGAAGAAGCAGGAAGCATGGTGCCTTGTGCCACCGCTCTGTCTATTTATGTGAATAATGGAAGCAGAAAGTTTTTCATAATGAAATCAATGCCTTATTTTTTATTGAACATTTTCGTCTGTGTATATTTATTATGATGAAAGTCTAAATCACAGGAAAAAAAAAAAATGTTATAGTGAAAAATACAGTATTTTTTATTATGGACTACGTGTATAACTATTTTCTTCACAATATATTTTTCTTTTAGGTTTTATGAAGTAGTAGTTTCGAACACTTGGGTGCTGTTATCTCAGATGACGCAGGAAGTGAGAAGGAAATTGTAAGAAGATTTGGTATTGCTAAAGGAGCTTTTGGACGAATGAGAAAAATTTTAAAATAACTATGGATATGAGGACACGAATAAGAGTGTTGAAATGTTTTGTTTGGTCAGTGCTATTATATGGGTGCAAAACGTGGACAGTAAAGAAGAAAATGGGAGAGAGATTACAAGCAGTTGAGGTATGGTTTTTGAGAAGAATGATGCAAATATCATGGATAGAAAAAGTAACAAATGAAGAAGTTCTGAGAAGGGCAGGATTAGAAAGAGAAATGATAAAGACTATAAGGAAAAGACAGATAGAGTTTTTGGGACATGTTATAAGAGTAAAAGAACCTGAATATGACTGTTTAGGCTACTTGGAAGAATAAAGGGAAGAAAAGCAAGAGGAAGAAAACGATTAAAGTATATGGATTGTATAAGAAGTGATTTACAAGAAAGAATCAGCAATGTGGAGATAATCAGGATAGCTGAGAATAGAGGAAGATGCGCTTCATGACCGCTAACATCACATGACCGTCACTTCGGTAAAGGTAAAGAAGTAGTAGTAACAATGCTGGGAACGCCACTAATAAAAAGTAGCGGCGCTTCCATTCCCTTTAATAACCCGAAATAGTGGCGTTACGGGTTTCGCTACTTGATACGAAATGTAGCGGCGCTCCCGCTCCCGCTACTTTGGATAAGAAAAAGGTACACGAAGGAAAGGTTAACAAGATTATGTGATATAGCAATACACTGTTTACTGCTTTGATAATATTAGTCAGTCTGAGTGGTTATGTTGTGTACCTGTAATGTCAGTATATATTTATACTGAAAAAGAAAAAAATCATATACATGTCGGTGTCACTTTAATGAAGCTTAGAGCCGAATGTACAGGAAAAAGCTCTTTACTGTATAATGTAACAAATTTTATTTTACATTGTTACCTAGTATACCTACTGAAAGTAACATACGTAAATAAATGGCAAAAAATTTAGACTTACCATTGATACATATTATGTAGATTTACTATATTTTCAGTGATACCTGTTTAAGATATGTACGAAAACGAAAGTAAAAATGAACTGGGGCTTTCTTTTAAAGGCTGTTTATATAATAGCAATGTTTTGTCCATTACTTTAAATTGAAAGTAACATACTGTTACGAAATAATAACGTAGTAAGTATTAGTCAGTAAGAGAGAGTGAGGGAGAGAGCAGGAGTTAGAGATGGGGATAGTTAAATGTGTGTGTGTGTGTGTGTGTGTGTTGCCTACATCTAGCTAACATCCTTATTTATCTTTACTTAATTTAAATCATTGATAATTAACTAGGAAATTCCTTTCTAATTATTGCACATTACTAATAAATAATAATAAAATACTGATGTAATGTAGAACAAACATCATTAATTGACAGAACTGACAAAATTATGATTTTCCATCACTAATAAATACAACCAAACCGTCGGCATATCTGTATGTACTCACTGACTCCGGACCTGTATTCGTCGCGTGAGTAGCGAGGAGCGCGGTAACGCATGAGTATGGCCAAAAAGTAGCGGTGCTCTCAATTCCGCTACTGGCCAAAAAAGGTAATGGCGTTATCACCATCACTATTAAAATAGTACCGGTGCTATTCCCAGCTTTGAATAGTAGTAGTAGTAGTAGTAGTAGTGGTATTATTTGTAATAGTAGTGGTAGTAGTTGTAGTAGTGGTAGTTGTAGTAGTAGTTGTAGTAGTAGTAGTATTGTAATACACAGTCTTTTAGTCACACAGCAGTGCCAGAATCAAGTGACAATGCATGCCAAACATACATCTCCGTGTGTGTGTGTGTGTGTGAGAGAGAGAGAGAGAGAGAGAGAGAGAGAGAGAGAGAGAGAGAGAGAGAGAGAGAGAGTGTGTCTGTCTGTCTGCAAGGCATCTGGGTATTATGCATAAGTTAATGTTAGTTTTGTACATACCGGTATGTTGATTTTTGTGTAATTAGAACAAATGATTTTACTGCTCTGTGTATATTTATATGAATAATGGAAGCAGAAAGTTTGTTTCATGATAAAGTCGTTGCCTTATTTTATACTGAAAATATTTGTTTATACATATTTCTTATGATGAAAAAGTACAATCACAGGAAAGAGAAAGTCATAGTGGTATGTATTTCCGATTATGGGCAGTACGTAAATAACTACAGGTACTTTGTTCACAATATTTTTTTTTATAGTTTTTGTAGTAGTACTTGTAGTGGTAGTAGTAATGGTAGTATGTGTAGTAGGTGTGGTAGTAATAGTGGTAGTTGTAGTAACTGTAGTAATTGTAGTAGTGGTAGTTGTAGTATTAGTAGTAGTTGTAGTGGTAGTTGTAGTTTTAACAGTATTAATAATAGTATTATATCTAGTAGTCATAATACCAGGCTTCTACTCGCTCAGCAGGGCCAGAATCGAGCGACAATGCAAACCAAAAATACATCTCCCTCTGTGTGTATGTGTGTGTGTGTGTGTTTGTTTGAGAGTGTGTGTGTGTTTGAGAGAGAGAGAGAGAGAGAGAGAGAGAGAGAGAGAGAGAGAGAGAGAGAGAGAGAGAGAGAAAGAGTCTGTCTGTCTGTAAGGCAGGGTGGTGGTAACGGAGGTGAGCAGGCAGCCTACCTTCAAGGTCGTTGCTATGGTTATTGGCCTACCAGCACCAAGGACGACCGATTATGGAAAATTATTCATGTAGGGGAGGCGGTGGCTCAATCGGTAGAGAGGTGGCCAGCAGTCCTAATGGACCTAGGTTCGAATCCCGGCTGGGGCAGGGAACAGTTTAAGGATTTGAATTTCATTAAATCAGGCTTTTCTGATCTACCAGAAGACCCGCCGACATGTCGTAAAAATACCCCCGCTAATACCAATACACCAGTCCTGTATGAGACAGCCCTAGCATGTATTCAATATGGACGGTGGGTGTTAGCGCCGAAGTGGTGACATGTAGAGGTGTGTGGTATGTAGGAGGACTGCTGGGCCTTGATGGCAGGCTGTGAAGCCTATGCCCAGAGTCGGACACAAAAAAAAAAAAAGTGTTTGTAGTGGTTTTTGGTCTTCTGGAAGTGTTCTCAAAGTGATATTATTGTGGAGGGCTAGTGTAAGCCTCAGTTATGTCACTGAACCTCCGACACGCATACGGAAACCGGCAAAAAAACAACAGAAGTTGCCCTCATTTCCCACTCACTCACTCTCCCTACACACACTTCACGGACCATCGGATGCAATCAGCTTGAGATCAGAGGATTGATGAGTAATATGACACCTTATTTGTTTTATTTGGTACAGTATTAACTGAGATATGAAACTTTAAAAATAGACACTCTTCCTGGTTATTCTCGAGATTGTCCGGCAGGGGGGGAAGTGCTCGTGACGACATCTGCCGGACGGGAGGGGTTAATCAGGTTGTCCTGATTAAGATGCTGGATCATACTATACATGATGGTGTTTGGTCTAGGGCTGGTGTCTTTACAGGATTTAAGGGCAAGGAGCAGTCCATCTATCATAAATTATTGGTTGTATGTGAAGCCTACGTCTTCTGTGGCAAAGTCTAACATTCGTAGCTCAACCGTGTGTTTATGATGTAGAAAACGTGGATCATAAATGGCTGAGCTACTTACATAAGAAAAACTCCTGGCAAGGATGTTGGCTATGTCCATGGGATCATCATAGTTGGAGTTGTTCACCTGCAAGGTGGTGATAGGAATAAAAGGCCTTTTATTACATAATATTTTGATAGTGGACCAGACTTTACTTAATGCTGCAGAACGATTCACTGTAGACACAAAATTCCGCCAGGAGTATCGTTTGGCCATTCTCAATATTCTCCTTGCCACAGCCCGTGCTTGTTTGTATGCTATAAAATTTCCTCAGTAGGCTGACTATCAGCAATGCTGTATCTTAATGTCTGTTGGCAATCTAGCGTCCACCAATGTTCTCTTTGCTTCGCAAGAACTGTAGAAGTCTTAGGAACGGCAGCCTCAGCTGCATGTAATATGGAAATGGTTAAATTTTCAACATTTACATCTATGGTCTCCCAAGATATATCTAAATTGGCGATCCTTGAGAAGGATCCGTAATCTGCTTTCTTATAGTTAAATTTTGGGGATGGGGGATCCGAAACAATGTCATGTGTATAAGAAAGACAGACGGGTAAATGATCATTTCCCAAGGATTCGATATAAGGATCCCACGAGAAATCTTTATGTATACCTGGGGAGGCCAGAGACAAGTCAATAGCCGAAAAGTTACCACTACAATCATCTACACGAACCGCTCTACCATCATTCAGAAGACAAAGGTTGGACAATGGTATTAGGTCAGCTACGTGGTCACCACGACCATCGATCCTCAAGCTACCCCACTGATAGTGATTGGCATTAAAATACTTCAACACTAACTTATTCCCGGGCAGATGTTCAAATAATGAATTCAGCGCATCACTATCAATGGGGCCATGTGGTGGACAGTAGAGAGAGCACATAGACAGATATGTGTTATTAAATTTTACTCTGCACTCGACAGCTTCCAGAGTATATTTTAGAATTACGTCTGTTTGTGGGTGTGATATCTGTGTGTATATGGTAACTCCGTGACCATCATATCTTCTAAACGATTGGTAGTGTTTGAACTGTGGAAGATCAAGGTCATCCACCAAGCATGTCTGCTGTAAACAAATAATGTCTGCCCTGTGTATAGATAGCAGGATTGCTATATTGCATAATTTATTCTCAAGTTTCCTACAATTCCATTGTAACACAGTGAATGCGACGGTTTAAGATTTACAAGGGTGGCTATTGTGCTTGTTTTTTTTTATGCCCCCAACAGCTAGGTGAGTGGCTACAGGGGGACCTATCCCGGTGCTTACAAACGGAAACCTCCATATTTTCATCAATGACAAGGCTCCCTGAGTCCCCTGAGGAAGAGCTAACTCTTCTTTCCCTCGCTGGACCATGAGCAGGAAAGACATGAGGGCGTGTCTTTGAAAGATTGAAGTTATTCTTAACAGTCTTGTCAGGTTTAGGTTTAGGCTTTATTGACTGAGAGTGAATATGAAGAAGCTTTAGAGATGTCAGTTAGAGAGCTGGATCGTACAGGAGGCTGAGATGTAGGGGTAGAGGTAGAGTGAGTGGCCTGATTAACAAGCACAAGATCGGTTTGCATCTTCACAGTGCACATCACAGGACGGGACATCACCACCGTACCATAGGACCTATGCGGTGTGGGAGTTGCATCCAACTCCTTCACCTGTTTTCTTAGCTTTGTAGTAAGAGATGCCTTCAGTTGCCTTCACCACGCAGAATTCTTTCTCCTCCTTCCATTTGGAACAATCCCTTGAGGAAGTGGAGTTTGCACCCTTACAGTGAAAGCAATTGACAGTCTCTGATGTGAAGTTTTCAGCATCATGACTTTGTGTTGCACACTTGCCACAGACTGATTGGGCCTGACAAGTCTTCATTATGTCCATAGAACTGACATCATAAACACTGAAGTGGGTTAGGGATGTGTGTCCTTATATTAACATTTTCATATCTCACTTTGACATTGGCTAGGAGAGGTACTTTGCCTAAAGTCAAGATAATGGTTGCCGTTTTCATCCTCGTGCCGTCCGAAAATCTCATAATAAAACGGGCGTCAATTACGTTTTCATGAGCAGGTTCACGTATGATCTCGTCCTCTTCCATAACAATGAGGTCCCTGCAAATTATGACACCCTTGCAGAATTCATGGCATGCAGGATCCTTGGTTTGACATCACAGCAGTGAAACTTGTGCAGTTTCATCAAGTCTTGAACCTGGAAGGAGTTGACAGTTATTACCAGGAGGTCTCCATTTGCAAGTTTCTTTACTTGTTCCACCTCCCCAGTCCAGCCATCAATCACTTTCTTGATGAAAGGATTGAGGCTGCTCAAGGGAATGGAACCGAGAGCATGTACGTTGACAAATTGGGCGTTATGTTCAGGGATGTCCATCGGGGCACTTGTGTGGGGCAGTTCAGTCTGGGGGTGGTCAGTCCGTCTATCCGTTGGGGTTTCGTCAGGACCACCTCCTCCTGAAGGTGGGAGAAGCGGCAGGGGCGTCCGCCGTAGTAATCCCCCCCCAACATGGGAAGTGGGAACGAGGAAGAAAGACGAGCAAGAGACAAACAACCCGGAACCAAATACCTAAGGCTGAGATTGCCCTCTCAAACCATTCCAGGGGGGCCAGAGCATGTTAATTCACGCCCCAGAGTGATCAGTGGGGGGGAAGCGCTGTGGGCAGAAGGCAAAGACAATCTCAGGATATTGGTTCACACACCTACTGTACCAATCTATCAGGGAGGGGAGGAAAATGAGAAACTAACTAGCCTAATACCACCAGAAGGGTGAAAAAAAAAAAAGCTAATACTGGCGAGGTTGCCCTAGAAAGCTAGAGGAGAGAGCAATGAGAAGCACGTCTGCACCCTCCGCGACCATGCATGAAAGTCCCTAGGGAATGGAATCATGAAGCTTCTAAGATAACTGTTGTCCAGTTCGAAGCAAAGGAACCAATGAAAGAATCGATGAACTAAGTATCAAAAAGCTAATTCATAACATCACAATATTATAATCTTAACACAGATAGCTTTGTTGATGATTCGTAGTTATATAATGAAGGTTTAAGCCTGTGATTGTTCAAGGACTCTAAATTTGTGATTCCAGTCTATCATTACTACTGTGCATAATAATTAAATTATCCATACTGCAAGTAGAGCCCATCGTGAAACAATGGTTTCTAATCTCTGACAAAGTATGGTTAGACAGTGGCACATATGTTCTACGAAGAAAACCCCTTATGTTCGCACGCACGGATTTTGAGGTTCTTAATTGAACTCCCAGTATATCTAGTTGTAGGCCTAAAGCTAGAACAGGTGTATACCATGCTCGAACACAGTGGCTTTCGTATATTATCTTTATATCGAAAAAATGAACCTACAATACAAGGGTTTACAAATACATCCCTAAATGAGATATGAGGATAGACACATTTCATTATTTTCAAAAGCTGGTTTCTAATATTATATCTGACATGACCATAGAAGGGACACCTAATACACTGTGTGTCCTTAGCTGCAGTTGCTGCCTTCCTAGAACCACAAAATATCTGGTTTATTCTTTTACCATACCAGGAAATAACATAGTACGACAGTTATTATTGGTGAAGAATTTGCTCATGAAATCATTTTCATCATGTAAAGATTTCCAGATTAAAACTAGAATGGCACTCAGTAGAGCGCATACCTCCGCCAACGCTGTATTTCACAATGTTAAAGAAAGTGGAAAAAAATCCTAGATCTGCACCTTTATCCGAATTCGCACCGAAATTTTATGGAGTATATTCTGAGCCAAGGCCCATTCTTCTACCAAGTTTCGTGGAAATCCGTCCAGTAGTTTTTGTGTAATCTTGCTCACAAACCAACCAACCAACGAACAAACAAACGGACAGGGATGAAAACCTGCTTGGCGGAGGTAAAAAGTGCACAGGATCTACGAAGTAAAGTCCTTACTGAATTCAGTTTATATCTGTTAGGTACAGATAATAGAAACTTCAGACGTAAACCAGTGAATGACTCCTTCCTGTAAACAGCAGTATGTAAGTTGTTACCACAATTGGTTAGCTGAATATCTAAGAAAGAGAATAAATTATAATTCTCAATATCAGTTGTGAACTCAATATGAGAATGCTTGGAATTCAAGTAGTCTAGAAACTTTACAAAATGATCAAATTCTTTGAACAATAGGAAGCAATCATCGTTGAAAATACTAAACTGTGTGTATACTCACATCATATTTAGATTTGTACTTTTAAACCCGTTTACTTTAGGTTCATTCTTTCGATGTAAAAATATATACCAAAGCCACTGTGTTCGAGCATAGTATATTTATACACCTGTTCTAACTGCACAGTTAGATATAGTGGGAGCTCAATTAGGAACCTCAAAATTCATGTGTCCGAACACCAGGGTTTGTCATGCTGAACATCTTTGCCACTGTCTGACCCTACTTTGTCAGATATTAGGACTAATTGTTTCGATATGGACCATACAAACAATTTGCGTAATTTCAATATTTTACAAAGTAGTAATGGTAGAATGGAACAGCGAATTTTAGAGTCCGTATATATTCATAAAATAAAACCTTCATTAAAATAACTATGAATCATCAACGGAGTTATATACTCCAAGATTATAATACTGTTCTGTTGTTATGAATTAGCTTTCTGATACTTGGTTCATTGATTCTATCCTTGATTCCTTTGCTTCAGACTAGAGAACTGGTGTCTTAAAAAATTTATGATTCCATTCCTAAGGATTGACTGTGTTCACGATGTTCAGTCATTGCTGCTGCGTCACCCAGGGAACACTCATTTTTACTCCTTGAGATTGATATAGATAGAGCCAGGATTCTGGGGCTGGAATGATGATGAATTGGAATGGGCAAAATTGGGCTGTCTGGACGATGCAACTCCTCACCCTGCTCTAGAGAGGGAAAGGAGGTACGGTTGATGATAATGATGAGATTAATATACTTAAGAAAATATTTTAACACCTTGGTTTTATTCATAAATTCAGTCATTGCTACAAGTTCCCTTCACTAACATTTTTTACTTGTATTTTTGTTAATCCAATGTAAATAGTTTCATATTTGATATAAACTGCAATGTGTGTTTTTAAATGTTTTTAGGTCTGATAATGGGATATGTATTCCCGAAACTAGTCACCTGTAATAAATTTGAATTGAAAAAGACATCTTGATTCTCCTTAGCTGCCTTTATGTGTTATATATAAATATCCATCCATCTATTTCTGTCTATCTATCTATCTATCTATCTATCTATATAGGCACTGGTGCTGAGGATGACATAATGGGTTGTTATGGAGTACCAGGAAAAAATGAAAATGGAAATCGACTAAAGGATATGTGTCAGGAGAGGAGGTTGTGCATTTGTAATTCGTCTTTCAAACACAAACATGCACATAAATATACATGGTATAGAGGAAACTGGGATCGTGTTGAAAGAAGCCTGATTGATTACGTGCTCGTAGAGAGGTCGATGATGGGAATGGTTGCTGACACGAGGGCCGTCAGGGGACGATGTGAAGGTCTGTCAGATCATATTATTGTGGTATGCAAGATCAAGCTGAGAGGAGTGAGGTGGATCAAGAGAGAGAAGAGCAGTTGGGTGAAAGACTGAAAGTTGAGAAGCTGAGGATCAAAGAAGTAGCAGATGATTATAGGACCAAAGTAGAGGACGAGTTAGAATCAATGAATTGGAATGAATTGGATCTGGACAGCCTGTGGAATGCATATAGGGATTGCTTAGTTTGGAATGCTAAAGAGGTGTGTGGTGTGGCAAGAATATCAACAAAAAAGAAGAGTACGGCACGGTGAGATGAGGAGGTTAAGAGAGCTGTGGAAGAAAAGAGGAGGAAGTGGCTAAAGTGGTTATAGGATTGGGGTTCAGTTGAAATATGAACTGAGTATATCGAGAGCAAGAAGCACTAAAAAGGGACTAGTGAAGTGGAAAATGAAGGAGGTAAATGATGATCTGGGAAGAAGAATGAATGCAAACTAGTCTGAAAATAGGAACTTATTCTAATAGAGGTGCGGAAATGTAGAAGTGAAAGTGGAAAGAAATGTGATAGTGTGAAGGATGCAGGTGGTAGGTTACTAATCCATGGAGGTAAAGCAAGGAACAGATGGAAAGAATATTTTGAAAGCCTGATGAATGGGAATAGAGACAGCAGAGCAGCTGTAAACATGATTGGTTTTGGGGGTGTGCAGAGAAGGAATGCAGTGCCAGGAGACGTGACACTCGCACAGGTGAAGAGCACTGTGAAACGGCTGAAAAATGGGAAAGCAGCTGGAGTTGATGAGGTTTATGCAGAGATGCTTAAGTGTAAAGGAGAGATTGGAATGAAGTGCTTGTTGGAGATATGTAAGAAGGCATGGATGAGTGAAATTGTTCCTATCTATCTATCTATCTATTGCCAGACGCATCAGTCCCGTTTGGGGTGGCCAGAAACAAATCGCCTCCAAGTCGCCCTGTCCCCCGCCATTTCACTGCCCTGCTCCCAATTCACACCCCCCTCTCTCATATACCTCTCCACCCCATCACTCCATCTCATCCTCGGCCTCCCCCTCCCTCTTCCCCCCTCCATCTCACTCATATACACTCTCTTCGTCAGTCTTTCACCCTCCATCCTCTCCACATGGCCAAACCACCTCAGTGTGTTCCTCATAACACTTCCCATCACATCCACATCCACACCACAACGCTCCTTTATATCCTCATTCGTCAGCCTGTCTCTCCATGTGACTCCACAGGCTCCTCTTAAATAACTCATTTCCACTGCTCTCACTCTTGACTTGTGTCCTTCCAACAACGTCCAAGCTTCACTTCCATACATTAGAGTTGGTATCACAATACTGTCATGTAGTATCTTTTTCACTTCCATGCCGATAGTGAAGGGATGGCCTGTAGCCGCCCTCCGTCTGTTGCCCAAGGGAACCCAGCCACAGCAGGTAGCCACGCCGGGGAGAGATGCCAAAGTCTCTCACCCCCTGTGACTCCACAACGAGACGGTGAGTTGTGCTCAGTCCTGCCCTCCAGCAGGAGCACAGATTACCCTCCTGTCCACCCAGACTGAGGCAACCTCCAGGAGGAGGACCACTGCCCTGAGGATTGGTGGAGAGGCCCTGCACTGTCCCTGGGATTGTTCTCCCTCCATCCAGAGGAAGAGGACACCTATCTGACAGACTCCGGTAGGGAACGACGCCGCAGCCCAGCCCTGACAGCGGCGCCCCCTGCAGAAGGCTGCAGCTGGCACCCCTCTGAGGATGTCCCTGGGACCCCCGGGCGGACCCACTCCCCACCCCAACGAAGGCGACACCCGTCCTCCACCAGGCGCCTGAATAAGCGCCTCCAATGCCTGTTTGGCCCCAGTCCCAAGGGCCAGACCTGAGTCCCCAGCCCCAACAGTCAGGGGCCCTTCGACACACACAGCCCGAACCCCAACTGAGAGATGACGCCCCTGAGAGTGGTCCCGTGGCCGGGGGACGAAGGGACTCCCAAAGGGCCTCTGCCTACCCCAGACCAAGTTGTTGTAAGCCCTGGACCTCCCCTTCCTCCAGTGAAACAAAGCAGACCTAAAGATAGTGAATTTACAGTGAGACTTAAGGCACGAGAGTGAGTCTACCGTGATACCAGTGTACAGCGAGGCCCAGAAAAAACCGAGACCATTGAGTATAAAAGAACAGGCGCCCTAGTGAAATCAAGCTACAAGTAAACAGTGAAGCCAAGTAAGAACGTAAAATCCTAAGTACAAAAGTGCAGACAGTGAATATTACAAACAGTGACACCCCGCTTGCCTCCCCTGTAACGGCGCCTGTAAAATAGTGCTATCAATTACTCCCCTCCCTTGTGCAGAGTCAGTAACACGCCCCCCCCCCATGTGCTCAGTCTATAAACTTTGTGTCAGAACAGTGAACGCCTCACGACAGTGCCTTCTTACGATGGACAGTGTGTAACAGTGCCTTTGCCTTCCTGAACCAGACTTAGACTCCTGTGCATCTAGTATCCTGTGTGATACTCTACCTACTAAAACTAGCCTATGTATTGATTTTTGCCTATGAAATTGTGTAAGATTGTCTAGCTGTTCTACAGCAGTTGAATTTGTCAATATACGTGTAAGGTTGTTGCCCTGTGTTTTTATGCCCTGGCCCTCTCTTGTTTGTCTAAGCTCCCATCTACACAGGGAACCCAGCTACACTCTGAGTGTTTTAGGGACAGGAAGCCGCCTCTTAAACACCTAGCATAACATATATATATATATATATATATATATATATATATATATATAGATGGGATAGTATTTCTACCAATTATGTAGTTCAGCAGTTATCAACACAATAGTTGAAGTCCATTGTACTGAGATATAATATTAATAATAAAAGAATGCATGGAATAGTGATATTTCAACCCTGCAGCACACAAGTATTGTCTTGACGAAGTCCATGATATAGAGAGATGTCCTATTCATCTTTTCTCTTGTCTTTCTCTCTTTTTATTTTTTTGTTTCAATAATTTCAGAGTCGAGTATTGGTCTTCATGTTATTTTCATTTTTAGTACTGTTCAAATTGTTTTCTCTCTGATTTTCTGTGTTACTAGTGTGAGAAATGTCTATGCTTTTGTTCTTTACTATTGTTCTTTTCTCTCTGTACTTCATTAACTATGTCAGTGTAGTCAGTGTACACTTTCACTTGTCGTTTTAAGTCTCACTTTTTTTTTTTTTCAATTTTCTTGCCATAGTTCTTATATGATTCATTTTGCAATGTTAGTCATTATATGGGGGGACATTAAGTATGGCCAGCTTGAACCTCCTGTGGAGGCCGCACTATTCCTGTTGCGATTCTGACTTCGTGCAGTCTGCGTTCCATCTTCCTGACACAACAGTGCACTGCACGGATGGTGAGAATGAATGTTATGAAAGAGGACGCCACTGGGGGAAACACAAATACCGGATGTACCCATGAACGGCTAAAGGCCAAGGAAAACTGATCCATAACGAAGTCACTCTCGCTGAGAATTGTTAAAATACGCAAGTTTGCAGAAGTGATGGGTAGATTATCAAAAGGTAGGGTGGAATTCATGTTGATGGGTTGAAAGATCTCATATGTGTGAATGCGTATTGCCTTATGGTAACGAGTGGCATAGGTGATGACAGACCCAGATTTACCTGTACAATAGTCAGGTGCCTTATAGAGACCACTAGCAGGCATTGAACGAACAGAAGTTCCAGGACACATGCTACTGTACTAACAGAGATGGGGGCAGAGAAAAAGAACTGGATGTGGTTCACATGGGAGTGATGCACTGGAATTTCAGGAGCCGGAACAAAGGAAGAGGCAGAGTGTACAGAATGGTTGTGAACCATGGCAGACTGGTAGGGTGCAGCACTACTAGGCAAAATAGCCAGAAGGTGAGCAGGACAAAGATGAGACGTACAGGTAAGGTAAGGCGAGATCTCTGAAGGAGGTGAAAGCAATGGAAAGAGGATCATGGGATAGGAGGAAATACTCTGAGAGAACAGATTCTTGCAATAAGGAGATATTGAACCAGAAAGGAAAAGGAATAATTTAGAAGAGGTTGAAGGTGATGGGAGAACGAAGAAGAATATGAACTATGATGTCCTTAGCGAGGAAGGTGGCCTCAAGTACTGGATAGTAGAATTCTAGAAAGGAGAATGAAAGCACTGGAGAGAAGTCAAACGTAGAGCGACCCCATTCTAATACAGAGCGAAGAGCAGAGACAGCTACTATGTCCACAGTGACACAACCATCGATAGCATCGACTAGAATACGAACTAAGGTAGAGACTTGTGAGAGCAGAGAGTCAATGGATAGTTGAAGGTTATCCATGTGGAGTTTAACGCAGAAGAGCTCAGAAACAATGTTAATTTTTGGAATCTGCTTGTCCAGAATTCCTGTGAAGGTGTTTAGGGTGTATGTAACCTCATTTAGATGGGCTGTGATCTTCTGCAACATAATATGTTGTACCTTTATTACTCGATTTTAAGACTCAAGGGCATTGGCTAAGTGAGCTAGGTCGGATTTGAAACCGGCGAGGTCACGAGCTGTTGCAACTCCAAATAAGCCACTTAGAATTTCCCCTCCAAAGTCAAAGAGACCTCGTTTCACATGTGAACGACTTACATGTGCCAGACTGGAAAATGTGTGATTCAGTTGAGAGAACCTGTCCTTGACATACTGCATTTGACAAGAAATTGGCAGATAAAGAGGGTACCCAAACTGATCTGGGTTGTGTTTCCACTCACTGAGGGTGATAGTAGGATCTGGATTTCATCCAATTGGCGTGCATAGTGAGGCAGGGCGATGGCCCTGCAAATTACCTGGTCTATGAAGGCACGCGCCACACTCTTCGCGGTCTTATATGAGAGAGGCACCAGGTCACAGTAGCGTGAGAAGTGGTCAACTGCTACATATAAATACTCAGTGCCAGATTGTGTATGAGGTAATTTAAGAAGGTCGATAGAGATAATTTCCCACGGGCATGATGGAATAGGGTACTGTAAGAGCGGTGCAGGAGACCTGGTTGACTCTTTGTGCTGGTTGCAAGAAATGCAAGAGTCACAGTGCACGTTAATGTCTCAACGCATAGTTGGCCAATAGTATCCAAGATATGGTTGTCTCAAACATCGATCTTTACTCGGATGAGATGCATGAGGAGTGTCATGAACGATTTGAAGTACCGCAAGTATTAGGTCAGTAGGGACAACGAGTTGGTGTGCTTCCCGATTGGGTAAATCCTTTCCTGTAAGTAATGTTTTCCTGTACAAGATACCATCACTTAGCATGAACTCATCAATTGACACTGGCAGAGTAGGTAAGGTCAAACTATCTCCTGATTCTAGGGAATAAAATACCTTGGACCATACAGGGTCCTTGCGCTGAAAATTTTGAACCACCTTAGGTGTTAATATGGTGTTAGTAGTTTTGTTTAGCTATGATGTGACTGCTGCTGCTACATGGCGTGAAAGTGCGTCTGCAAATACATTCGATTTCCCTGGCACATAATGAAAGATTGGATTGAAGTATGGATGATGACTGACCATCTATCTAACCTACCTGTGAGGTTCCGGCCCTTGCACAAATCTCACAGAGGGAGCTGGTCTGTCTGGGTATGCACTGGGTAAGCATATACTATATCTCTGAAATGTTTCAGGGACCAGATCGCCGTTAGGGCTTCCAAATCCGTAACACTGTAATTACGTTCTGCAGGGTTGAGGGAGCGACTAGCATAAGCTATTACACGCTTCCTTTATGTTTCATCTAGTTGCATCAGACCGCACAAAGTCCTGTGCCTGACGTCCATGGAGTGAGAGGCTGAGGTGCGAGTACTGGCCTGATGAGTAAGGTTTGATCCCAATCTTTCTTGTATTGTCTTTGAGACATTGACAATTTTGTCTCCTGGATTAAAACCAATCTGTAGGGTTATCTCCCCTTTTCTGTCATCTAACTAGTTCATAAACTTAAGGCAACCCAGTAAATCTCCAAAAGTGTCTAGCGTAATCATATGTTGTCCATTAACTTCAGTTTCCCACTGAGTGTCTCGCAACAACTGGTGCATCTCAGAGCTTGTAGCTTTCATCACAGTGCTGTCTCAAACAGCTTTGCGTCTTTGACTGGAATTTTCCTATCCCCCTCCATTTGTCTGAGGAGATTACTCAAACCAATGAGAGACTCAGCCTTGGAATATTTACAACAGAGCTGTATTAATGCTGGAGAATTTTATCAAATGTATAACAATCATCAAAATGACCCGCACGAATCGCGGCTCCTATTTGTTATTTGCCTTCGTGTAACTTGCTCTTAACATAGGAGACTTTCAGGGGTTCAGTTATGAGTTGTCGATTGTGAATATCTGTT
This sequence comes from Coenobita brevimanus, assembly GCF_032717465.1. Taxonomy (NCBI): domain Eukaryota; kingdom Metazoa; phylum Arthropoda; class Malacostraca; order Decapoda; family Coenobitidae; genus Coenobita; species Coenobita brevimanus. The sequence goes on along the minus strand of NC_137011.1, from coordinate 25,911,201 downwards.
TCGACCTCTCTGAGGAAGTTGTAGATAGATATAGAGTTATCCTCCTGGTGTATTTTGGGCAGTTAGCATTGTCCAAATATATGGGCTGTGGAGAGGCAGCCGGATTCGTCATCGTTGGAAAAGTGTGAGGCTGGGAAAGTGTGGAAGTAACTGAAGTACTGGGTTGAGAGGTAGAGGAAGTAATGTTAGTTATGTATGGTAGAGTTGGAAGCTGAGGTGTTTTAGTAGGAAAATCTGGGAAAGTGGTAGGAAAAGGGGTAAAAAGAATTTCTAGAGAGTCATTTACAGAGGATGGTCTATCTGGATTTATTTTATCTGTCTATCTGTCTATCTATTGCCAGAATGTTATCTGGGTTCTCTAGAGCAGTAGTACTAGTAACGGTGGTAGTGGGAGTGGTGTGAGAGAGCTCAGTGGCAAGTGTTGTATGAGTAGATGAAGAAGGTTTTGAGTATGACCTGCCACTACGAAGACAAGTCAGGGTACCTACATCACCGAGATCACCTTCCTCACTTTCAGTCTCTAGTCGCTGGCAAACGGGAGAGAGATCAGTTTTTGGGAAATATGACATGTAGTGAAGTAAGAGAACTTATAAATAGTTATGAGAATAAAAATATTTAATATACAATGAAAGCCCAAGGGAATATGAAATATTTGCAGTGATAATGAAGGGGAATATGCACAATGACAGTGAATATGAAAGAAAATGACTTGAAGAATATGAAGTGAGAGAGTGTGACGGATGAAGTGGACGAGAAGTATGGTGAATATAGGAGATGTGAGATAGTGAATGAAGGATTATGAGTCACAATCTGTAGGGAAAATCCATAGAATAACTTCTATAGAAAGTCAAGATATGGACAGATGAAAAGAAACTATTTATTTACATATACTTAATACCGAAGTGTTGCAGAATGAAGCAAAGTCAGGCTGGCTGGAGAATACTTCAGAAGCTACTTGAATAAGGGGTGTCCCTCCTAGGCAGAGGAGGCGAGTCGCTGGGGGAGAATGACGTCAAAAGTGAAGTTTACCAATGAGATGCCACCTGGAGCGTCTGATGATCATCAGCAAGACGTTGACTGGAGATAGCGACGATGACGTAGAGATCATTGATAGACTGGCCACAGACCCAGGGAGAGGAGTTGAGGTGGTGGGGTGGTTGGCAGTTGCTGTGTGTGGTAGTGGGGCTGGTTGGCCGGTAGGTTTGTGTGGTCAGCAAAGTGCAAGGTTGAATTGAGAGGGGGGCAGTTGGGGGTGGTGGGGTGGTGAATTATTATAATTTTCCAAAACAGGAGGGGTGTGAGAAGTGTTACCCGATAGTGAGTGGCTTACTGAATGTTTGCAGCTGTCAGTAAGGACTGATGAGGGCTGAAGACTGGTGTTGGCTGAAACTTCGGGCAAGTACAGTAGGAAGATCTCAGCCAAAAATATGTAGGTGACACAAACACAAGACAGGTGAACGGCAAGGCGTGCAGCAGGTGTGTAGACTGGAACAAGAACAGAATACCAGCACAAGCGAAGTGTGGTTGTGTCACTGAGAAAATACTGTTCGGAGGCAATGGAAAGATCAGACTCGCTGCTGCCACCAATTTGTTCCACCCCCTCTCGTATCCCCAGTTAAGAGTAATCCAAGAGATCTTCAATGGTGTATAACGAAGGTTTATTTAGTGAAGATTTGCACAGGTTCAACCCTTTCTGTGTTAGCACCTCAACTGCTCCACTGAGCAAGGGGGGCCGGCTGCTTGCGTTTGCAGTTTATGAAATCAGCTGATACATGCACTCTTGATCATGTACACAGGTTTAAGACAATATGAATGCATGGTTATGTATATAGGTATGGTTATAAAGTATGGTTAGAGTTATGTAGTATGGTTCCCTGTGTGTGTGTGTGTGTGTGTGTGTGTGTGTGTGTGTGTGTGTGTGTGTGTGTGTGTTTTGTGTGTGTTTAACTAATTGTTCTTACCTAAGTGTATCTTTAATGGAATGAGTCAAGCTTGTACTGTCCCATGTATTAAACCATTTGTATAATTCATATCCCGAAATTTGTGAAAGTTTTAGCACACACTATTTCATTAGGTAGTGCATTGCACTGATCAAATGCCCAACTTGGGGAAACTTAATTTCCTTTTGTCTTTATCACCTCTTTTTATGTATTTTTTTGCAGTGTCCTCTTGCTGATGCTTCCCCATGGGTTATATATTCTTTTATGTCTATTCTCTCTTTCCCTGGGGTACATTTATATATTATAATCATGTCTCCTCTTTTCCTTCTCTCCTGTAGTGTTGGTAGATTCAGTTTTTCTAGTCATTCTTTGTAGCTTAGATCCCTTAAGCTTGGTATCCATCTTGTAGCTGCCCTTTGTACTTTTTCTATCTTATCTATGTGTTAATTGGCATGAGGATTCCGGACTACGGATGCATACTCCAGGGATGGTCTGATGAATGATGTTATCTTCCCCAGCATGCCTTCAATAATATATGTGAATGCTATTCTCATATTAACAAGCAATGTATTCATGTTACATACCTTCTCACTGCTGTAGTCAGCTGGAGATAGTCTGCTGTTGACAATCACTCCTAGGTCCTTCTTCCTTTCTGTTATTTGTAGGGTAGATCTTCCTAACTAATAATCCCAAACTGCAAACTTACGCATGGCATTACGCACAGACGGAGTGAGAGATATTTTTTCTTTTCACCAGATGATGACCTGGATGTTTATCTCCAAGTTTATAATAAACAGAAACAATTTTTTATTTTCATTACATCCCTAAAGTAAATTTATGCATGGCCCAACGCAAAGATAAAGAGAGAGAGATTATTTTTTTAATCACCAGATGATGCCCTGGATGTTTATCTTCAAGTTTATAATAAACAAAAGCTAAAAAAAGAAAAACATTTTACCTCCATTTTTTGTGCACCTATAGGACTACATAATAGATAGATAGATAAATAGATAGATAGAGAGACAGATAGAAGCAGGAAGTCAAATGATGAGAAGGTGTTGTGTTTGCGAGAAGCGAGCAGCGCTAAACGCTTACACGGAGGAAAGCTGACGACAGCGGCCAGTAAGGAGATGATGCAGTTAGCTGTCAGCAGTCCTCTCGTGAGAAAGTTCTGTTGCCATGAGGAACATACGTGACACACACACCCTACTACACCAGATTTTAGGAAAGAGAGTTTAGAAGGAGACGAGCGACCCTAGAGAGAGGTCGAGACGGAGATTAGCCTTAGAACAGAGAGAGAGAGAGAGATAGCGAGACAGGGAGGTAGCTACCCAGGACTTATACTATTATACCTGTTTAATATTTCCAAGACAAATAAAAATAGTCCCATACTATTCTTTACCTCTCCCGTCACTACATGACATCTGGTGGGGAAACTACTACAAGATATAAAAGCCGCTCGACCACAAGTCTAAAATACACTTCTCTACAAGTAACTACAAAGTCTTTATGACATTTGGTGGCAGCGAACGTATACGAACCTCGTCTACGAATCAACATTAAATTCCTACAAAATATCAAGATTGACAACAACCAACAATATCAGCTCCTGCCCCCTCCGTCTCCCAGATCATTACGCTGATGCAGAGGTCAAGAGATCACTCGACGCCTTGCAGGTAGCTTAACGACAAACCAGCAAATCTGCGGACATCGTCTCCGAATTAAAAGCAAATTTCTACAAAAGCAACCGAGACTACAAGATTAGCTTCAGTTCTACAAAGTCTACAGCCATCTACAATCAACTACAGCTATCTACAATCAACTACAATTAACAACTCTACGTCGTCTGTATAATCTTCTACACGCACCTACAAGAAGCGGCAGTCTTCATCCCACAACGAGTAAATCACAAGAAAAAAGGACCAAGAATACATCAAGAAAGAAAGAAAACAAACAAACAAACGAAGAGTGAGAGACGACTCACAACTCATAACCACCAGACCTCACCCTCCTCTCTCTGCTACATCCACCAAACCCCCAACGCTTACGCAGGTGTGAAGAGGTCAATGCACGCAGCAAAACACCAAGTCCATATTTACAACTCATCTTACTCACTCGTCTTCACTCAAGTTACTCATTGCTACTCATTCACTCACCACAGCTACCAGTGTGGGAAGCCGACGTCACCATGTGCTGAGATGACATCACAACGCGAGTCTGCCATGCCAAGCAACGTGTGACTGACACCAGGCACTTCTCACCCACTACTCATTACTCATTATTCACATAGCTCCTACTCATATTCACTTATTTTCACAGTTAAGTTGGAAATTCGACGTTCTATGTTGAGGTTTGCCTGGGACAGCCGTTAACCACTACAAATACCAGGCCATGGAGTTTCCTGAGTAATATCGTCCATCAACACACCACTAGAATTATCAAGAGATCTTCAATCAAACCTGTATTTTCTTCCGAGATCGACTTTTGTATCGACACACCTCTACGATCTGTATCAAGTGGGTAAAATTATACTTGCTCATTTCTTCTCAGTGCTAAAATTAGCTATATTCAACTTATTTAATCATCTAGTTTGCTAGGACATAAATAAACAAGAGGCGTATTTCATAACATCATATCTTAATGACAGGAATATTTTCGCAACCACCCACGTTAATACCAGATGACACACAAATTGCCACAACATCAGACTCACAATTAAGAGACAGCCCACCCATTGTACAACCCACACCACACGTTATAGATAATTATTATTATATATATATTTTTTTTTATATATAATTAATACTATATACAAAATATATACACTTCATTCAGGGTGGTTAACTGTGATGTTAACTCTCCCCCCACTACACCAGATTTTAGGAAAGAGAGTTTAGAAGGAGACGAGCGACCCTAGAGAGAGGTCGAGACGGAGGATAGCCTTAGAACAGAGAGAGAGAGAGAGATAGCGAGACAGGGAGGTAGCTACCCAGGACTTATACTATTATACCTGTTTAATATTTCCAAGACAAATAAAAATAGTCCCATACTATTCTTTACCTCTCCCGTCACTACATGACATCTGGTGGGGAAACTACTACAAGATATAAAAGCCGCTCGACCACAAGTCTAAAATACACTTCTCTAAAAGTAACTACAAAGTCTTTATGACACACCACGGGGTGGGATAATAATAGGAAATTGAAGCAATCCACGGGTTAAGCTTATTTAATATCTTTTACAGCTATTTACAAGAATCTGTCTTTATTTTCCAAGTAATTCCGCTTAATGCTTTCCAACTTCACTGTTCTCACAAGCACCGGAGCTATACACACTTTATTAACTGCTGTTTTTTTTTCTTTTTATGCGAGGAAGAAGAACCAAAGGCCATGAGCCCGCAGTAACAGTTCCCTCCAAGAGAAAAACAAAATACAATAGAGAGCCAAATTCAAGATCCGATCATTTTGAGATGCCTGGACACACTGCGTTTGAAAGACTGGAGATCATAGGCAGCAGGAAATACAGACAGAGGGAGACAGTTCCAGAGCTGACCTGTTGCATAAATGAAAGACTGGGAGTAACGGTTAACTCCTGCATTAGAGAGATGGAGAGAAAAGGGATGAGAGTTTGCTGCCAGACGGGTGCTACGCGCCCGTCGTAGAGGTGGAGGAATGCAAGCAGACAGTTCAGAGGAGCAGTGACCACTGAAGCAGCGATAGAAAAGAGATAAAGATGCAACAGTGCGGCGAAGAGACAGAGGTTGAAGGGAGTCAGTAAGAGGAGGAGAGTTAATGAGGCGAAAAGCCTTTGACTCCACCCTATTGAGAAGAGCTGTATGTGGGGAGCCTCCCCACACATGAGAGTTGTACTCCACACAGGGGCGGATAAAACCCCTGTATAGAGTCAACAATTGTGCAGGGGTAAAGAATGAGCGGAGTCGGCTTACCACACCCAATCTCTTGGAAGCAGATTTTACAAGAGATGTAATATGATCTTTCCAAGATAAGTCCCGAGTAAATGAAACCCCAAGCATGTTCAAGAATGATGCAGGATAAAGCTGAATATTATTAAACATTACTGGGTATACCTGTGGAAGATTTTGTCGGGTTGATAGTTGAAAGAACTGAGTCTTAGATGCATTAAAAACAACCATATTATTTTCACCCCAGTCAGAGATACGAGCCAAGTCAGACATTAGGTGTGCCATAGCCTCATCCCTTGTTTGTTGAAGTAACTGTTGAGATGGGCGTTGCGGGAACCGAATGGAAAGGTGAAGGGTGGAGTCATCAGCGTATGAGTGAATAGGGTTAGATGGTCAGCTTAGAAGATCATTGATGAATAAAAGGAAGAGAGTTGGTGATTGGACAGAGCCCTGAGGAACACCACTGTTGATAGATCTAGGAGAAGAACGATGGCGGTCTACAACAGCGGCTATAGAACGACCAGAAAGTAAGCTAGCAATGAAGGCACAGATAGAAGGATAGAAACCGTAGGAGGGCAGTTTGGAAATTAAAGATTTATGCCAGACTCGATCGAAAGTCTTTGAGATGTCAAGTGCAATGGCAAAGCTTTCTGCTGAATCTTTGACTAGTTTTGGATTGTTTTGGATTATTTTTTTTTCTTCCTTTCTAATGTTTTTTTTTTTTTCAACTCTTATTTCTAAGTCTTTCCTTTCACCATTTCAGCAAACATACTTTCCACATCATCTTTGTAACTCTGCATCACTTCATTCACCTGGGTTAACTTCTCTTCAGTATCACTGCTTTGGTCTATCAGACCGCTTGCTTGCCTAATTGTCTCTATATCATTTCTGAACTCCTCTATAATACTCTCAATGTTGACAACTGTACTTGCCATTTCACTATCTTCCTTCTAAATGAACCCACCTCAACAGATAGGTCATTTATTGTTGTGTCTTTTTTTAATTCCTTTACTGATTTGTCGTTTTCTTCCTTCTGCATGCGCAATTGCTTTTTAATTTCATCTGTTTCACTCTGAAAAGGCGTCTGCAATTAATTTACCCTCTCTGCTAGTTTGTTATATGTTTCCATTTCAACTAGTTCCTAGTAGAAATCATCTTGTTTCCTATCCTTATCCCTTTTCATACCTCCTTCCATATTCATTATACTCAAGATGGTGCTCATCTTGTGGTAGTCTGATACTAAGAAAGATTATACTTAAGAGTATGAATCTCCTTGCTCTCGCCTGGTGATAGATGATACAGCTGATGAAGCACTGATCAGCACATTCTTGCACTAATTGGCTGTATTCTGTTATGTAAACAATACTTTTGCTTATACATCCACTACTATATTAGAACACCATTTAGTTTAACCTACTACAGAGCTTGACTCATCATGGGCGTCCTGAGGAGGGGGACAAGGGGGGACGGTCCCCCCCCCCTTGAATTCCAAAGTATGTTTCAGTTCTTGTTCAAGGATAGTTGAGTGATTTGAGTTGATGCATGCGTTCTGTCACTGTATGCATTTGGTGTAAGTCATGTAACTCATGTAAGTATATGTCTGCCTATTTGGAATGTGTGTATTTAGATATATTATAGCCGCACATATATGCATAATTTTTTTTTTCCCTCCTTTACAAAAAATCCATCGGACGCCCCTGTGACTCATATAAAAATACTTGGCCACGGGTGGCCAGCGCAGAGCAAGGAGACAGGCGTGTTGACTCTAATGCTGCCTGTGTGTGTGTGTGTGTGTGTGTAACATCTATTATCTGACATCTCTGTTCCAGAGCCGCGTTGTATGGAATGTTCTGCAGTACCAACGGGGGTCACATATTCCACAAACAACATCTCATGAGGGACCAACGGAGATCCCGTATTAATACTGAACAGTACACCCCTGACCTTCAGTGCAACCATATTCGTGTTCTAGATAAAATTCTCTCTGGAAGAACTGAGCCTGGTTCATTAAAATGCTGCTCTACAAGTCCACTCCAATGCTCTCAAAACCATTTCATCATCACTCGATCAAGCTCAATACTCTTACCATCATTCATAGCTTTTCTTATGCTCATTTGCTCCTTCGACTCACTTTATACACAGACCTTTAATTTTTTTTCTAATTGGCTTCTTTATATTATAAACACTTGACGAATCATTATGATATGTCTCACACAATTTCCTGACGGGATACCACTGCCCATGTTTTTCTTTTTTTAAGTTTTTGGTTTTCTATCTATCTATCTATAGCCCGACGCCCTAATCCCGCAAAGGGTGGCCGCAGACAAAACGCCTCCAAGTCGCTCTGTCACCCACCATTTACTACCCTCCCCCCAACTCACTCCCCCCTCCCTCATATACCTCTCAACTCCATCCCTCCACCTCATCCTCGGTCTTCCCCTCCCACTCCCTCCCTCCACCTCACCTACAGTATATACGCCCTCTTAGTCAGTCTTTCATTCTCCATTCTCTCCACATGTCCAAACCACCTCAGTGTATTTCTCTTAATCTTCTCAACCACATCCACATCCACCCCACAACGTTCTTTCACTTCTTCATTCGTCAACCTGTCTCTCCATGTCACTCCACATCCTCCTCTCAAGTAACTAATTTCCACTGCTCTCACTCTTGACTTGTTCCCTTCTTGCAAGGTCCACGCCTCGCTTCCATACGTCAGGGTAGGGGTCGCAATACTATCATGCAGTGACTTCTTAACTTCCATACGCACCTCCCTATTTCTCATCACTGCTTTCTGTGAACCAACAACCTTCCTTCCCTGCTGTACCCTTTCACGCACTTCATCCCCCAAAGTTCCATCCTTACTCATCACACTACCCAAGTACTTGAATGCACTCACATTCTCCATATCCTCGCCATCCAACCTCACCGTGCATTCTGTGACTTAACTCCTCTCAAACACCATAACTTTACTCTTGTTTACATTAACTTTCAGCTTCCTCCTCCTACGCACTTTCCTATATTCATTCACCAAACCTTGCAACTCCTATTCATCTTCACTCAACAATACTGTATCATCAGCAAACAACAACACCGGAATCTTCCAAATCTCACCCTCATTCATTAGAGCCACCCTCACATCCACTGCCCTACCTTGCACTTCCTTTACAACCCCATCCATGTAGGCTATATATGAAACAGCCATGGAGACATCACACAACCCTGTTTCAGTCCCACACTGAGATCAAATACTCACTCAGCTCACCATCCACTTGCACCGTCACCCTAGCTCCTTCGTACATACTCTTCACAGCACTCAACATTTTCCCCTCTACTCCATATATTCTCAATACCTTCTACATACCTTGTTTATCTATTCTGTCATAAGCTTTCTCCAAGTCCATGAAGGTAGCATACAGTTTCTTTCCCTTCTTTAGATACTTCTCCACTACACATCTTAAAACAAATATCTGATCTTCACACCCTTTTCCCTTCCTAAATCCCCCTTGTTCTTCTCCAACTTGCTCCTCTGTTATATGCCTAACCCTATCAATGAGTATTCTACCATATATTTTTCCAGTCACACTAAGAAGGCAAATGCCCCTATGGTTACCACATAGTTCTCTCTCCCCTTTTCCTTTGTATAAAGGAACAGTTATACCTGATTTCCAGTCCTCTGGAACCCTTCCCTCTTCCCAAGCCAATCTACACAACTTCCATATACACTCCACTACAATCTCACCCCCATACCTCAGCATTTCACCACACACTCCATCAATTCCTGGGGCCTTTCCCATCTTGATCTTCATTGCTTCCACTATTTCCGCCCCACTGATCTCTTCCTCGCACCTTTCATCTCTCCTTCTCCCAGCCATTCCCCAACCACTTATACTCGCACTGCTTTCACTCTCTACATTCAACAAATCCTCAAAGTGTTCCTTCCATCTCCTCTGTTTCTCTCTCTTCTCCACCAACAATCTATTATTCCTATCCTTCACTTCCCTACTATTACCCTTTCACACTGCCTTACTTTCTTTACCTCCTTCCAAAACAGTTTCTTATTCTCCCTCCATTTCACACTCAGATTCCTCCCAAACTCTTCATCCACTTTCTTCTTACTCTCATTCACCAATCTCTTCATCTCTCTTCTCCTGCATACACATACCTCTCTCTTCTCTCTCTCATCTCCCCTACCTCTACTCGCTAGCCATCCACTACCATATATGCCTTCTTTTGTTCCACAGTTCGTTTCACCTCATCATTCCACCATGCTGTCCCTTGCACACCCCTACATCTCCTCCTCACTCCACAAACCATCTCAAATGCTGCGCCTATCTCTTCCATGAATATCTTACATACGTCTTCCACCCCTTCCATCTGCTCTAACTCATACCTTCCCAATCTTTCTTCCGCGATGCTCTTATACTCTACCATTTTCTCATTGTCTTGCAAATTCTCCACTCTTCGCACAGGAGCTGTTTCCTCCTGTCTTCCGCTTCGTCTCTTCAACCATTTTCTTTGCAGCCTTACCTTGGCCATCACTAAGTGATGGTGTGAGACTCCATTCCCCCACCCTCTCCAAACTCTTGCATCCAACACTTGTCTTCTCATTCACCCATCCACACACACGTAGTTTATCATTGCCTTTCGTTCAACATGTTCATCCATCCTCCTCATAACTCTCCATGTATACCTGTGGATCATCTTATGCCGAAAGTAGGTGTTAGCCATTGCCAACTCCTTACCAACACAGATGTCCACCAAAGCACTACCATTCCCATCTACTTCAGCTGCCACACCCCACTGACCAATAGCATAATAAAGATGTTTTACTGCATGAAATCCCCTGAAACACGTTTTAAAGCACCACTGTAACCAAAAGGGAGATTGAAAGTATACGTAATCATACAGACGGCCAGTGCGGTGGGTCACTGGTTAGCTACGTATTGGTTACTTTGGAAGCTGTGTCTCTCGCAACCACTGACCTCAACATGTTAACAACCACAATACGTAATAACGCTTTACGCACTCCACACTCACGTATAAAGTGCCTCATTGGAATCCACTGATTTAATTAAGCTTTTGATTTGACTATGGTGATAAATGAGAATAAATTGAAGTGGACGGATAATATTTAAGGGTAAGAACTAAATGAACGAAAAATGATATGGGAAGTGTCGATTTCATAAGAACAAAAACTGACGTTTAAGAATAGGTAATTGTTAGAAATAGGCAAAATACAGGGATCACCAACAAAGTGAAAGAAATCCAAGTCTGGCGGGTGTGGGAATTTCAAATGTCCTCTCGAAATTTTGTCAGAATTAGGAGAGGTGTCAGAAAAAAACATTGCCGGAATGCCGGAAGATGGGTGTTGTGTGTGTGTGTGTGTGTGTGTGTGTGTGTGTGTGTGTGTGTGTGTGTGTGTGTGTGTGTGTGTGTGTGTGTGTGTGTAAATAAATCCATCTATATCTATCTACCTATCTATCTTTCTATCTGTATACATATCTATCAATCTCTCTATCAATCTGCTTTATCAATCTTATATATATATATATATATATATATATATATATATATATATATATATATATATATATATAAAATATCACCAGACGCCTTAATCTCGGACAGGTGTCCAGAAACAAATCGCTTTCATGTCACCCTGTCCCCCGCCATTTCACTCCCCTGCTCCCAGGTCACACCCCCCTCATATACCTCTCCGCTCCATCCCTCCATCTCATCCTTGGCCTCCCCCTCCGTCTCCCCCCTCCACTTCACTCACGTCTCTCATTCTCTATCCTCATCACATGGCCAAACCACCTCAGTGTGTTTCTCCTTACACTTCCTATCAAATCCAAGTCCACAACACAACGCTCCTTCACTTCCTTATTTGTCAGTTTGTCTCTCCATGTGACTCCACATGCTCATCTCAAACAACATATTTCCACTGCTCTCACTCTTGACTTCTCTCCCTTCAAAAAGGTCCAAGCTTTACTTCCAGACGTTAGGGTTGGTATTACAATATGTCATGTAGTAACTTTTTCACTTCCATACTCACTTCCCTGTTTCTTATCACTGCTTTCAAGGAACCACCACTCTTTCTTCCTAGTTGTACCCTTTCAAGCACTTCACCCTCTAAACTTCCATCCTTACTCATCACACTACCCGAGTACTTAAACACACTCACATTTTCCATTTTGTCCTCATCCAACCTCACTCTACATTCACTGACTTCACTTCTCTCGAAGACCATAACTTTGCACTTCCTTACATTCACCTTTAGATTCCGTTCTTACACACACTCCCAAACTCATCCACGAAGCCTTGCAGCTCCCCTCCGTCTTCACTTAACAACACAGTATCATCTGTAACAAACAGTACAGGTAGTTTCCAAACACTGCCTACTTTCACTAGGGCCGCTCTAACATCCGCTGCCCTACCTTGTATCCCTTTTAAAACCCCATTCATATACAGACTGAACAGCCATGGAGACATGACACAACCCTGTTTCAATCCAACCTTCAAAAAGAAAAAATCACTCAGTTCACTATTCACGTGCACTGCAGCCTTAGTACCCTCATACATACTATTCACGGCATTGAACAACTTCCCATCTACTCCATATATTCTTAATACCTTCCACAATCCTTGTCTATCCTCCCTGTCATATGCTTTCTCCAGATCCATGAAGACTGCATACAACTTCTTTTCCTTCTCTAGAAACTTTTCCTATAAAGATCTAAGAATGAATATCTGATCTACAAAACCTCTTCCCTTCATAAAGCTCCATGTTCTTCTCCTACTAATTCCTCTGTTATTTCTCTAACTCAGTCAATATATAAACTACCATATACTTTTCATATTACAGTAAGAAGACAAATACCCCTATGATTACCACACACTTCTTTTTCCCCATTCTCTTTGTACAAGGGATTAATTTTGCCTGACTTCCACCCCTCCGGGACTCTACCTTCCTCCCAGGACAATCTGCATATCTTCCACATCCATTCCACCACTGTCTCTCTCCCATGCTTCAGCATTTCACCGCACACTCCATCAATTCCTGGGGCTTTCCCCATTTTAACTTTCTTCATTGCTTCCACACTTCCATCCTACTGATTTCTTCCTCTTTACTCACATCCCTCCTTCTCCCAGCCATTCCCTAGCGACTTACACTCGCATTACTTTCATTCCCTATGTTCAACAGTTCCTTAAAGTGTTCTCTCCATCTGTTCACTTTTCTCCCATCTCAACTAGTAATCTATCATTTTTATTTTTCACCCCCCAACTAACTTCTTTGGCACCTTGTCTAACTCTCTTTACCTCTTTCCAGAACATTTTCTTACATTCCCTACACTTTACACTCAGTTTCCTTCTATATTCCTCATCCACTCTCTTCTTACTCTCTCTTACTAATCTTTTCACTTCTCTCATCCTCTCTACTGCTGTCTCTCAACTTCCTCGACACCCCAGTTTCTCATCCACTCACTATATGTTTTCTGCTTTTATGCCACAGCTACTCTCACCTCTTTATTCAACCATGATGTTCCCTGCACCCTCTTTCACCTTCACCCCACACACCACCTCACATGCTGCATGGATATCTGGGCATATCATGCACACTCCTTCCAAGTCCCCCATCTGCTCCAATCCATATTTACCCAATCGCTCCCCCACTTCTCTCATACATTCTGCCTTTTTGTCCATCCTCTTGTAACCTTTCCACTCTCTTTGTATGAACTACGTCCTCCTGTCCTTCCATTTTTTTATTTCTCCATATATATATATATATATATATATATATATATATATATATATATATATATATATATACATATGCGAGGAAGAAGGAAACAAAGGCCATGGCCCGCAGTAACAGTTCCCTCCAAGAGAAAAACAAAATACAATAGAGAGCCAAATTCAAGATCCGATCATTTTGAGATGCCTGGACACACTGCGTTTGAAAGGCTGGAGATCATAGGCAGCAGGAAATACAGATAGAGGGAGACAGTTCCAGAGCTGACCTGTTGCATAAATGAAAGACTGGGAGTAACGGTTAACTCTTGCATTAGAGAGTTGGACAGAAAAGGGATGAGAGTTTGCTGCCAGACGGGTGCTACGCGCCCGTCGTAGAGCTGGAGGAATGCAAGCAGACAGTTCAGAGGAGCAGTGACCATTAAAGTAGCGATAGAAAAGAGATAAAGATGCAACAGTGCGGCGAAGAGACAGAGGTTGAAGGGAGTCAGTAAGAGGAGGAGAGTTAATGAGACGAAAAGCCTTTGACACCACCCTATTGAGAAGAGCTGTATGTGGGGAGCCTCCCCACACATGAGAGTTGTACTCCACACAGGGGCGGATAAAACCCCTGTATGGAGTCAACAATTGTGCAGGGGTAAAGAAAGAGCGGAGTCGGCTTAGCACACCCAATCTCTTGGAAGCAGATTTTACAAGAGATGTAATATGGTCTTTCCAAGATAAGTCCCGAGTAAATGAAACCCCAAGCATGTTCAAGGATGATGCAGGATTAAGCTGAATATTATTAAACATTAATGGGTATACCTGTGGAAGATTTTGTCGGGTTGATAGGTGTAAGAAATGAGTCTTAGATGCATTAAAGACAACCATATTATTTTTACCCCAGTCAGCGATACGAGCCAAGTCAGACATTAAGTGTGCCATAGCCTCATCCCTTGTTTGTTGAAGTAACTGTTGAGATGAGCGTTGCGGGAACCGAATGGAAAGGTGAAGGGTGGAGTCATCAGCGTATGAGTGGATAGAGTTAGATGTACAGCTTAGAAGATCATTGATGAATAAAAGGAAGAGAGTTGGTGATAGGACAGAGCCCTGAGGAACACCACTGTTGATAGATCTAGGAGAAGAACGATGGCCATCTACAACAGCGGCTATAGAACGACCAGAAAGGAAGCTAGCGATGAAGGCACAGATAGAAGGATAGAAACCGTAGGAGGGCAGTTTGGAAATTAAAGATTTATGCCAGACTCGATCAAAAGCCTTTGAGATGTCAAGTGCAATGGCAAAGCTTTCGCCAACGTCCCGAAAGGAGGATGACCAGGAGTCTGAAAGGTAGGTGAGAAGATCGCCAGTGGAGCGTCCCTGACGGAACCCATACTGACGATCGGAAAGAAGGTTGTGATAGGAAAGATGCCTTAAAATTTTTCTATTAAGAATTGACTCGAAAACTTTTGAAATACAGGACGTTAAAGGAATTGGACGATAGCTGGAGGGTTGGGAGTGGCCACCCTTCTTTGGGACTGGCTGAATGAGAGCAAACTTCCAGCAAGAAGGAAAGGTACAAGTTGACAGACAAAGGCGAAAGAGTTTGCCTAGGCAGGGTGTAAGCTCAGAAGCACAGTTCTTGAGAACAACAGGAGGGACCCCATCAGGCCCATATGCCTTGTTAGTACTGAGGCCAGAGATGGCAGAAAATACATCAACTGAAGAAATTTTAATGTCAGCCATGAGGAAGTCAGAGGGGAGAAGTGATGGAGGAACAGCACCGGAATCGTCTAAGGTGGAATTGGAGGAGAAAGTCTGTGCGAAGAGATCTGCTTTATCAGTAGAAGAAATAGCTACAGAACCATCAGAGTAGAAAAGAGGAGGGAAGGATGATGAGATAAAGTTGTTAGAAAGATTTTTGGCAAGGTGCCAGAAGGAGCAGGAAGAATTCGAGCTGGAGAGTTGAGAGCATTTAGTATGGATGAAATTATTTTTAGTAGAGCGAAGAACAGACTTAGCACGATTCTGGGCAGAAACGTAAAGATGATGTGATTCAGGGGTGGGTTGGCTCCGGTACCTTTTGTAGGCCTTCTCCTTGTTGCGGACAGCATTAGAACAAGCGTGATTAAACCAAGGCTTTCTTGCGTTAGTCAAAGGATATGAGAAAGGAATGTATGCTTCCATGCCCAAGAGAATAACCTCCGTAATGCGCAAGGCACACTCAGATGGCTCATGGCCATGGAAGCAATAATCATTCCAGGGAAAATCAAAGAAGTACTGCCTGAGGGCCTCCCAGTTCGCGGCTCCAAAATGCCACAGACGACGTTTCCCTGGAGGGTCCACAGGCAGTACCGGAGTGATAGGACAGGTTAAGGTAATAAGGTTGTGATCGGAGGAGCCCAATGGAGAGAAAAGATTAACAGAGTAAGCAGAAGGATTAGTTGTGAGGAAGAGGTCAAGTATGTTGGAGCTCTCTCCAAGGCGGTCAGGGATACGGGTAGGGTGCTGTACAAGCTGCTCTAGGTCATTAAGGATAGAAAAGATGTAGGCTTGTTCACCAGGTGGATCCGTGAAAGGAGAGGAGAGCCAAAGGTGGTGGTGAACATTGAAATCTCCAAGAATGGAGATTTCAGAGAAAGGAGAAATGGACAGAATGTGTTCCATCGTAGAAGTAAGATAGTCGAATAATTTTTGATAGTCAGTAGAATTAGGGGATAAGTAAACAGCACAGATATATTTAGTCAGAGAATGACAGGAAAGCCGAAGCCAGAGTGTGGAGAATTCAGAAGAATCAAGTTCAGGAACACGAGAGCAAGATAAGTCGTTGCGTATGTATACACAACAGCCACCTTTGGCTTTGAAATGAGTATAGAGAAAGTAGGAGGATACAGAAAAGGGTTTGCTGTTGGTTGCCTCAGACAGCTGAGTCTCCGTCAGAAAAAGAAGGTGAGGTTTAGAGGAGGAGAGGTGATGCTCAACAGAGCGAAAGTTAGATGAAAGGCCGCGAATGTTGCAGAAATGAAGAAGAAGAGAGTCAGACAGTGGTTCCAGGCACCTCGAGTCATCACCGGGAGAGGGGCAGATGGCGGAGGCATTTATGGTCCCCCCCCCTGGGGACTCCGAGGCTTGATTAGTAGACGCCATTTTTGTTGATTTTTGAATAGGAAGTGTAGTGTGTACTGTGCATGTAGTTTGGTGAAGATAGTTAGAGAAATTTGTACTGGAGAGCATGCTGGCCTACTCTCTGTGTAACTGAGACACTGAAAAAGTTCAGCAAAGGGGGATGGTCAGGAACTAGTCCTGAGGGCTGATGAAACGGGAGTGGTAAAGTGTGCATTTTTGTACACTGAAGAACAAGGGTTCACGTCCCGCCAGGGTAATAAACTTTGGGAATGTTCTTCTGGCCATGTACTGCTTTGACAGACACAAGGGATGCTGTGGTTGAACCAGTGTTGCTTACTATAAAGTATGCTTGGACCCAGTCAGCTTCTGTGGACTGATTACACTTGGTCACAGACTACACACACATCCAAAGCCACTACAACACTACAGTTACACTTACAATCACTTCTCAACATACTGTACAATCTCTACCAGACAGCCTAAGCCACTTGGTAGAGATGCATTGGTTGTATCATCCCCACTTCGGTCAGGATAGGCCAGTCCTGCAGTGGACATTGAAACGGCTGATGAGATGAGATTCATTCATTCATTCATTGCCAGACGCCATGTATCCCAAACGGGGTGGTCAAGGGCTTAGAGTTAATTGTTTTACAGGGAGGGGCACTAATCCTCCACCAACCCCACTTGACACGTAGGGAGAACGTTATGCCAACAGCATCTGGTGTTCCGAGGCGGTCACCCATCCAAGTACTAACCAGACCCAACGTTGCTTAACTTCGCTGATCAGACAGCGGTGTACTCAACGTGGTATGGCCGTTGGCATTATGATATATATATATATATATTCTGATCACACTACCTAATTTTCTTTGTATACTTTGAGAGGGGATATTGCTGCCAATGGCAAGAAGTAACTCCAACAATAATGTCAGTGTCTCTTTTCCTTTGGCACTGGAATACCGAGGCTATTTCCACTATTATTAGTTTTACTTCCACTAAATTTCTTTACTCCTTGTACAGATTGGAATACCACAACATTACCACATGTTTCTGCATAGTTTATCGCTTCCCTAGTGCCTCACCAGAACGCAGCATATTTGACTCAGTGCCCACACAGTTAATCAACCTTAACCTCACCCTTATCACTGAATTTTTGGTGTAGGGTGATTTTAATGTTCATGATATCTAGTGGTTATTGCATGCAACCAGGACTGACGATACTGATCTAGAATGCGATTTTTTTTTTTTTTTTTTTTTGATCCCTTAATCTTATGCAATTGATATATCAATCGACTATATTATCAAACAATCCTGATCATAGTGCCTCTCTTGTGGACCTATTCCTGATAATAATTCATATCATCAGAAGACTAAAGTACTCTTATCACTTAGATTCTCTAACCAAAATCTCATCAAGCATTCATTAGTCAGTTGCCCAAACCTCTCCATTCTGAACCAGCCTGGGTGGCCAGATGGTATTTAAATAAGGCAGACTGGGATAGATTTGGATATTACCTAGCTGATAACCTATGGCAGTCTTTCTTCTCCACTGACATCAGTTCTGCCAAGCCCCACATAATGATTTAATGCCTTAATACTAGGTGGCATGGAACTCTTCCTACCCTCACAACAGTTTACTGAAGCTTCGAACTTTCCGAAATTGTTCGACATCAATGATTATGCAAAAACAACCACTCAGAAGTTTGTAGCACATAAATTTTACTTACAATAAAAACTACCGGATTTCCCAGCCACTTAAAATTCCTAGAAACCAAGCAAAAGGATTAACAAATCTCACCAAATCAAATTTTCTTCTATGCCAAACATTCAAATTATAAAATAATCCAATTGACAGTAGAATATTTTGGTTAGTTCTATATTCTTTCAGTAATAAACCTGGCAATTAATCACCCATTTCTGCACAACAGTTCAAATGGAAACACTGTAAATAAATGATCCTCATGGAAAAGCTAATTTCTTTGCCTGTACATGTGCCAGAAATTCTACCTTAGAGGGAAAACAGTCAGAACGTTCTTGTTCCAATACTTGACTCCCCTGAAATTCGTCACTGAAGATTCAGACAAGACATATACTGTATTATCAATCCCTGGCAATTTACCAACCAATAAATTTCCAGCTGCTAAAAAAAGAAAAAAAAAAAAGTCCTCCCATTGTTTTGGAAAGGTGATTCTTAGAACAATCACCTGCTAAAGCTAACCAATTCAAACTATGTATGCTGTAAATACGATGTCATTCCCTATTTCTTAGAAAGAAGCATACACCAGATGGCAGAAAAAAAAAGAAGTTCCTCTGATCCCTCTTATTACAGACCAATAGCTATCACATCTTCTCTTGGAAATTATTGTAGCCTGTCATAAATAAGCACATTGTCAACCTTTCACTTAATTAGTGACAGTCAATATGGTTTTCCCCTTAACCCGCGGCGTCCCATCGACGTACTTTAACGTCCACACGTTTTGTCACTGCCAATCCCGTCGACGTACATAAACGCGAAAAAATTGCAAGGTCCCTAATTTGCACAATTTTCAATTTTCGCGAGTCATTTTTGGTACGTATACACGTGACACCTTCCTCAACAAGATGCCAGGCAGGAACAATGCCTTACCCAGCATGACCTCCTCCCCCCCCTGTATGCCACTGTCTCAGCAATTCACCTGTTATCAGTGACCTGGCCAGTATAGCCATGTCATGCCACGGTACGAAATTCAGGGCCAGAGTGATTCCCCAATCAGTGACAATGTGGAGGACAAACTTTACATAGCATTAGAGGAAGAAACAGTTAGAAATGATGATCAGGTAATGTGGCAAAAAAAGGTCAGGTATTAGTGAGTGAAACAATGCTTATAATGCCTATATTACTGCTTGAAAACCAATATACTCTTGTACTACATATAAATTCGTACCAAGTAAATAAATAAATACCATTTATGAGTGGTGTGAAATAGTTATCCTCCCATAGAACTCGTTTTCTTTGGTGCAAGCCTGATAGAAAACCCAGTAAGGTAAGGAGGTACTCCTACCTGTAATGAGTATTTTAAACCTCAGGTGAGCGATTTCTCTATGAATTTTCGATGTTTCTCACCAAAAGCGAAGGTTTGAGCACACAAAAAAAAAATCCTAAAATGGTCGGGATTGGAGGGAGTCAGTGGTGGAAAAGTGGTCGGGATGGGGCGGGTTAAAAGATCCACTATTAACGTACTCAGTCTTATTACTCATACATTTCATCAGTCAACTTAACAACATGGAGAAACCCATGCTGTAGCCCTAGATATATTTAAATCGCCACGTGCCGGCTATTTTTAGCCTTATGGGTCACCCCAATGCCGGCCACTTTTCGACCTTTTTTTGGCTAAAATGATCAATTTTGATGTGGAAACACCGAATTTCGCTGTTAAAATGCTCACCGAGGCTCGGAAATGGGTTTTATTCAGTCCGCCACACTCATATACGGGTATAGCCGCTCTCTCACGCTTACTATGTATGTGAGAGAAAGCCGTTTTCTATGTAGGGTATACTCAGGTATTTATGCTGGGAAGGTATAGCAATGTTCAGTACACTTTTCTAATTACTTATTACTTCAACATCTATCACAATTTGTGTGTCTTTCTCACTGTGAATACATTGTCTTACACTTACTTGAAGATAGGTACATCCTGCCTTCATTACGTACAGTCCTGGCACTTACAAGAAGGTATTTACAACTTGATTTCACTATATAGTCCTTACACTTACAAGAAGATATTTAGAACTTACACTTACATGAAAATATTTACAAAATGCCTTCACTATGTACAGCAGTGGGTGAGGCATACAGGCAGAGTGAGGCAGAGTGAGCAGAAGGGGGGGAGTGAGTGAGTGTATGGCCTTGACAGCCCGAGGGATGATAGAGGAGCAGTTACCTTACATGCCTGCCAATTTTTACTTGCGAATCTTGAAAAATGCGGTCACGGTGAAGTTTTTTATTTTAGACCATTTCAAAACGGCACTGGCACTGAGTGCGCAATTACTTCAGACCGTTTTAAAACGGCACTGACACGGGGCGGGTTAAAGCTCTCAATAGTGTGTGGCATCATTCCCCTGTACCCAAACTCCCTTGCTATGGCCTTTCATCTTTTTTTTTTAACTGTTCTCCTCACATCCTTGTAATAAAAAGGTAAGAGTAAAGACAGAAGGTGTGTATTCCAATTTCCACTCAATCAGTGACAGTGTACTACACACATCAGTTTGGACTCCAATCCTGTTCCACATTCATACTGATGATCTCATGTCTGTTACCCATTCACACAAATGCAGATGATTCAGCACTTTAAATTCCTTTACACATAAACTACTTTCACAGAGTCTGATATCTTTTAACTCCCAACTCAACACAGCAATCTCCATACGTCAAGACTTATCCAAGATCACTGAATGGGAACAAATATACAGTCTCATTAACCCGTCACGTCCCGAGCTATTTCGCACCTCCGACACCCCCCAATCCCGAGGTATTTTCAATTTTTTTTTTTTTTTTTGCTAAAACCTCCGCTTTTTGTGAGAAACATCGAAATTTCATAGAGAAATCGCTCACCTGAGGTTTAAAATACTCGATCCAGGTAGCAGTACCTCCTTGCCTGACTGGGTTTTCTAACAGGCTGGCACCAAAGAAAACGAGTTATATGGGAGGGTAACTATTTCACACCACTCATAAATGGTATTTATTTATATACTTGGTACGAATTTATATGTAGTACGAGAGTATATTGGTTTTCAAACAGTAATATAGGCATTATAAGCATTGTTTCACTCTCTAACTCATCAGCATACCTGACCTTCTTTTGCCACATTACCTGATCATCATTTCTGACTGTTTCTTCCTTTAATGCTATGTAAACTTTGTCTTCCACATTGTCATGGATTGGGGAATCACTCTGGCCCTGAATGTCTTTATTGGCCAGGTCACTGGTAACAGGTGAATTGCCAAGACAATGGCGTGTGGGGGGGGGGGAAGGAGGTTATGCGGTGTAAGGCATTGTCCCTGCTTGGCATCTTGTAGAGGAATAGAGGAAGGTGTCCCGTGTATACATATGAAAAATCACGTGCGAAAATTGAAAATTGTGCAAATTAGGGACCTTGCAATTGCATGACGTACCAGTACGTCGTCGGGACTGGCAAATGCAAAATGTTGCAATGTACCCATACGTCGACGGGACGTCTCGGGTTAATGCAAAGAACACCAGCTATATCCAGTTTACTTAGTGAAAAATATTGCCTAATTCTTGTATTACTTTCAGTGCAACCAGTTTTCCTAACTCTAACAGTACTGAAATTCATGTTGTTTCGCTATACAGTACCCTCAGTTGGACCTTTCACGTTAGATTACTTTATAAAACTGCCTCAAAGAAATCGTAAATGGTCCTTAACTTCTGCACTGACAAGCAGCCAGTTTACTTTATAAAAGGCCATGTGCACTCACAGCTTGAATATTGCTCACTCATGTGCAGTGGATGTGGGGAGGTTGCACTAAAATAACTGGAGTAACTCAAAGCAAAGCAATAAGAACAATTAATAACCCAATAATTATAAAGCAACTATATTCCATACAAAGAAGAATGTGTGCTGCCTTCCAACCATCGTTTTACAGATACTTTTATGGTAAATGCTCAAATGACGCAGCACCCACTGCGCTACATCTCCACGGTTTCCTTGTGCCACACGGGCATGTTGGAGTGTTCATGACTTAAACGTGACATTGTCATATTGCAGGAATTACACCTACCAAAATTCCTTTATTCCAGAACAGCTTCCCTTTGGAATTCTCATCCCATGATTACTTTCCCATCAAACTTCAACGCACAGCAGTTCAAGTCCAAATGTTACATTTCTTCAAATGCCTGGAGAACACTTGATGGATGATGTATAGAATTTTCTTTTCTGTATTTAATTGTTTTTTCCTTCCCCTGTTCATTTTATGAAAATAAAGTGGTAGGCAATGAATTCACCAAATCCTTGCTTCATGCAGAATGACAATTGAAACATTGGAAAAAACAGAAATCCTGCATTGTAGTGAGAGGAATATCAGTCTAACTGATTTTAAAAAAAGATTAACCTACCCTATGTCGGCGACGTACATGTACTTCGGCCCCTATATGCATGGACAGTGCCAGCAATGTACATGTACATTGGCAATTTGATGTATTTGCCAAAATTCGAAAATTCAAATTAGGCACCAAAAAATCCTCTAGGATATTCCTGCACCTCTCTAGACCTCTCTAGGCCTTCTTATTTCATCTATATACCCAACAAGAATGTCCTTGACTCGAATAGCATTGTTACCAAAGAAGAAAATGCAGACCTTCTGCCTCCTCTCGCTCTGTGGTGGCAGCATAGGGTGAAGTCATAAGACATTACTACGAAGTTTTCAGCCACCTACTTAGGGTGAACTGACCAGAAAAAATAGCTAAATGGCTTCTGTGAGTACTTTTATTGTTGTTCTCCATGTTTCCTCATCATTTCTAACTTATATAGGAAAAAAAAAAAACAGGTCGAAAATTGGCTGGCACCACGGCTCCATAGGGGTCCAAATTCTGCTGGCATGTGGTGGATTAAACAAAGAAAACCTAATTTAATCCAGAATAAACATAAACACAAGCCACTTCCAATATATATATATATATATATATATATATATATATATATATATATATATATATTCTCGCATATACCCCATACTAGATATTCAACAAAACAAACCATAGTGACTGCAGAAATTAACAAGAAAAGCATATTGCAGATGAAGACAGGTCTTGAAAGAGCCAGTGCTATTGTTTTCATTTCATAATTCTTAGAAACCATGATAAATGAATAATAGTTTTGGCTGAAATCTTAATGTAAGCGATTTCGATAGCAAAGGAATATTTAAGGCTGGTAGAGGTTTTATTGCATGTTTAATTATTTGAGTTGCAATCAGTGAGTATAATAAATAATTTTTGGAAGGTTATTGGACAGGAGTAGACTGTAGCACCAATCGAGCAGGGCAGTACTCCCAAGGTGGATGGAAAGCTGATGACAGGGAGAGCTGGAGCTCCTGTTTCATTAGCCTTTGGGACTAGTTCCTGACCATCCCCCTTTGCTGAACTTTTTCAGTGCCTCAGTACCACAGAGAGTAGGTCAGCATGCTCTCCAATACAAGTTTCTCTAACTGTCGACACCAATCTAGATGCACAGTACACACTACATGTACACTTCCTTTTCAAAATTAAAAAAAGGAAAATGGCGGACATAAACCAGGCCTCGGAGTCCTCAAGGGGGGGGGGAGGACCATTAATGCCCCCACCATCCGCCCCTCTCCCGGTGACGACTCCTCGACTTGCCTGGAACTGACTCACTTCATTTCTGCAACTTTCGCGGCCTTTCCTCTGTTGAACACCACCTCTTCTCCTCTAAACCTCACCTTTTCTTTTTAACTGAGACTTAGCTGTCTGAGGCGACTGACAGCCAAACCTTTTCTGTATCCTCCTACTTTCTCTATACTCATTTCAAAGCCAAAGGTGGCTGTTGTGTGTATGTATATATATATATATATATATATATATATATATATATATATATATATATATATATATATATATATATATGGAACGACATATGTTGCTCTTATATTCCTGAACTTGATTCTTCTGAATTCTCTACTGTCTGGCTTCGGCTCTCCTATCATTCTCTGACTAAATATATCTGCACTGTTTACTTACCCCTAATTCTTCTGACGATCAAAAATTCTTTGACTGTCTTACTTGTACGATGGAACACATTCTATCCATTTCTCCTTTCTCTAAATCTCCTTTCTATGAGATCTAAATGTTCACCACCACCTTTGGCTCTCCTCTCCTTTCCTGCTCCACCTGGTGAACAAGCCCACATCTTTTCTTAACCCGCCGCGTGCCGGCCACTCCCAGCCCTAAGTGTCACCCCCGTGCCGGCCAATTTTTTATTTTTTTTTTTTTTTACTAAAATGATAGATTTTCATGTGAAAAAAAAATTAATATGACCATAAAAAAACTCACCGGAGGCTTGAAGTGCGTTTTTCGTAGTCTCTCTGGCTGCCTGCAGGTGTGAGCGGGCGGGGAATCCCCAGCAGCGGTGAGAAGAAACCCGTTTTCTATGCAAGGTAAACTCAGGTATTCTCACCAACGTGACTCAGGGAAGGTATAGGAATGGTCTTAACATTTTTCTGTCCACTTCTCACCTACAAAAAAAAAATATATATATATATATATATTTTCATAAAGAAATCGTGTTTTTTGGGGAAAAAAATCACTTACTCATGCACCACTATACATATCACCGTGAATGCATTGTCTTGCAGTTATGAGACAATATGCATAACTTGACTTCACAATGTACAGCCCTTTCACTTACAGTACATTATTTACAACATGTCCTCAGTATATACAGTCATTACCAGAGTATTTTTGATCCTCTCACTGTGAATATATCGTCTAACACTTACAAGAACATACGTAAAACTTTGCTCCACAACGTTCAGTCCTTACACTTAAAAGAAAATATTTACATGTCATCACTGTATGCAGTACTTATCATAACACTTCCTGAGCATCTTTTTTCGTATTTACAACACTTTTTGAGCGTCTTTTTATCGCTCATCATTACCACACTATTGTTTCTTAATAGTTAGTGAGAGTGTGGTACTCCTCGACAAAGCGGTATACTCACAGTCCTACATCACACTCAGCACACATATACCTTGAGTCCCCTCCTCTGAGTACGTAGCTTTACAGTGCTGTTTGCACACATGTGACACCTCGTCTGGGGATTCTGACGTGTTGCACTTGGAGGGACGATTTTGGGGAAGTGTCTAGAGGTGAGGCGGAGAGGTGTGGCTGCAGTGTGGTGGTGGTGAGCAGCACTTCTATCTTCCCAATATTCCCCAACTATCTCCTGCACCAGCTCGCGAATATAGCCCTTGAATGTCGCTTGGATGCCAGTGGTCTGTGCGTGGAGATAGTGAGCGTTGAGGATGGTGATGTCGAGGAGATGGAAGAATAATTTTTTATACCACCTCATCGTGGGCCTGGCACAGTCAACGCTAGAAATCATGGCGTCTGATTGATCCACCTGTCACATATTCACGTTGTACGCCAAGACAGGTTTTGGTTTCCAGACGTGGCGCCGCCCTTCTGCCCTTTAATCTATACTGTCTGTGCAGTGTACAAGGGGCCGATGAACAGACGAGAGGAGGAATACTTCGTGGTTGTGGTGCCATGCTGTTGCGAGGATATTATGTGCTTTGTAAAAAAACAACCTCATTTTTCTGAAACTTCCTCCCCACCTTCACCATGTGCCTACGGTTCATCTTTACAGTGCCGCACAGACCAGTTTCGTGCAGGTGAAGGTACCTGGCGAGAAGGGGCTTGTGTACCAATTATCGAGGTATAAGACGTGCCCATGATGAAGGTATTCTTCGATCATCGTTTTTACAACAGCCCCTGAGAGTCCCAAACTTCTACCTTCTGTGATGTCCTTCTGAACACCTGTGAACAGGACTATGTCCCGCACATACCCAGTCTTTAAGTCGCACATACAAATCTGTGTCTTTTGCTGGGGATATACTGACTAAAAGCAATATTACCTCTCCATAGCACTAGACTCTCGTCTATGACGAGGTCTCAGTATGGAGAGAAGGAGGTACGGAATTTCTCTCGAAGGTGATCAAAAACCAGACATATCCTCCTCATCCTGTCCGTGTTGTTTGGGTTAGCAGGGTCAAGGGTGTCAAAAAAATGAAGGTGGCTCAGGATGTACTGAAAACGATTCCTTCCCATCACCTTGCCAAAAAATGGTGTCACCATTACTGGATTCCCAGTCCAATATGAGGGAAGCTGATTTTTTTTTCAATATCCTTGTCAAAAGCACAAGTGCTAGGAACACATACTTTCACCGAGGGTCACGTCAGGTTCAAACAATCAGCTGTGTTGTTCCCCCATGTTCAGATGCAGCAAAGGCATTGGTCAGGGCCACAATCTTCAAAACAAACTCCACAGGAAAGTAGTTCCTGAAAAAGTCAAGCCTACTGGAGGTATGGTGAAGTTCAGGGACACTACACCTGGCCTCATTTTTGTGGGTGAACGGGTGAATGTGGGGGACAAAGTCACTATCATACTCCCACTCCCACATCGTTTCCTCATCATCATCATCATCGCCTCCATGTTCCTCGGGCTGTGGGGAGCCATGGGGAAGTGTGGGGAAAGGGGGAAGAGTTTCACTTGAGATGCTGGGCATGGGGAAGGCGGGAAGACTTTGCACTGAGGTGCTGGGCTGAGCTAGGTCACGGGGAGGCAAGGGAGAGCACAGGCGAGATGAGTCACTCTCCCCCAACAATGGAACTTTCCCAAATCGTCCACGCTTCCTCCTCACGCTTTCCTCCCCACGTGGTGAAATTCTTTGCCTCCCCAACCACCCCTCAGCTGCAGGACTACCTTCCTCTTCCCTTTCCTCCTCATGATCGTGATGTGAAAGGTGACGATGTGCAGGTGGCCTCCTACCACGTGTTGCCCTAGTGTAGCCCACATACCTGGATTTTCTAGGTGAGGGAGTTTCATCATCGCTACTACTTTCCTCCTCAGGCCGGATATAGTCCTTATCCTGCGTGTCGTCATCCTCCAGATCACATTCCTCAGTGTAGGGAACACTCTGGAGGTCCTGAATCTCCTCGTCAGAGAGACCGCAGCGAGACATCACTGCACTGTATGACTGACACAAGCAGAGTGAGGCAGAGCGAGCGTGAAGCGGGAGCACTTGGGTGTATGGGTCAGGCCGCCTGAGGGCAGATAGAGGAAGGGATGCCTTACAAGCACACCAGCATTTGCGCGCCTAGCTTGAAAATTGCGGTCACAATGAATTTTTGAAATCGAGATCATTTTAAAACAGCACTGGCACTGAGCGCACAATTATGTCAGACCGTTTTAAAACGGCACGGGCATGGGGCGGGTTAATGACCTAGAGCAGCTTGTACAACACCCTACCCTAATCCCTGACTGCCTTGGAGAGAGCTCCAACTTACTTGATCTCTTCCTTACAACTAATCCTTCTGCTTACACTGTTTATCATTTCTCTCTGTTTGGTTTCTCTGATCATAACCTTATTACCTTAACCTGTTGTATCGCTCCGGTATGGCCTGAGGACTCTCCAAAGAAACGTCGACTATGGCACTTTGGAGTTGTGGATTGGGAGGCCCTCAACCAGTACCTCTTTGATTTTCCCTGCAATGATTATTGCTTCCATGGTCGGGAGCCATCTGAGTGTGCCTTGCGCATTATGGAGCTTATTCTTTCGGGCATGGAAACATACATTCCTTTCCCTTATCCTTTGACAAATGCAAGAAAACCTTGGTTTAATCACGCTTTTTCTAATGCTGTCTGCAGCAAGGAGAGGGCCTATAAAAGGTACCGGAGCCAACCCACCCCTGAATCACATTATTTTTATGTTTCTGCCTGGAATCGTGCTAAGACTGTTCTTCACTCTGCTAAAAATAATGTCACCTGTACTAAATGCTCTCAACTCTCCAACTCGAATTCTTCCTGCTCCTTCTGACACCTTACCAAAAACCTTTCTAACAACTTTACCTCATCATGCTTCCCTCCTCTTTCTACTCTGATAGCTCTGTAACAATTTCTTCTACTGATAAAGCAGATCTCTGCTCAGACTTACTCCCCCATTCACACCTTAGACAATTCTGTCGCTGTTCCTCCATCACTTCCCCTCTCTGACTTCCTCGTGGCTGACATATAAATTTCTTCAACTGATGTATTTTCTGCCATCATGGCCTCAATACTAACAAGGCATATGGACCTGATGGAGTCCCTCCTGTTGTCCTCAGGAACTGTGCTTCCATGCTTACACCCTGCCCAGGTAAACTCCTTCGCCTTTGTCTTTCAACTTGTACCTTTCCTTCTTGCTGGAAGTTTGCTCCCATTCAGCCAGTCCCAAAGAAGGGTGACATTCCCATCCCTCTAACTATCGTCCAATTGCTTTAACATCCTGTGTCTCAAAGGTTTTCGAGTCTATCCTTAACAGAAAAATTTTAAAGCATCTTTCCTATCACAACCTTCTTTCTGATCATCCGTATGGGTTCCGTCAGGGACTCTCCACTGGCGATCTTCTCACCTTCCTTTCAGATTCCTGGTCATCATCCTTTCGGGATTTTGACGAAAGCTTTGCCATTGCACTTGACATTTCAATGGCTTTCGATCCAGTCAGGCATAAATCTTAATTTCCAAACTGCCCTCTTATGGTTTCCATCCTTCTACCTGTGCCTTCATCTACAGCTTCCTTTCTTGTCGTTCAATAGCCGCTGTTGTAGACGGCCATCACTCTTCTCCTAGATCTATCAGCAGTGGTGTTCCTTAGGGCTCTGTCCTATCACCAACTCTCTTCTTGTCGTTCTATAGCTGCTGTTGTAGACGACCATTGCTCTTCTCCTAGATCTATCAGCAGTGGTGTTCCTCAGGGCTCTGTCCTATCACCAACTCTCTTCCTTTTATACATCAATGATCTTCTAAGCTGTACATCTAACCCTATCCACTCGTACTCTGATGATTCCACGCTTCACCTTTCCATTCGGTTCCTGCAATGTCCATCTCAGAGTTACTCCAACAGACAATGGATGAGGCTCTGGAACACCTAATGTCTGACTTGGCTCGTATCTCTGACTTAGGTAAAAGTAATCTTGTTTTTAATGCATCAAAGACTCAGTTCTTACACCTATCAACCCAACAAAATCTTCCACACAAGTATCCTCTA
Organism: Coenobita brevimanus; assembly: GCF_032717465.1. Taxonomy (NCBI): domain Eukaryota; kingdom Metazoa; phylum Arthropoda; class Malacostraca; order Decapoda; family Coenobitidae; genus Coenobita; species Coenobita brevimanus. The sequence continues at coordinate 25,881,663 of NC_137011.1, read as the reverse complement.
ATGTTTAATAATATCCAGCTCAGTCATGGATCATCCTTGAACATACCTGGGGTTTCATTCACTCGGGATTTATCTTGGGAAAGATCACATTACATCTCTTGTAAAATCTGCTTCCAAGAGATTAGGTGTGCTAATCCAACTCCGTACCTTCTTTACCCATGCACAGTTGTTGACTTTATACACGGGTTTTATTCGCCCCTGTGTAGAGTACAACTCTCATGTGTGGGGAGGCTCCCCACGTAGAGCTCTTCTTAATTGGATGGAGGCAAAGGCTTTTTGTCTCATTAACTCTCCTCCTCTTACTGGCTCCCTTCAACCTTTGTCTCTTCGCCACACTGTTGCATCTTTATCTCTTTTCTATCGTTACTTCCATGGTCACTGTTCCTCTGAACTGTCTGCTTGCATCCCTCCATCTCAACGACGGGTGCATAGCATCCGTCTAGTAACAACCTTTCATCCCTTTTCTGTCTAACTCTCTAATGCAAGAGTTGACCGTTACTCCCAGTCCTTCATTTATGCAACAGGTCAGCTCTGGAACTGTCTCCCTCTGTCTTTATTTCCTACTTCCTATGACCTCCAGTCTTTCAAACGCAGTGTATCCAGGCATCTCGAAATGATCTGATCTTGAAGTTGGCTCTCTCTTTTATTTTGTTTTTTTCTTGGAAGGGACTGTTATGCGGGGTCCTAGCCTTTGGTTCCTTCTTCCTCGCATAAAAAAAAAAGTTTGTAATTTCTTCTTTTCATTTATTAGCTTGAAACACAGTATGAGACCCGACTAGACATGCAGCTTATTACATATTAAGGAATTACAAGAAAAGAGTAATAATTTTGCCAAAGATAATTTTCATCTATCATTATGGCCAAAACTTTTATTATTCACTGATTATTAATATGTGAAATGACGTAGTGGCCAAATGCAGTACAGTGTCTTATTTTTTGAATTCGGTGACGTTTTTTCTTCTCACTTGCTCTGTCTTTCTTTCTGTCTTTATTTCTTCTGTGTTTTTTTTCTTTCCTTCCTTCCTTCTTCTTTTGGTAACTGGGGAGACCGTTTGTAGTGACGCAACCAGAAACGGTTTTCATTCATCCCTTCACAACCTGATGTCTCTCCCAAAGCTAGAAAAAAATCATCTTTAAACTTTAAGAACAAGAAAATGAAGTGTAAGGTGAAAAATAAATCTCCAGTGGGTTGATGATATATCTCTTATTGCAACGAGAATACTAACAAAATTAATAATATATGCCCTCCGGCAGATATGATGGACGCAGCCACCACACTGGCCCTCACCCTGACTGCCATCAACTTCTGCCTTGGTGTTGCTGCCTATATTTCTACTGATGGTGAGTGGGCAGGTCTTAACTCTATGATAACACGTTTTTGAGTTCTATTCATGGTATTGTTATCTTTCATTTAGCTCGATTTTAGTTAAGGAAATATTCAGGGCTATATGTAATCATTCCATTTTGAAAGTAGAAGATCCCGTCAGATGAAAAATACTATATAATATACTGCAAATATAAGCTAAAGAAAAAATAACTACACTGTATTCAAAATGATAAAATACAGTGAAATGATTACCTGATAATTACAGATTTTCAACAACTTTTTCATTATCAACTGATTTGACAAATAGGACTTAATACTATCCATATTATTTTTTTATCTTCTGAAGCCAAATGGTTTCCTGTAAGCCTAGAAACCATTTACTACGCTGGGTGGTAACCATATAACCAAATCATACGTGCTCCCTACGTGTCAACAAGTGGGTTGGTGGAGGATTAGTGCCCCTCCCCATAAAACAAATAACTCACAGTCAAATGGCCACCCCTTATGGGATTGTGGCGTCTGGCAATAGATAGATAGACAATCAGTTCAGTGCTTTTATTCAGCTCTAGTACTGAAGGAGCAGATCCAGTCTAAATGCAACCCCCAGTTCGAAAACTCTCTCTTATGCTGAACAAAATCTTTGGGAGGAGACCATAATTAAGCTTTCAAAAATTCGCCGCTTTCACAAAGTCAAAATCACAATCCAGATGAGGATGGCAGGGCTGCAGCGATGGTGGATTTATTGAACGCCATCCTCGAAGCTGCTCCACAACACGGAGACTTTGTGATTCTCATCACTGACAAAAGCTCGCTGGTAAGGTGACGATAACAACTTGAAACAATACACTATTGCCTACTGAAAAGATTGCTACGAATCCAAAACATCCGCAAAGGGTATGGAGTTGATAAGTACTGAATACTAAGACAACACAGCAATACAGTACTAAAGCTGGCTAAAAATAGCAGTGAAAACTCTCAAAACCCCATTTTTTTTTAAATATAATATCAGTCATGTTTAGTAAAGGTCTAAAGCCAAGACAATAAATAAGCTTTATCACACAGCTCTGGTTACTAAGACAACAGCATAAATTGACACAATACAAATATTACTGTAGTGATTTAAAGTAACTTGATAATGTAGAGTTGCAGAATATCTTCACACAACAGGTCAAAGGAGAGTTCACAAATGAATGCAACATTACAATAATTAGATGGAAAAATAAGTAGCTGAAGAAAATGAGTCTTTCGGTGCCTGTTGCAGTACCAGCACACGTGACACTAGGCCTGGCCAAGAAACCCACAAATCCAAAGATTCGTAGACTTGCAAGTATCATCCCCAAGCGATCCCACTGTGTTGATACAGGGCTGCGGAAGACAAAGTACGTCATGCAAATGCATAAATGTATATAAATAAAGGTGTTATTGTACTGGCCTTGACACCAACATCTTCATCTTTTCCACTATGCACATGCATCCGTGGGTGGAGCTGTGACCCGAGATGTTTCCTGGTGCAGGAAGTGAGATCTGTACAAGCCACACATATTCCGTCCAGCCAATCAAATTAAAGTGTAACAGAACTAGAGGCCTATAACTAGTACATAATGAGTTAATACACCGACCTGGAGAAGAACAATGCAATAAGAATACAGAAGTACTTTATTGTTGTTCATTAGTAAATACAGTAACTGATCCCCCTAGAAATAATACAGAGATAAAAGTAAATATATAAACTCTATAGCACATGCCCCTAAATTGATATGCAGCTTGATTCAGAGATAATTTTTGGGACTCTAAGTAAGCTTAAAAGATTTCTGAAGTATTTGGTGTTCTTTCATATTTAATTTCGCTAACCACTAAATGTAAATAAGAGTGGGAAGATACACTGTGGTCACACACACACACACACACACACACACACCTAATAGATTTGATGGTCACTGCGACAACTGCATTCACTGAAACTCATGTATGGAAACCGCCAAAACAGTTTATTCCACCATAAGAAAGAAAGGAATTTCATTACAAAGTCTTAGGGTAAGTAATAGATATAAGGATGTTAGTAATAAAGACTAGTATCCATAGTTTTAATACATGTCACCTAAATTGAAAAACTATGATTGCACTCTCAACAGTGCGATAGTTTTCCCAGGGAGTGTAAATTTCTCGTGCATGGCAATGGTTCACAGTCCATCTGCTTCTCCCAGCTGCAGAAAAAAAAATGTAAGGGCAATCCATATGAGTACATCTACGGATACTAGATTTGTTCTCACGGCAAATACGTGTTTTACAGTACCTTTAACATTTCGTCAAGGTCCCTCTTAATCAACACCTTTCACAATCTCCATTATTTCTTATTACATTTTATACTAACTATATGTAGCCTTTAGCAAATTTATATCCACTGTTCTCAATGCTTACATTTCATGCTAATGCCATACAGTGTCTTGTATCCAGTAAAGTAATGTGGACCTGAACACACTCACAAGCAATCCTTGTATAATTTCTGCGTCACACTAAACTAGTTTTCTTAAACTCTAATTAACTTTTCTTCTCACAGTTCCATCTCTTCTTTATTACTGTAGAAATGAACGTTTTTCATTATTTCAAATCTTACCTCTAACAAGGACAAGCCATTTCGAACCACCCTCTCAAAACAGCCGTGAGTGTAATGGTGTCTGTATTCGTATTCAGTCATCGACACTCAAACACTCTGAAGAAGCTGATATCCTTTCATTAGTGAACTCTTTCATTTTAGCTAGTAGATCAGTTTTACATAGACGATATGTAATAATCAGTTTCCGACCAAACATCACCAGTCTCACACCCTTTGCTATGACTTACATATTACTTGTCTTTTAATATCTGCATTATCCTGAATGCTCGAATAATATGACTACAGCTTGATCACGCAGCTGAGGTTACAGCACCGTGGGGTGTGAGTGTGTTCAAAGTGGTTTGGAATGCCCAGGATGCCAACGTGACGCAGGCACAGCTGTCAAGTTTGGTTGGTCAGGCTCGCAAGGTATGTCACTCTGTTTTTACTGCTGACACTTAGGTCACTCACATTACAGCTATGGGAGAAGGGTCACAGTTACTGTAAATTACTCCTGACAGAGGCAGGTCATTTACAATATCACTGAGCTGGGCAGGTCAGTGAACTAAATAGTACCTGGTGGCGTACCCAGCTACGGCAGGTGTCATGGTCGGTGACGGTGGTGGTAGTGAGTGATGATCCAGTGTTCCTTGCCGCCTTTGCCAAGTGGTCCCTGGAGGGCCGCCTCATGGTGTGGTCTACGAGGCTCCTTGTCCTCACTCTCCTCCCACTCCACCGCCTCCAGCATATCCACAACCCACTTGCCATGACCAACTCTATGCTACTTCAGTTTACTTATGATCCATCACTCAGGTTAGAGCTAAATATGTTATGGTACTCTTACGATGATGGTCCTGCAAAAAGCAAATCAGCAACCTGGATTAAGTACGTGTAAATAACAAATATTGTGGTTATTGTTTGATTTTTTATTTATTATTCAAAGACTTCATTAAAGGATCAGTAACAAGTAGAATATCCCTTTTACAGTAGCATCCCTCATGATGTAATGCAAAATACTAAGGAAACGTTGAATAAATGATTTGGCAACAAAAAGAAACTAGCTTAGAAATGTTTAGATAGCATTTATAAACAATGCAATTTAATACAGACAAAAATGCACATGAACTTATGATCTCAGTATATTTTGCTGTGTTTTTGTGTGTTTGTGAATCTGTGATACATCCTGAACTATTCACTTTTTCACCGTATTTTGCATTTGGTTTGCATTTTTCCTGTGTAAAATGCAAGCTCCTGGACACGATAATAGCAAAATTTACCTTTATTTTTCAGACTAAATATTTACACTAAGCTGCCCTATAGTCAGCCAGGAACTCAACCAGTGACTGTAGCCACCTGGTCACCTGACAAAGGATTTGCCATGAAATCCTCGATCGCATTTTACTTTGACAAATTTTCCAGGTAACCTACTTTTATCATATATTATTGTTTAATTACGGAAACCATGTTAGTTTCACTCTTAGATTATTTCTCATTAATTGAAATGACTGAAATCTGTGCAGACAACACAGTCAGTGGTTTATTATGACATAAGAAGGTGAAGAATGTATGCCCTTACTCTTAAGGCCTTCGCCCATATTTAGGATACTTCATAAATCTAGCCGAGTCGTCTTGCGCTGAGACAGAAATCACGCCTAGTAACTTTTTCCAAGCGTTTTTTTTTTTTTTTTTTCCCGCGAAATTGTGTTTTTCTCAAAACACATCCAAATTTGAATAAGGTGATAAATAAAAACTATTCTGATGACTGTAGGTCAAAAGTGGAGGGTAGGTAACTACTGTAACTGACGTATTAAAAAAAAAAAAATGGCATGAATGGAAAGGTGTCTCGAGGAGTCTTATGCAACAGTCAGAAATTAAATAAAAACAACCTCAAAGCTGAATGAATTTTAAGAAAATCTAAGTAGCAGGCCAAATGTTTACACATACACTTTTCATAGTGGGTTTAGCCAATAGAATTTTAAAAAGTGTTGAATTTCATTGCAGAATCGTACAGTACCAGTCTTTACAAAGAGAATAATAATAGATCCAGAGACAGAAATTATTTTACAAAGTGACTAAGAACGGTGGATGATACGTTTGTCTCCCTGAACGCCCAGACAGTAATTGTTCACTTCCGACCTTCGCTGGACTGACCCTAAATGATGATTTTTTTTTTTTTTTAATATTGTATGGATGGAAAGAAAAAAAATATCTAGGAGCCTAAGAAGGCAGTATCCTCAAAGCAGAATAAGTTTTATGAAAGTTACATGCACGATCGTTTACATTTATTGCTATGTATATAGTGGATTTTAACCTACAATATGTTGAAAAGTGTTTATCTTGATTGTAGAACTGTATAGTACCAGTCTTTACAAAGAGAATAAAGCGAGTTGGATGAAGGTATCACGGTTAAAATCAGAGAAAAAAATCTATAGAAAGTCACTGAGAATGGCTGATGGGACGTTTCTCGCTCAGCTTTGCAATCCTTTCGGGCATTTTCAGGGCAGTCTCGCATAGCCTATATATAGTTGATTTGTATTATCCCGATATGTATATTAAGAAGCCTAAGGATAATTCTTATCGCGCCAACCCCAATAAAGTATTGTAACAGGGAAAAAAAGGAAAGTTAGACATGTGAACAAAGGGTCTCCATGTCAGATGGAAGTTGTGCTTTCAAGGCGTTTTTTTTTTTTTTTTTTTTTTCACATAGACACTGGAGAAAATCAATTACACTTTATAGACACTAACCTGTCAAAGGCTGGGGTGCCTCATATGGAAGAGAGGTCATGTTTACTAGTTTGGCTGTATGTTCTCAAAGTCAGCATCTAAACATCCAGAGCAGCACTAAGCAACACTTTTACCAACTCACCTGTATTTCCCCTGGGCTCCAGGTCAACAGTTCATGCTTAGCTCGGCGACTGGACACACAAAATACTAATATTTTCGCTAATTTATGCTCACAACTGGTATTAGAAAGCTTACACAGTCGCCAAAAAGTTGCAATTGTTCTACCTCACACACACACACACACACACACACACACACACACACACACACACACACACACACACACACACACACACATACACACCAATCATGTTTTTAGTGTATATAAATGATATAAACAGTAACACTGGAAATGAGAGCTATCTGAATATGTTTGCAGATGATGCAAAAATACAAAGGAGAATTACTAGCACAGACTCTTGTAAAGAGCTACAAGAAGAATTAAATAAACTTCAAGAATGGAGTAGTACATGGCAAATGGAATTCAATGTGGACAAGTGTCATGTAATCAAGTTTGGTAAAAGTGGAAAAAGACCTGATTGGGATTATAAGTTAGGAAATAAAACCGTATACACATCAGAAAGAGAGAAAGACCTAGATGTGATTATCAATAACAGACTATCTCCGGCTGACCACATCACCGAGAAGGTACAGAACATGTATACACTGCTTGCAAATATGAGAATAGCATTCACATACATAAATGATGACATGCTAAGAAGGATAATAACATCATTCATTAGACCAACCCTGGAATATGCATCAGTAGTCTGGAGTCCTCATCTCAAAAAGCATATAGACAAGATTGAAAAAGTTCAAAGGGCCGCTACAAGATGGATACCAAGCTTAAGAGACCTAAGCTACGAAGAAAGACTAAATAAACTGAATCTACCAACTTTACAGGAGAGAAGGAAAAGAGGTGACATGATAATGCTATATAAGTGCATATCAGGAAAGGAGAAAATAGACATAAATGATTACTTAACATATGGAGAAGCATCAGCAAGAGGACACTGCAAAAAACTGCATAAGAAGAGAGGTGATAAAGACGTAAGGAAATTCAGTTTCCCAAACAGAGCAATTGATCAATGGAATGCACTACCGAATGAAATAGTGTGTGCCAAAACAATTCACAAATTTAAGGATATGTACGGTAAATATGGTTTAAGACACGGGACAGTACGAGCTTGACTCATTCCTGTAAAGATACAATTAGGTAAGAACACACACACACACACACACACACACACACACACACACACACACACACACACACACACACACACACACACACACACACACACACACACACACACACGTACGCACGCGCGCGCGCGCGCGAATATTCCTCTTTTCAGTCTTCTTCAACAATGTAAATCGAAAAATTAATTTTTTTCTATGGTCAGCTACCACTGCTGCATTTCAGACATGCCAAACAATCTCGATATTTAAGGAATGTGCTGTATATTTGCCTTAAATTGGTCCTCAGACACGACGAAATGAATCACTTGAAAACACGATATTCCTTCCTTTCACCTTCGTGCTACAGAGCTACCTATAAAAATTAATTACAGCACACCTTCTTTACCACTGTGTGTTTCCAAAAGAGCAATTACAGCTTTATGGTTCATTAATAATTATTTTTCCAACAAAGTTTCGTGCACTTTCTTGCCAGTACTTTACATATTTTCCGACACTGCTGTCTCCAGTATCCAATAACCAAACTCCGTTCTATGACCGAACCACTTCTGTGTACAGTGAAATTCTTTCAGCTCCTCATATAAATATACTGCCAATTCTCCAGGGCATAAGTAAATTTCTATCAATAAATTCCTGATGAATAATTAGGCGAAATAAAATAGCTAGCGATAGATGGTGCTCGAGTTAAGGGTCTAAACTGTCACGATCAGGAAAAGAAAAGAGTTTGTCTGCATGAGCAGAAAGCAGGCAGTCTTACATTCAGGACTGTCAAATATAATCGTCGCTGATAATTGTCTTATTCGGCAACTGGGTGTACAGATGCGTAACAAAACACAACTGAGAAATTGCGATCCCACACGGCGATGTGTGGGGCCCTCAACGACAAGAATTGCTGGTCCGTGTCAGGCCTCAAGAGTGTCATTAAGATAAATATTCTCTTGCTTCGATACGAAAATTCCTCTTTACCTCGTCACTCTTGTGAGGCATTTCGTGTTGTATTCTTGCTAGTTCAAGAGGCTTTTTTTTAAACTTAAGGGAACTTTATAAATTGGAGAGATTGAATATAGTCTTCCCCTTACAACTTCAGGATGAATGCGTTGACTTATATGAATGAATAGTAATCATTTGACACTAACATAAATGAACAAAAGACTTTTGTGGCATCAGATTGAAGAAGGGACAGGATACTGTGATGGTTAAAATCAACTGCAGGGAAAGATTTTTTAAATTTTTTTACCCAAGGTTAAGTCACCGCCCACGCGTCGTGGTGTCAAGGGTGGTGGCGCCAATTGATGTCACTGTGACCATCGACGACCCAGACTATGCCGGGGAGAAGAAGGTCATTAGCCTCAACTCGAAAAACAACCTGTTGGAGACTATTGCTGCCAATATGAACTTCTCGTAAATATGTTTGAAGCCTAATTTTTCGAAAGCATGACTGATGAATGACTGGATAGCATGTTTCATCTGTCAATGTCACTATTATGTTTCTTACTACTGTCTCTGTATCCTACTCATGCCATTTATTACGAAATGATAATATTGATGATGATTTTCATGTTATACAACTAGCTATTAACTCAGTACATGTAGGGCTATTTTCCTTATGTTTTTGCTTTTACACTGAAAATTGCATCAAAATTATGTAGTTTAACCTTGAACCTTCACAGCAACAAATTCATTATGCATTCCAGAATTAAATATGTGGAGCCAGGTGATGGGCAGTGGGGAATGATGGACAGTGATGGGGAATGGACTGGTATGATAGGGATGGTGTACCGACAGGTGAGACAAATTAAGTCCAAACATAGCACTAAATTGATGATTCACGACAGATGTCAGGATTCGACTTTCCACAGCAGTGTCTGAACACAGGAGTGTTCTGTCTGGCTGTTGATTTCTGGGCTTTGAGCTTCTATAGTCCAGTGCCCAGCAAGTCCAAGTTTTGTATTGGCTTTGGCTATGGAATCTAATTTACTGTAGCAATAGCCATGTGTGTGTGTGTGTGTGTGTGTGTGTGTGTGTGTGTAATTTGGGCAGCTGAAACTACACATTCAAATCGCATCAAAATTGGCACACAAATTGCAAAAAATTCCCTAATGTAAAAAAAAACTTGGCCCCATCATGATAGAAAAATTTTTACTATATTTAATAAGCGATCAAAGTTTGACCAAAAAACGCCACTCCCGGCGTGAGTGTGAAATTAGGGGTGCAGTCATCGTAGAGTTTTTGATGGCTTTATATCGATGTCGCCTTGACAGCTGATAGTGACAACGTTAGACTAGAACAGCACATAAACGTGACTCGGATTACCTGAAACGATCATAACGTGCACGCAAAGGGCAAGGAAATGAGTAAGCAGCACGAGGAAATAGTGTGAAGCACGAGAAAGAGAGCACGGAGCGCGATAGCCCTCCACAGGAGCAAGTGCAAGAGGGCCCAAAGTGCCCATGAGCACTTGTGTTGTGCTATATTACTCCACCCCACCCAAACAATCACACTTAACTTCTTCCTTTTAAAGTGATATTTAAAAAAAAAAAAAAAAGAGAAGTGAGTAAAAAATATTTACAGAACTGTGTGATAAAATCTTTCTATGATTTTCATAAATTATTGTGAATATATATAAAAGTATATGTTATATTGAGTGGAATCATCACATATTATATTATAAAACAGCAGTTTTATGTTTCACCTGGATCTGTACCAGATGAAAACTTTTGGTTTCGTTTTCTGTGACGTTTGTGTTAACCCTTTTGCTCATTGTAAGTTTTAATAGGTTACGCGTTCCACAACACATCGCTTTCTCCCCACCCCCTGCCGCCCGCCGTGCGCTCCAAAAAAGTGTATTCTCGGCTTATTTTCATCATCCAAACATATTTATTTTGCCACAAAACCCACATATTCCTATTCGTCGATGTTTGTTCTACACAATAAGCCAAAAAAAAAGAAAACACACACACTATACGTACATTATGGCAGTGTGAATAAACATTTGGGAACATTCATCTCACTTCCCAACATCATAGCTCGAATGTTTACTAATAAATCTCTACATGTTATACATCATTTGAATGAGAATTTTATTAGCTTTTGAATAGGTTTGTCGGCATTGGATACAATTTATGGTTTTCGAGTAATAAGCGAAAAGGTAATACCAATTTCTGACAGACAACAGACTTTTTACTCAGGGAGCTCTAGCGAAAAACTTTTCTTGGGAGTGTTATGTTTTTATTTCATCATCTTATGCAGAATTTCATGGACTTTCATTTGATATCAGAAAGGCTCTCCTTCGCCTCATAGTTTTCGAGAAAAATGCAAAAAACTATGGTGTATCCAACCGCTTGCTGAACTGCTGTCATCTGTGGTCACTTATGTTATTTTCCCATAGCACACAAACATTGCTTGCTAGGTATGCTTTTATTGGTTTTATTCCAACTACTATTGTAAAATTACATGTTTTTTTTTTTTTTGTAGTCCTCTCAGAAACCACACATGAACACTACACCTGTTGCTAGCAACTGAAACTGAAGCTGTACCTATTTTCCTGTCATTTATGTTGATGTATATAACAGTATATATCTATGTGTAAATATACTGACATAAAGATAGGTAAATAGATAATAAAAAGAGAAATCACTTACTTCTCCAGTGGCGATGCTCTTCCTGCAGGACCAGATGGGTTTGGAGGTGAGGAGTTTTGTACTGTGTGTGTGTGTGTGTGTGTGTGTGTGTGTGTGTGTGTGTGTGTGTGTGTGTGTGTGTGTGTGTGTGTGTGTGTGTGTGCACTCCAATAGTTTTTTTTTATAAACAACAGAACAGAGGAAGGAAAAACAAATGGGTAAAAAAAAAATTATCCATACACCAGATTACTGGTGTCCTCTGTTCATAAAATATCTGTAACAGTTAGACTTGAACAGTTGTGGGTTGAAATTTGGAGGGAAACAACTCTGGGGAAGCGAATTCCAGAGAGATGCAGTTCGGGGAATGAAAGAATTCTGATAGGCAGAAGTTCTGCAATATGGCTGAGTGACATTCCAGTCATGAGCGCAACCAGATGCCCGTGTAGCACTAGGGAAGGCATGGAGAGGTGGCACCATGGACGCAACTTCGTCTGAGCATTTGCCAAAAAAATATCTGTAAAATAATGCAAGGGAGGCAACATTCCTTCTTACTTGCAGGGGAGGTAGTTTATATGTAATGGCAGGGTTGTTAATGATTCTAACAGCTTTATTCTGAATTTTGTCTAGTTGTCTTAATGCAACCTCTCCACAACCATTCCACAAGGGTGAGCAATATTCAAGCTGAGAGCGCACATGACTCTTATAAATTATAGCTAACTGCTCATCGGCGAAGAAGTTACGGACTCTGTACAATAATCCAAGTTTCTTTGAGGCGGTTTTAGCAAGTGATCTGACATGAGAGGTCCAGCTGAGGGCACTGTTAAGTGAGACACCAAGAATTTCAATACTTTTGGAGATGGGAATATTAGTAGCACTGAAGGTAATGTACGAATCTGGCAATATCTGTCTATTAGTAAACTGTATATATTTAGTTTTACTAGCATTAAAAGAGACAAGGTTGTTTTGTCCCCATTCACTGATTGTAGATAGATCTTGATTTATGGAGATGGCTGTCCTGAGTTGAGAGGTAGAGATATTAGACTTTGTAAATGGATGTCTGAGTGTGAATGAACTATGTAGTGTTGAGTCATCTGCATATGAGTGAATGGGATTGTGAGTGACAGATAAGAGATCATTAATATGAACCAGAAATAGGGTTGGCGCCAGAACTGATCCCTGCAGCACGCCGGCGTTAATTGAGTGGAAATTCGAATATACATCATCTACTTTTACTCTTATTTTCCTGTCACTAAGATAAGAAGAAATCAAAGGAACAAAAGACGTTAGTCCATAGCAAGGAAGTTTGGACAGCAGGGAACGGTGCCATACTCTGTCGAAAGCTTTAGAGATATCAAGAGCTACTGCATGAGTTTCTCCAAAAAGATCAATTGACTGATGGATGGTATGAGTCAAGAGATTGAGTATGTCAATGGTGGATCTTTCGTGGCGAAAACCGTATTGTCTATCACTAATTAAGTTGTTGGATTCAAGATGTTTAACAATATGCTTATTAATTAAAGTTTCAAATACCTTACCAAGAGAAGATGTGACAGCTATTGGTCTGTAATTGGAGGGGTCAGACGAACTTCCTTTCTTCGGAACTGGGTGGATATTGGCTTCTTTCCATGAATTTGGGAATATAGAAGTACGTATGCATAGTCTGAATAATTTAGCTAGGACAGAGGCAAGTTCAGGGGAACACTTTTTCAAAACAATTGGCGGAATTCCATCTGGGCCTGGAGCTTTGTTGGTAGGTAAATTGTCTAGGATGGATTTTACTTATCTTGTCTGTATTTTAAGTGGGTCAATTTCGGGAGAATCAAGTTCCAGTACTGAGACATTCTGGCTGGTATCATCTGTGGTAGAGTTTCTGGCAAACGTACTAGCAAAGATATCTGCTTTCCCACGTGGGCCATTTGTATTATTGCCATCTGAAGATTTTAGTGGGGGGATGGAAGATGACTTGTTAAAGTTATTATTGAAAGAATTAAGAGTTGACCAGAATATTCTATTGTCATTAGGGTTGTTAAGTAGTTTTGATGCTTGCTTTTGAAGAAAGTTTGATTTAGGTAGATTTAATACAGCTTTTGCATGATTTCTAGCAATTTTATATTGGGAGAGTGATTCAGATGTTTTCGGTTTTAAGTAAGAGTTATATGCTTATGACTTTTGGGCTGTTGCTCTGGCACAATTGCCATCAAACCATTTTGGAGAGTTTGATCTTTTAGTGAATTGTTGACTTGGTATGAATAAATCCATACCACCTAGTATTAAGTCGCAAATGTGGGACTGGGTAGAATTGGGATCACTAGAGAAGAAAGACTGTCATGGAACATCAGCAAGAAAATTTTTAAATCCATCCCAGTCTGCCCTGTCAAAGTGCCATCAGGTCACCCTGACAAGTTCAGAATGGGGAGGTGTAGGAGGGTTAACTAATTTAGGCTTTGATGAGATTGTGGTCAGAGGATCCAAGTGGTGACAGTACCTCTATCCTGTATTGATCTGGATTATTTGTCAAGAATAAATCCAAGAGATGGGCATTATGGTCAGGATTATCAGGTATTCTGGTTGGTTGCTTTACCAACTGGGTGAGATTAAACGATTCCGCAAACAGCTCGCATTCTAGACCAGCGTCGTCAGTCCGGGCAGAATGCAATAACCATTCAACATTGTGTATGTTAAAATCACCCAAAATGGTAATTTCATTGCCAAGGGCAAGGTCAAGGTTACTCAACTGAGTGGATATGGAATCAAATACACTGGGTTCCGAAGAAGCACTGGGGGAATGATAAACTACACAGATATATTTGGTAATGTTTTGGCAATTTAATTTATATAATGAGTAATCAAAACTGGATGAAGTGAAGTTTAAAATAGTGTCAACTGCATATTGGGATTTGATATAACAACAGGTGCCGCCTTTGTTACGGAAGTTTGTAAGGAGATGGTAACCGGGAAAACAAAATGGAGATATATCGGTAGAGGGTGAGATTTGTGATTCTGTGAGGAAAAGGGCCAAAGGGGATATGGACTGAAGGAAAAAATGAGCTGAGTTTAAATTTGTGGTAAGGCTGCGGATGTTGGTAAAGAATAAGGCCGCACCGTCACCTCTTCGCCGACTAGCATTCCCGGAAATAGCAACAGTCGCTGCCGGCACAGTCGCTTGATGGCGACCGGGAGGACCCTGTGCCTCCAGCCCTACCCTGCCGGTGGTGGCAATCCGAGGTACCACCTCATTTGATAGTAAGATTGCAGCGGCCATTACTAAAGACTGTGAATAGAAGGTGTGATATGTTATGCGCATGTAGTGTGGTGTAGACAGTTGAAGGTAGAGGTATTATGAGAGCATGCTGGCCTACTCTCTGTGTAAATGAATGCACTGAAAATGTTCAGAAAAGGGAGATGGTCAGGATCAAGTCCTGAGGGCTGGTGAAACGGGAGCTCCAGCTCTCCCTATCACCAGCTTGCCATCAACCTCGGGAGTACTGCCCTGTTCGACTGGTGCTACAGTCTACTCCACATAGTGAAGATATCGCTCAGCATGGTACTGCTCGAAACAATTACCCATGCAAAGCAGCACATCACATACAGGACACATGTTCCTTGTGTCCTTCCTCACCCCCAACCTGAAGCACAAGGTATATACCTGGGCCTTCTCCCGTTGGGGATCCTCGCCCGGTGGCGGCCCAGAGTGTGGTCCAACCTGCCGTCATCGTCTATCACACAGTGAAGCTTGATTGGATGCTCTGGTGCTCCGTGGTCCTGTCATGCGGGAGGGGCAGCTGCAGGCCTAGGCATGAGTTCTCCCAACGGACCAGCAACTGGAGATGGTGGCAGTGCTGGCACCCGTCGTGTTCCTCCTGCAGGTGGTGCTGGTGGCAGTGATGTCACCCGTGGTGGTCCTCCTGCAGGTGATGCTGGTGATTGTGGTGGCTGGACCAGTCCTGGAGCTGGTGCCTGTGCCTGCTGGGTGCCAGGTCTTGGCGGGTTGGAAGGTTTGGGGTGTGGTGGATTACGCTTCCAGACGTGGCTCAATCCTCTTCATGGAAATGCAGAAGATCATAGGTGATCTGCTCCACAAATTCAAGGAGAGTTACTGTCCAGTGTCAGTACCTTTTGTACAAGGCGAATGCGTTGGAGGATGCCATGTGGACGAAGTAGAATGTGATCATCTTCATCCACTTGAAGGTTCGCCGTTGGATGGGGTAGTGCTGGACCATCTGATCGAAATGATCCACCCCACCCATGTACCTGTTGTACTCCTCCACAACAATGGGTCTGTTGACAACCATTTCCACATAGGTTCTCCACCCATCAAGAGCAAGCAGTTTCCCTTGCACCCTCTTGGGAATGGTGTTGACACTGTGGAAGGTGGACACCATGTTGACAATGCGCTTGTCCCTCCACAGCAAGATGAGCACATTGTCCTTGTACCTGTATGCCATGCCCCCCTCGGGCAGGCTTTTAGCTCTGGTGATGGCCTGCAGCTGGTGTGGTGCTCCTCTAGGCAGCCATAGGGTCCCACACACGTATATGCCTGCAGTGAGGAGTCGTTTCCACAGGGCTACAGAACTGTAGTAGTTGTCAATGAACAACTTGTAGCCCTGGTCTTTCAACGATTACATGAGACCCACACAGTGTTCTCGAGGGTCTGCTGGGCTCATGTGTAGACCTCGAGGTTCCAGATGTAGCCCGAGGATGACTCAGCCACCATGCAGAGCTTGATGACGTACTTGGTGGGCTTCTGGGGGTTGTACATGCAGGACAGCCTGCCCTTCTATCCCAAAGAGCCCTCATTGAGGCTGAGATGCTCCTTTGGTTGGAACATGGATTGGAACTGCTGAAAGAGGTACTCCATGACTGCGCAAACGTGGATGAGCCGATCTTGGTTGTCCAGGGGTATGGCGAATGAGTTGAAGATGTGGAAATACTTCAGGATGGCAGTGAAACACCTTCCACTCATCGTCCACCAGAACCTTAGGTAGTCATGCAACTCAGAACTGCTTGAGTAGTGTCTAATGGTGGGCATGTGCACGACCTCCATGAACAGGTATAACCCCAGGAACTTGGTATCTCTTCATTGCAGAAGAACTAGGCATCCAAATGAGTCCCCAGGAATGTGGTGTATCAGTTGGTTTCCACGGTGAGATATGACAACAACTCGCGAGTGAAGAAGAGCTGGAAGAATTGCAGCAGAGTTGTTGGGATATCCATCTTGATCCCTGGGGAGCCAATGAATGGCCCATTGTTTGGTGTGAACAGGCCACTGCTCCACCTGGGATCCTCTTCGGCGGAGGTGACAGTGGTGGCAGCGGGTCGGCTTGCCGACACCCTTCAGCCTGCTCTCCAACCCCTTGGACATCCCCTGCATCCAGGCAGAGGACCACGGCGCCCTCATCTAGGAGGGGACGGCTCGGGCGAGGACGGGACAGAGGGCTCTGGGGACACCATTCTCCTCGGCCTGGCAGGCGAGGATGTCACTGTTGCATCCTGCACAGCTCTCACTGTCACTCTCCGACTAGATCTCATCGAGGAGCTTTTTCAACTGCTCTGGTGCCAACTCCCATTGCATCTTTGCAATACAATTTGGTGTCGTTGCAAGCCAACTAGAGAATCAGTTGCTGTGATAGGGTTGTGAGCTGAAATAAAGCAATCAAGATATTGTATTCACAGCCAGCCAAGAACTTTGCTCAACACTGGCACAACACATGGGATTCATGATATATGTCCTTGAAAAACATCATCTGCTACATCTGACTTAGCGCACAGGTAGGGGCCACCTACATGACCTACGGAACACATGTATGTACTTTAGTGGTGAAATATACCGTGTTTCTCATAAAGTGATAAAGTTGGTTATGGCTCATGTGAAAAAAAAACACGTAAACAGTGCAGCGTGTTCTCGTAAGAAAAATATAATCTATACGTGAGTTCTGTAGGTCACGTAGGTGGCCCCTACCTGTGCGCTAAGCTAGATGTGGCAGACAGTATTTTTCTTACGAGAACACGCTGTGCTCTTTACGGTTTTATTTCACATGAGACATAACCAACTCTATCACTGTATGAGAAACACTTCACCACTGAAGTACATTCACGTGCTCTGTAGGTCACGTTGGATTTCGCTACTTTTGTACTAAGTCAGGTGTAGGTGATGTTTTTCTTAGGAGCACACGGTGCACTCTCTCATTTTCTTTTCACATTACACATAACCAAATCTATCAGTTTATAAGAAACACAGTATATTTCACCACTACAGTACAGGAACGTGCTCTGTAGGTCACATGTGCAATACAGACGATAGTTTATGACGAGCACGTGGTGCACTGTTTACGTTGTTCCACACAAGCATACGATATATATATCACTATAACACTCATGCTTATTTATTTCACACAACAAGCATACGGAATAAACATAACAATAATAAAATGAAATATCCCCAAACCCCCTCTATTTTCTCCCCTCATGACAACGGTGTGCCCACGATATATAGACGAAGAGAGTGGTAGACGCATAGGAGCCTTAAAATCATCACCCAAGCGGAAAGTCTTCTGAAACCGTCAAAACATTGACGGGTTGTGACGTCACGTTACAAGTTACCACCTCAGTGCTCTGTAGTCTGCAGACCCAATAAAAAAAAATAAGGACATAAATAAATAAATAAAAATAAAACGTCCTTCTAATCATAAGTTAGTTGGTAGGTAGCAGTTAAAGAAATATAGTGACTTATTAATTACGAAATTTCCATATTTCATACCGGCACATATTGGATTGCTAAGGGAATATTAAAGACAGTGTCAGCTGACAGTTAGGCTAGCTAGAACAATCGTGGTAGTGGCTTTATGTCAACCTGATGGGCTAGCTAGAACAATCGTGGTAGTGGCTTTAGGTCAACCTGATGGGCTAGCTAGAACAATCGTGATAGTGGCTTTATGTCAACCTGATAGGCTAGCTAGAACAATCGTGGTAGTGGCTTTAGGTCAACCTGATAGGCTGGCTAGAAAAATCGTTGTAGTGGCTTTATGTCAACCTGATAGGCTAGCTAGAACAATTGTGGTAGTGGCTGAATGTCAACCTGATAGGCTAGCTAGAATAATCGTGGTAGAGGCTTTAGGTCAACCTAATAGGCTAGCTAGAACAATCGTGGTATTGGCTTTATGTCAACCTTATAGACTAGCCAGAACAATCGTGGTAATGGGTTTATGTCAACCTAATAGGCTAGCTAGAACAATCGTGGTAGTGGCTTTATGTCAACCTGATAGGCTAGCTAGAACAATCGTGGTAGTCTTTATGTCAACCTTAATAACGTTAATGTTATTGTTATGCTATCAACAAGGGGTTCTACTGGACTGGGCTGGAGAGAGGTCTACCCAAGTTAGCATAGCAGGTCAAGAGAAACTCAGGGCAAAGGTTCATAATTCAGTCTCTTCAGTTTTTCCCATTATTTTTCTGTTCACGTCATCTTTATTAGGCTACATCTCACAACGTTTGGGCACATACACATGTGTTTAATTCGCTTTTGAGATTTTTATTCCGTACTTGACACAGGTATCCATGCTGGCAGGAAGTATTGGGGTGAGAAGCCAAAGTGACTAGGGTGGGAGGCCAAAGTTACTAGGGCAGGAAAAACTTTAGGCCGGAATGACTTGAAGCCGGCTAGACTAACCTAACCTAACTTACCACCATATTGTATACAGTAGGTCTAGGCCTAGTCTCAATCCCAGAGTCCAAGTCCAATAAATTATATTTGTCAACTTAGCTGTCAGATATTGAAATTCTTATACAATTTGGCTCAGTAGGCTATTAGGCCTAGGCCTATTCTACTCTGGTTCTAAACTGGGGTGGTGAAAATGTTCATATTTATTATTAGGCCTAGGCTAACTTAGGCTGTTACTTATAGGGAACTTATTTAGGTCTTGTTTATCCCTCTGACATCAGACTGAGCATATGTTAAAATCACATTTAAGCCTAGTTACAGCAAGTTTCAAGAAATATCAAGTTCATCCAAGTTCTCTTATCTTTGTAAGCTGCATGAAGGCCAACTCCATCCTGGTGTCTTGGTAGGGGCAGATGTTGATCCGGCACTGCGTCTTCTTTTAAACTTCTTAAATTCCGTGGAATGTTATACCCCAACAGCTTATATTTCAAATTTCTTAATGTTCGTGCTGAACTGAAATGTTTCTGGCAAATGACTGCTGTTTTAACATTAACTTTGTCCAGCCTATGGCACTTATGCAGCCACACCTTAGCTAACTTATCATTTCTGGGGAATATGTGGTACTTCAAGTCACTGTTCTTGGCAGGCATACAGCCGTACACAGCACAAACTCTAGGCTTTCCCATAGCCTATTAGTTTCCAGGTCATTCACGCACTGCACATGAAAGGCCATTGATAATTATTTCAAATGAATAACAAGTTTAAAGCGAAAACACGGGTCGATCACATGTGCCACACCAACACTACCTTAGGTGTTCACTGTACAATGTGACATCACAGCAAGCCCGTGATCCCAATAATGTCCACCGTGCGTCTACCTCTCTCTTCGTCTATATATCGTGGGCGTGCTGTGGTTGTAAGGCATGCATGACTTATGCCCTAGCCAATACTTTATCACATACAATTGTTGCACTGTACTCCTATTTATTGCACTATAACACTACCCCACATATATCAATATTAAACAATGATTTCATCAACACCTTGGCAATTATTCCATTCATGACAACGTCGTGTCGAGCAGTGGTTTCCCGCCTCCCCCTACAGCTGCTGCATGTTCCACCATTTCCTTGCTCACTAGCTATTGCACACTATATTCACATGATCCACTGTCACTTTTTATATGGTTGAATACTCACATTTGGTGCAGGGTAGAGGCAGTGTAATTGTGGGGCCATGGTGAAAAACAGTAGCATAATCTTCATTGGGCCGACAACTGATAATGGCCGCGAACGATTCACAAACACCTAATTTCCTATTGCAAACACCAAATCTAATCACAATGGTGCCCAAAAAGTAGACACAAGCACTACTGGTATAATCCCAGTGGGCACTCGTGAATTCCACATCTTTTAGTCATGGATATTTGGTGAAATCTCGTGTAGACACGTATTCACCAGATTTCTACATCTTTTCCACGAGGAAACTTAGCTGAGAAGATCTCGTGTAAAACTGGATGAAGAATTCATGTGAATTCTCTCAGAATAGTATGAGATACCGGTATATATACAGGTATGTGGTGGTAGAACTCATGGAATAGATTAGTTCCGCTTGTGATTCTGTATAGAGCAGTGAGTTTATGCCTTTTTTTTTTGTATATATGAAAGTAATTATGTAGCCTGCCTATTAGCACTTTATAATATTTATTGATTGGAAATCAAAATACATACATACTTACATATATATATATATATATATATATATATATATATATATATATATATATATATATATATATATATATATATATATATATATATATATATATATATATATATATATATATATATATATATATATATATATATATATATATATATATATCTATTGCCAGACACCTCAATCCCGTTTGGGGGTGGCCACAAACAAATCGCCTCCAAGTCGCCCTGTCCCCCGCCATTTCACTGCCCTGCTCCCAACTCACACCCCCCTCTCTCATATACCTCTCCACCCCATCCCTCCATCTCATCCTAGGTCTCCACCTCCCTCTTCCACCCTCCACCTCACTCACATACACTCTCTTCGTCAGTCTTTCACCCTCCATCCTCTCCACATGGCCAAACCACCTCAGTGTGTTCCTCACAACGCTTCCTATCACATCCACATATATATATATATATATATATATATATATATATATATATATATATATATATATATATATATATATATATATATATATATATATATATATATATATAAAGGATCCCAATATTGTCGTTTCTATTGCTCTTTGGGAATATCTTTGAGGGACAGAAAAACATCATCTTTGGTGATTTGATCGTCATCCCCGAGCTAGGCAACAATTGCCATATAGCCCCATTAAGTTACAGGAGCGCGTTACCACTCCCGCCAACGGTCACCCATGAGAGGCTCGAACTCACAACCTCACGATTGCGAGTCGGACGCTCTACCTCTGAGCCACCCGCCCTCTTCATCTTTGGTCAGGGAGCAGACTAAATTAGTAAAATATATTATAGAAGTTATTAAAGAACAGAAATGGAGGCGGGCAGGTCATGCTGCTGCTGCTGCTGATGATGATGATATATATCATCAGCCATTTAGTGTCCTGAACAAAGGCCTCCCCAAACCTTCTCCATGATTGAGACAGACAGACAGACAGACAGACTGAAGTGATTGTTGATAATTCGTTACCTAAAATGATCATCTCTCTTAATTAAGCGATGTAAATGATGGTACAGTATATATTCATGATATTAAAAGTAATACTTTTTAAGTGTTTATTAAAAATTTTCTTTATTATTATTATTATTATTGTTAACGAATGCGAAATAATACTAGATCATCGACGTAAACAACACTCCTGAAACACAGTGTTGCCATGTTCGTACAATCTAGCCAAACTTTCTCGCTAGATATAGAGGAATTGACTTTGATCATGTATAAATATTTACTTTTTACATTTAATGACATTCTATAAATGTTATAGTTATTTGAGCCATTTTAAATGAAATTTTAATGTCTGTGGCATTATTCTAGATATTTTGCCATTCCATCTTGCTACCTACAGCGAAGTTTGAGTATTTTCAATGGTAACCTTGCACAAACATTCAAATCCTGCATTTACCATACGTACAAAGGCACAAGCTTTGAGGGAAGGTAAGATTTTTGAAGTACTCTATCAATTTTCAATATCAAAAGTTAATTACATATAAGATTTAGGTATAAAGACTAGTGTGTTGAAGAAATTTGCCTTAAAAAAACTATTCAACCACGCAGGGTCGGTCTAAATAGCCTAGCCTATCTGCATAATGTATAGGGCCAAGGCTAGCCTATAGGCTAGGCATTAGTTCTGTCAGGTGCCTGTATAGTGCTAATTTAGGTAGTATTACATTTCCTTTAGTCACACCCAAGGGGAATTCCAGCCTTTCCAATGATATTTACTCCTCAGCTTAGGGGGGGTTTCATATATGACATTTTTCTCACAAATATGTCCTTTAGGTGTTTTTGTTCGTGCAGTATCAACTCACTGTATAGTAATGGCTTGGGGAGGGTGACGTTAGCCCGTCCCTGTCCTCAGATTTATGAGCTTTCACAGTTAATGTAGGTTAGGTTGAGGATTAAATTTGGTTGGATTAGGTCTGATTTGGTAGGTTAGGTTAGATTAAAAAGCACTTTGTTCGATTTTTTTTATTTTTTTTTTTTTGTATATGTCTTCAACCACATACAGGGATTAGGCCAGGTTAGGTTAGGTAAGACGCTTTTGCAGATAATGTAGGTTAGGTTGGGGGTTAAATTTTGTTGGATTAGGTCTGATTTGGTAGGTTAGGTTAGTTTAACTAACCCGATAGCTGCTACGTACATCATACGAAGAATAGCATGCGACTGCTACGTACATCATATGCTCAAGCTCTTATTTTTTTAAAACTTGCTACGTTTTTCACCCAAATGTCCGCAAATAGCATACCACAGCCAAACTAAGGTCAATAATGAACTCATATTTGGTTTCCTATTCTTTTCCATGCACTCTTTCATTTATACGAACAAAATTAATTTTTGAAAAAAAAAGAATCTCATTTTTTTTATGCATGGGATTGACCAAGAAACCTAATGCCACATTCATTGCTTTCACTTGCTGTTTACACATTATTAATACATTATTTACAATTCCACTTGCACTGTTTTACTCAATAGAAAGATCGTAGTCACTCTTTATCAATTGTCAGCCCTTTACCTCTTTCCACACGAGGTTTAGTAGGGGGTAAAGGTCATAGAGCCCTTTGCATAGGGCTAAAAAGCGGCGAAAGTTAGCAGGAGCAAATCAGACGTACTTTCACTTTGAAAGACGACAGTGAACTGATAGTGGTGGCCTCCTGCTGCCTGGCTAGGGTGAGTGCAATACTACCAACTTTAGCCTTGTGAGACCAGCTAATATATAGCAATGTAATGATCGGCAGGAAACCAAGACAATACATAATAAATTAGGTAGTTCCAGGTGAGTGTAAATATCACTTAGGCTTCTTCCTTCCCTCCTTATATGTATATTTATTACGAAAATAGATTATACGGCATATTTCAAGAGGAAATAAACAGCGAAAATTAGCGAACGAGTGCACGTGAGGTGTTGTCAGGTGATAATTAGCCAATTCCAGGTGTATGGCTCTATCACTTACCTTATTTCTTTTTTGTATATATTATTTGGTATAAGAATAGGGCATAGGGCTTATTTCAATGGATGAAATCAGTGGAAAATTCCAGGGAAGATTTACTTAGCGTAGAATACAGTGTGGTGGCCTGCAATAATTAGGTAGTTTCAGGTGAATGTAAATATCACTTAGGCTTCTCCCTTCCTTTCTTATATATATTTTTATTACGAAAATAGATTATACGGCATATTTCAAGGGGAAATAAACAGCGAAAATTAGCGAACGAGTGCACGTGAGGTGTTGTCAGGTGATAATTAGCCAATTCTAGGTGTATGGCACTCTCACTTACCTTATTTCTTTCTTGTATATATTATTTGGTATAAGAATAGGGCATAGGGCTTATTTCAATGGATGAAATCAGGGAAGATTTACTTAGCGTAGCACTGCCAGGCAGGCGAGAGGATAGGGTAATGGAGGGGAGGTAGGGAGGGGAGTCAAGAACGGGGAGAAATGGCTAAATTGTCAACAATGGATGGGAGAACAGATGAGATTAGGAGTGCTGACTAGTGTTGGACATTGGCATACTGATAGATGATACAAGCCACCACTTGAAAGCCTGGGCGAATTCAAAATAACACAGAAACGCAAAAGTGGTATGATCTCTTGCTCCCAAGCATCACAAAAGTGACGCCCCACGATTAAGGGGTTAAACCCAAAGTTGCCAACTCATTATGTTTGACAAGAGCCAGGCAAGCTATGACGCCTCCAAAAATGACGCAGATCGACCAAAAACGTAAATTTTGGCTTTTTTTGTTGTTGATTTTAGGATGCTAAATGCATCACCATGCATTTAAGAGGAAAGACCCTAATGACGCCAAATGCGTCACTACAACAGGGAACTATCATATAATCTGAGTGCTTATATAATATGCAGTCATTATATGATCCAAGTGGTTATATCAGTGTTGGTATGCACTTTATGTATAGGGAAGGTTCCAATGCACTCATAAAGTCTAACAAACATAATCTTTCATAACTCCCAAATAGAGAGGTTTTACAGCTTAATAAACATCCATAGTCTATCTGATCTCATCTGGGAGGAGAAGAACCTTAAGGTTTTGAAAGCTTGCGGCTGAATAATTGTCCGGGTGCTTCCATTAGTAACGAGGCATTTCAATTTTTATTTATTACAACAGTTACAATAACCATTTAATGATAAGACTGCCCAATTAAAATATTGTATATTGTTATTTCCATAATAAATTTTAAAACAGATCCTTACAAAGCTTAACACTTGGCCTAGATGTGTGTGAAATTTTGAATTCTCGTAGCAAATACAAATTCAGGTAAAGTTTTACAAGTACCTTGATTTCTCCCCCATGTTTGGGCAGATTAAGTCAAATTATGTCATTACTGCAACAATATGTAAAAATTTTACTTAGTAAAACATCGAAATTCAGAAAGAAAAAAAAAGACTTGTAAACACAGTTGAAGAAGCTTTATGTCACCAACACTTTTAAATATCCAGCAGCACATACCTTGTCACAGCTCTGTTATAAGTTATGACTAGATATTCAAAAGCAAAAAGACAGAAAACTTACTGATGATACAAAAACAGAAAGCATAATGCAAACTGATGCGGAACCAAAATGCTCTCGGACTAATTTCAATATTTGTCTGCCGAGTAAAGTGGGACATCCTATGCACCCCCCCATGTGTATTCCATTCACCATAATTCAGGAAATATGTCATATTTCATTTGAATTCCAATGTTTTGCTAGATTGGACTTTACAAACCATCACAAAAAAGGCATAATTTACCTTAATTTGCCTGAACATCAGAAAACATCATGGTACTCTGGGTCTGCTATGACACAGATCTTTGCCAAGAAAGGTTGTAAGTCACAAGTCGGGAAAAAGGTTTGCTTTATGAAAATGTGGTGGTTAAATTTTGAGAACCATTGTTCACATAATATTGCAGGACGAGATCAAAGTTTTGACCTTAATCTTGAAAAGATTTTAATCGATTTGGATCAAATTTCGTGGAGGAGCTCAAGGTCAGACTAGGATGAAGTGATGAGAGCAATAAGTAAGGAGTCAAAGTCAAAGGGTTAGGTTATCTTAAACACTTTTGATCCAGTTTGGTCCAGACTTTAGGAAGGGATTGATTGTCATGCAAGGATGAGGCATTTCAGGATTTTGGTAAAGGTGAAGATTACATAGCACATGTCAGAATTATCTGACGTGATTATTCACTGCAAGAATGTTTCCTTTTTGTACATAGTAAATGGTGATGGGATTAGGTTTAGTTACTCTTACTGACAGGAGAGGATAGTGTAAATTATAAAAAATGCTACTTCTAAGTCAGAAAAGAAAATGGGAAATACCAAGTAATCCCAATAAATTATTATGAATTAACTAAATCAATAATTTAATAAAATATGATAATCAAAACAATAATAATTTTACTATTAATATTTAATTATTTACTAAATCAAATAAATAAATTAATATTGTTTCGTGACGTCATCAAATATGGCGACCGGAACTGGAATTATGGAAGCAAAGAAAACAAAATTCAGTCCAAGAATAACCGGCGTGGAAGCAAGACATAAATTTTACTTCTCTTTAGAATAAACTTTTTACACCAACTACACCTCCAGTAAAGTATAACTAGGCTTAGTAAGGGTTATGATTTATCTTTTATTAAGTTATATTAAAATAATACCTAGAGAACTATTTATGGTCATATGTAGGTTCATAGGATTTGCCTAGGAACAGAGATGGTTCGGTACAAGGCAAACTACCGCCTTGTATCGTTACATCGTATGACTACAAAATAATACAAGGTAATTATCACTTTATCATTAAAATTGGCTATTCTTAATTGAAACGCTATGACTGGAAATGAATGAGAAATTAAGTATAATATACAATTTAGTAATTGAGAAATTACTCGTTTCCAGAACAAATTGTCGAGTTTATCCCATCCAAACCATAGGTAAGCGAAATTGTTTTCTTTATTTCATCATTTAGTAAATAAATATATAAATACTAACTATATCAAGATAACATAATTCAAGCCCAGAGGTCTGGTGGAAATAGAGGTTATCGAAGTGCGAGTCTTCGTGGGCTGGCTCGTTATCTATTTTCCACAGATTAATTAATGGTCCTTCGAACCAGATGGGATAATTTTAGGCAGAAACGGTAGTATGCCAAACTTCAGAGTAGTTGTAGGTGGTCATTCTCAAACCCCTACTCTATCAACATTACCTGCAAACTGCGAAGTATTCACTTGTTCAGCACGAGGCGGAAAATTAGAGGATTTTTGGACTCATAATTCCTTCCAACATATGAGAGAAAATTCACATGATCTCGCCATAGTATTTCTAAGTGGGAACGATATCTTTGATAACTGCAAACCATATGAGATTGTAAATAATATCGTGAAAATCGCTGATCATTTACAAGTGATTAATAATAAAGCAGTAATTACCTGAATTGAGCCTCGAGAATACGCAGCTAGGAATAGGTTTATGGCTAGTCCTGAAACCTATAACAGAGTTTCTAGGTTCATAAATCGAAATTTATGTAAAATACTTAGACGGAAAGGCATTCTTACCATCAACTTAAGAGCTAAACCTTTCAAGCATGGACATACTCGAGATGGGGTTCATTTCGACCATGTAACCATGTCATACATACGGTCTTTATTTACTAAATGCATTGAACACCATATGAAAGCCTGAAGTTCCATAAATAATTCAAAATCGTTGTCTCTAAAGCATCGGTTTCAGCAAAAGAAAGGCCACGTCACCCGGGCCTTGAATGAGTGTAAGGATATTGTCTTACATGATGAAATTGACATAATAAAATTAGATCTAGCCTTACAAAATCTTAAAATCTGGAAACTACCAACAATTATATGATCAGTATGAGACCGAACAACTTGAAACGAAAACAGAGAAAGAATTTGCTTCAGAATCAGATGTTCATTCAAATTATGAACAGGACATAGTAAATCAAATTAGTAACTTTGTCCGCATTTTGGAGGAACATAATGAGGCAAACAAACCCACAAGTAATCAAAGTCAGACAAATAAAGCAAAGCTTCCAAAATTAAAGCTAGGCACGTTTGATGGAAATATACTTGAATGGGTTCCATTCTGGGATTCATTTAGGTCATTAGTTCACGACCGTACTGATTTGGATGACGTGGAGAAAATAACTTACCTCAAATCTTGTCTGAAAGGTACAGCAGCTGACCTTATTGAGGGCTACCAAATTTCTAGAGCTAGTTATGCCGATGCAACACAAGCTTTAGTGGATAAATATGATGATAAAGATAGAATTAAACAACATTTATGCCACCTATTATTGGATATGAAGCCTTCGTCTTACAATCTATCAGAATTAACAACATACTTTAATGCATATCAATCAATCAATAAGAAATCTTACAGTATGTAAACAATGTTGAAGAGGCAAATTTGATCCTAAAAGAGATGCTATTACGAAAATTGCCTCCTGAAGTTGAAACTGTTATTTACAAAGCTGCAGAAACATTATTTCACAATTGAAGAGGTTGAGCAGGGCATCAAGGATTCGATCCAACATTTGACTAAAACAAAAGAGAAACAAAACTTACAAGGGGTACGCTCCACTAAAGAAAGTAAATTAAAATCTGAAAATCGGTCCTCAAGCTACAGGCCACAAGGGAAAACCTCATCAGCCTCAATTAAAAATTTGACAGAGAATGCAATCTGTAGTTACCAGTTGCAACCAAAGGGGCACAAAACCAAGTACATTTGTTTGTTTTGTCAAGAACAACATATAACAAGTGAATGTGAAAAATATGTTCCTTTGAAGGAGAAAAGTGATAGAGTAAAGGAACTGAATAGATGTCCCAGGTGCGTAAACAAAAATCATGATGAAAATTCTTGTGAAACTGTTCTAGTTATTTGTAGGAAATGTGGTAAGGGTAAACATCATTCAGCGTTATGCCTCAAGAAACAAGCAGCAAAACCATCAGCTGCAGCAAAACAAGGAATAGCAACACAACAGTCAATACTGTCTGTGAAAACTGACACATTGAAGAAGTCTACAGCACTTCCTACAGCAACAGTCGAAATATGGAATCAAGAAAACAATACAAGGAAAGTAACGAGAGCCTTTTTTGATAAAGGTTCTCAGTGTACCTTCTTATGTAAGAATCTTTCATCACAACTTCACCTGAAGACACACGGTACAGTCAGATTAGCTCGATCTGGATACCTAAAATCCAACGAATATGAAGAATATGAGATAGTAAGACCCACGATAAGACTTGGTAAAAGACTAAAAAGAATAGAAGCAGTAGTCGTAGAGAATTTGCCGAATAGCATTACTGTTCCAGGTCTAACCCAGACTACTGCGATGTTGAGAGATTCTGGTATCCGCTTGGCTGATAGAGATCTCTACTGCGACAAGGTAGATGGCATCGAGATCATCATAGGAGCTGATTACTATGGAGGCTTCATAACAGGAGTCACAACAAAACAACAAATCTACATGGCGAAGAGTTCAGGAGGATATCTGATTTATGGTAAAATACCAAATGCAAATTCAGAGGAGTCCCTCCGCCTGCACACTACTTTAGTAGCAAGAATGTGCACAGAAATATCTCCGACAGAAATTACAGATTTGATTGAAGAAAATACTATGCCTGTGCATAAGCTCTGGGATCTTGACACTATAGGCATAAATGCTAGTAAACCCCCTCCAGAAGATAAACTATATCAAACATATTTAGAAAGTGTAAAGTATGAAGAAGGAAAATACTGGGTGAAGTTGCCGTGGAAGGTGAACTGTCCCTCATTGCCTACTAATTATTCAGTGGCTTTAGGACAAGTAAAGAATCTCACCAAAACACTGAAGATGCAGGGCAACCTTAAGAATTACCATGATTTAATTAAATCTCAATTAAATAATGACTTTATTGAGAGGGTTGATAATGCATCCATCCACGACAGAACCCATTATCTTCCTCATCATGCTGTTAAAAAGGACAGCTTAACAACTCCCCTAAGAATAGTGTTCAATTGCAGTGCTAAAAGAGGTAAAAATCCATCCCTTAATGATTGCCTAATGAAAGGTCCTTCTTTGACAGAAAACCTAGGTAATGTCTTGTTAAAGTTTAGGACCGAAAGGTATGCATACAGTGCCGATATTAGTAAAGCCTTCCTTCGGGTGGGATTACAGGAGTGTGAGAGACACTTTACTAGATTTCTGTGGTTTGAGAACCCAGAAGATGAAAATTCTCCCTTAGTCACTTACAGATTTTAGTTTGTACTGTTTGGTACTACGTGCAGTCCATTCTTGTTGTCAGCAACTCTTGATACTCACCTGAGAGAATCTACTAATGAATATAAGGAAATACTGAGAAACAATTTTTATGTAGATAATTTTCTTGGGACAACTAATAATCAAGATGAATTATTTGATATATATCATAATGCCAAATCTGAATTAATGAGTGCTGACATGCCTCTGAGAATGTGGGTTTCCAATAACTTAGCCCTTAACAGAATAATTGAACAAGATTTCAATGATTACAAAGTTCCTAATTTGACATCAGTATTGGGTTTACACTGGGATATCCAAAATGACACACTTAACGTTAAACCTCTTACTCTGGTAGACCATAGTTCTCTGAGTAAGAGGAAACTGCTGTCATGGGTATCTTCATTGTTCGACCCTTTGGGCTTCTTAACTCCTGTAACTATAAAGGGAAAACTATTTCTCAGAGAGGCATGGAAGCAAAATATAGGTTGGGATGAAGAATTACCTTCCTCCTTCTCTGAGAGTTGGACTAACTTAGAAGAAGAGTACAAGAGCCTTGAGAATATCAAATTTCCAATAATGACTGCACAAAGCAACATACCATGTGAACTTCATGTGTTCTGTGACGCATCAAGTTCAGCATATGGAGCAGTATCATACTTTGTTTACAATAATACAAGCCAAATGGTTACTTCAAAGGCACGTGTATCACCCTTATAGACACGGTCGTTACCACAACTTGAGCTTACTGCATTGCACGTAGGGACATATCTTGCAAAATATATCCATGACACAACAAACCTTGTGATACAAAGAACAGTAATTTGGGGAGACAATGAAGCTGCATTACAGTGGGTAAGGAATGACCAAAGTAAAATTCCTTATGTTAAGAACCGAGTAGCTGATATAAGAGAAAAACAAGTGGCTTTGAATTTAAATATGTGCCCAGTAGTGAAAATCCAGCAGACGCTCTATCTACAGGGTTAACTTTGAATAATTTTGAGAATTGTGACATATGGTTTACAGGGCCAGAATGGTTAGTACATCCAGAACAGTGGCCAACTCAAAGGGAGGAAGTGATAAGTGTTTACACAGTGTCGAAAGGGAACAATTTACAATCAAAGCTTTTTGACGCCTCTAAGATATCATCTCTTCGTAAAATTATGAATATCACTGATTATGTATTTAAGTTTCTGAAAATGCTAAAACAATCATTAAAGCTCCCTAGTAGTATGACTTACTGGACTGGTGTTTTGCAACAAGAACATTATGGAGATGAGTATGAAGAATTACAAACAAACAGAACTCAATCTCGTTCATCTCTGATCAAAAGTCTTGGTCTATACGTTGATCCAAGTACTAAACTAATTCATTGCAGAGGAAGACTACATCACAGTGAGCTGGATCTTCAGACGAAATTTCCCATCTTGTTGCTACGCCATACTTGGTTCACAACTTTAATTATTAAAGATTACCATACCAAAGATCTACATGGTGGAGTAGCATACACATTGGCAAACTTGCGAGAGCAGTACTGGATCCCCAAAGGTCGTCAGGTAGTAAAGTCTGTATTAAGAGGGTGTTTGATTTGTAAGATCATCGAAGGCAAGCCATTTAGATTACCAGGACCTCAACCGCTTCCTAAGGAGCGAGTCAACCATATTGAGGCCTTCTATACTGTTGGGGTGGATTTTTCTGGTCCCATAATCATAACTAAAAGTGAAGATGGTATGGCAAAGAAATATTATATATGTTTATTTACATGCGCGACAACGCGAGCTGTACACCTTGAGCTTCCTAAAGATTTATCAGCTACAACATTCTTGCATTTATTCCGAAGATTTGTCGCAAGAAGATCAACACCCAGGTACTTAATATCAGATAATGCAAGCAACTTTACTGCGACCTCAAAATTTCTGAAAGACCTTTATAATAATTCCCAAGTGAATGATCATTTTCGGACGAGGGGATTAGAGTGGAAATTCATTCCTCCGGGAGCCCCTTGGATGGGGGGTTTCTGTGAGAGACTAATAGTAATTGTGAAAAATTGCATACGAAAGGTTCTGCTCAGAAGGAAAATCTCTGAAGATGAATTGATCACTACCTTGGCTGAAGTGGAGATGAGAGTCAACAACAAACCCTTAACATACACAGATGATGACATTAACAATCCTGTCCCTCTAACTCCAAGTCATTTGATTATTGGACGAAGACTAAACCCAATGCCAATTGAACAAGAAGACTATTCTCATGCTTCGGATGACCCTGATTACATTAGTGTGAGTGAACTGAGCAACAAATATATATGTACCTAAACAGATTACTGAAACACTGGGAGAAGGTTTGGAGGAAAGATTATTTAACTTCTCTCCGTGAAAAATTCTATGGTGCAGAACCAGCCAATCAAAGATTAGAATTAAAGGTTGGTGATGTGGTATTGGTACAGGATGAGGGACCGAGAGTTTCTTGGCATTTGGGAAGAATAACTAATATCTACTCAGATGAAGCAGGTACGATACGGGTAGCTGAAGTTTTCTCAAAGGGCAGTTACAGTAAGAGAACCATAGAAAAGTTAGTGCCTTTGGAGGTACACTGCCCTCCAACTCAGCCAAAAGCTCCACCAGAACAAAAACCTAGTAGACCAAAGCGTCAGGCTGCAAGGAGAGCAACTGATGCTATACGCAACATAATTGATGCAAACATGTATATATAGTGGTGTAAATAGATGGGAATCAAATTGAAGGTAATAATTAGATTCCCTTCAATTTGATTTCTCCCTTGTGCAGAGGATGTCAGAATTATCTGACGTGATTATTCACTGCAAGATTATTTCCCTTTTGTACATAGTAAATGGTGATGGGATTAGGTTTAGTTACTCTTACTGACAGGAGAGGATAGTGTAAAATATAAAAAATGCTACTCCTAAGTCAGAAAAGAAAATGGGAAATAACAAATAATCCCAATAAATTATTATGAATTAACTAAATCAATAATTTAATAAAATATGATAATCAAAATAATAATAATTTTACTATTATGATTTAATCATTTACTAAATCTAAATAAATAAATTAATATTGTTTCGTGACGTCATCAAATATGGCGACCGGAACTGGAATTATGGAAGCAAAGAAAACAGAATTCAGTCCAAGAATAACCGGTGTAGAAGCAAGACAAATTTTACTTCACTTTATAATAAACTTATATATATATATATATATATATATATATATATATATATATATGTTAAAGCCGCTTTGTTAATTTGTTTATCCTGCATTCCCACCCAAACAATGGACCAAACTCCCCCAGACCCATATATATTATGAATCAGGGTGACCCAAGGTTGGTTTTAAGGGAATCAAAACTCAGACCGTCATCATTCGAGTTTACCAGTAGAATATTAGCCTTTTTTGTTCCGGGCGAAGCTGGGTAGCCCTGCAGCCAGATTTTTTGAGTGGAGACTCACATGGCCTATAGTTCAGACACAGGGTATGCAAGGTTGACCTCGGAGGTTATTTGAGGTCACTGGTCAGAGGTCATCTGAGGTCACTGGCTATACACACTCGAATGGCTGGACCTAGCAGCCCAGTTTTTGGCATGAAGACCCACATGACTTCCAGTTTGGACATAGGCTATGTGAGGTTGATCTCCAAGGTCATTTCAGGTCACTAGTAATACACGCTCGAACAACTTGACTCAGCAGCCCAATTTTTGGCATGGAGACTCACATGACCTCCAGTTCGGATATCGGCTATGTGAGGTTGACCTCTCACGTCATTTGAGGCCACCGGGAATGGTAAACAAGTGAGCACTTTACGTTAACCTGCGAAAGCTGAAATAGAAAATTCCTGGACCTCTTATAATCCCTCTTCATACATGGTCATTCTGGAGTAGAAAGATTGAACTAGAGCAAACTGGATTAGTTTGCCTTTTTCGCTCAGCAGTGCCGGGTACCCCTGGTGGTACACACACACACACACACACACACACACACACACACACACACAATATATATATATATATATATATATATATATATATATATATATATATATATATATATATATATATATACATATATATATATATATATATATATATATATATATATATATATATATATATATATATATATATATATATACATATATATATATATACATATATATATATATATATATATATATATATATATATATATATATATATATATATATATATATATATATATATATATATATATATATATATATATATATATATATATATATATATATATATATATATATATATATATATATATATATATATATATATATATATATATATATATATATATATATATGTTACCTCCTGTTTGGCCTTATTATACTACATTTACAGTCTCTTGGAGTTAGTCAGATTCTAGGTTCATCGGCTATCCCTTATTCTTGCTACATGACCTGCCCACACTCGTTTTCTATTATAACTGTTATAAAGTCTCTGGTTTAAGTCTGCTCTTTCATCTGTTGAACTGTTTCTACCTCTTCAGAATATTCCCAACATTGACCTTTTCACTGCTCTTTTAGTTAGTCAGTTTTGTCAGTTTAAGGGTCTCACAGCAGTACGTCATACAGTTGCATGGATTATTTATTCGTTGTATACTTTTCGTTTCATACATATTGGCAAGATACTTTTCATGATATCTGTATGTTTATGGAAAGCTTTCCATTTAATTGTAAAGTGCCTTTTTATTTCATTATCATAGTCATTGTTAGCTTTAGTATTTGCCAAAAGTAATTGTATTCCTTGGTTTCTTCAAGAATTTCTTTGATTATTCTGATGACGCTCTTTGGTATACTTGGATTAAACATTAGGTTTACTTCAGTTCATCTTTATCCCTGCTTTGAGACTTTCTCTATTTAGGCCATTCAACATTTCTTGCTTTGTCTTTGCCGTGTCTGAGATTAAGACAATGTCACTTGCGAATCTTCAGTGGTTTAGGTTTTCTCCGTCTGTGTGTATGCCTTTGTTTTTCCAGTCTAGGTTTCTAAAAATACTTTCTAGGCAAACTGTAAATAATTTTGGCGAAACTGTATCTCCCTTATGTAAGCCCTTATCTTAATTTTTTCCGAGTTGTTCCACTCCTCTCACGCCCAGTTAGGAGTAGTCCAAAGGTCTTGTAGTTTCAGAGGGAGTTTATTTGGGGAAGACAAGCACAGGTACAGTCCATTTTATGCCAGCCCTTCAACTGCCCGCAGCAGTGCGGGGTGCCAGTGCAGCCGTTAGCATTCTTCGAAATCTGCTTATAAGTGCACTGATTGTCACGTAGGTACTTGCACACTGCTAGATTCATATACTGTTATACACTGCTAGTTCTAGTTTACAAGTTCAAGAACTTATCAAGGTATGGTAACGGTATAAAGGAATAGGTACAGAGTGTGGTTACAGGTACAACAACATAAAAGTATGGTTACAATACTCCCTCATGTAATTGAAATTGTGGCTTCTGATGCAATGGACCATTATCATTCAAAGAATGTACGGTAGTTAATAAGAATATTTTAGGGGAGTGAGTTTAAATAGGTTTCTATGTACTGTACTTGGAATGATAATTATAAGGTATAATGTTCCTATCTTAGTAGTTGGATCCTAAAAGAAATACAGTATTTACAATACATGGCCATGTTAGTCAAGTGGGAAATCCAGTAATACATAAATGAGAGGTAATTGATTATAGTCGGGCGTTCATAGGGATATTGTGTATATAGTGGTTATAGTATATCTAGTAATAATATAGCTGTGTATACCATTATTCATCACTTAATATACAAACACCTTTTAAAAATAGCCTATAATGATACATGGAATAGTGACCACTCATCAGTGGAGTACACAAGGACTGTCTGTATAAGTCCAGACTCTTGTTAGTCATTTTCTCATAACTGACTGTTCGTTATTGTTATACCACCTTATTTTTTTCTGTTTCCATTTTACCATATTTATGTCACTGTTTCATCTTGTATTCTCTTGCATCATGTCACTTAATTTCACATACTACTCTGATTTGTCATTCCACCTTTCAGCTTGTTAGTTTATTTTTCCACATTTTGTTAAAGAATTATTAAATTTTGTTTTGCACTTTAAGCAGTCATTTGAAATTATATTAAGTACGGCCAGCTTCAGCATCCTGTGGTGGCTGTACTAATCACGTTGGAATGCGGATTTCATGTAATGTGCGTTCCTCCTTCCTAACACAACAATGTTCTGCACAAATGGTCAGAAGGAATTCAATAAGAGAGACAGCCACTGGGGAAACACGAAGACCGGGTGTACCCATGAATAGTTGAAAGCCAAGGAAAATTGATCCATAAACAAATCAATCAGGTTAAGGAAAACCAACATGTGTAAGTTTTCGGAGGTGATGGATAGATTGTCAGGTGAGAGATAGGAAGTCATATTGATGGGTTGAAAGATTTCGTATGTGCGATTACATACGGTCTGATGATAATGAGTAGCATAGGTAATCACAGACTCTGATCTAACTTTACAATAGTCAGGGGCCTTATAAATGCCATTAGCAGACACCAAACGAACTGAAGTTCCAGGACACAACTTACTAACAGAGATGGGGACATAAGAAGTACTGGATGTGATTCACATGAGCATGGTGAACTGGGAGTTTAGTAGCCAGAACGAAAAAAACATGTAGAGTATACATAAAGGTTGCAAACCAGAGCAGACTCACAGGGTGTGACGCCACAAGGAAAAATAGCCAGAAGGAAGACAGCACAAAGACAAGGTGGAGATGGTGGTCCTTGATCACTGGTGTCACGTCCCAGCTCCTTACAACACCAATCACTATGGAGACTTGGGTTCGTATCCCACCGCTGTCACCAATTTGTTCCACCCCTCTCACACCATGTTTGGTGAAATCCAAAGGTCTTGATGTGGTTTCAATGGGAGTTTATTTGGAGAAGACAAGCACAGATTAAAGGTATGATTACATAAAGGTATTGTTAGAGTCTTTATGTACATCCACTGTAGTAGTTTCCTTTTTGTATACATTTTCAGGTAGTTTTACAAAACCTTCATTTATTCCTCTAACACAATGAATTTATAATTGCTATGTGCTCTAATGAGTTGAAAGCCATTTCGTAACCAGTAAAACCTAAGCTAATTTTTTTTTTTTATTCTGTAGTTTTCTCAGTTAGCTGATTCGTTGTGTGTAGATGATTAGTAGTCCAATACCTACTTCAGAATCCTGCCTATTCACGAGTTTGGTTTTCTTCCAGATAAATAACTGATAATAAGCTAATAGGTTGATAGTTACTAGGACCTTTTGAGTAGCCATTTTTCTAAAACAAAATAAATACTGCATTGCACAATGTTTTGGGAATTTTCTTCTTTAAACGCTGAATAAATTAGTGGGCGAACCTGTTTTGTACTTCTACTCCTGCATCCACAGTAAATCTGCTACTATTCCATCTTCTCCAGTAGCTTTTCCTCTTTTCATACTTTTAAGGGAAAAGTGTACTTCATCTGGTGTTACTTCAGGTAATTTTCTTGTGTCAGCTGAGAAGTTAGGTATTGGTACCATTCTCTTTGATGCATACAGTTCTTTGTAAAATTCTTCAACTCTCTTCACCATCCTATCTGCATTTAATGACTTCACCGTTATTGCCTTTCAGTGATATAATTTATTGCTTTCCTTGGTGCCATTTAATTTCAAGCCTGTTTCAGACTTTTTCTCTTTTTTTGATGGTTAGTTTGATCTGATCCATGTTAATATTCCTTTCTTCTTTATGTCTGATGTTGATAAGCTTTTTAAATTCACACACACACACACACACACACACACACACATATATAGATAGATAGATAGATAGATAGATACACACACATATAGATAGATAGATAGATAGATACACACACACACACACATATATATATATATATATATATATATATATATATATATATATATATATATATATATATATATATATATGGAGCCTCTGTAGAACAGTGGTACAGTGTGTGTTTTTGTACATTGGCCAACCAGGGTTCGTGCCCCACCAAAGTAATAATTTTGAGAGCGTTCTTCTGGCCACTTAAACCTTCGGCGGACATAAGGGCTGATGTGGTTGAACCAATGTCGTGTACTATAAAAGGTGCATGCACCCAGTCGGCTTTCGTGGGCCAATTACATTTGGTTCACAGACTACACACACATCCAAAGCCGCTCCAACACTACAATCACACTTACAAGCACTTGTCACTCTACATACAATCTCTACCAAACAGCCTAAGCCACTTGGTAGACACATAGGCTGTATCGTCCGCACTTCGGTTGGGATAGGCCGGTGTAAACACTGTGGAAGAGATAATAAAAAATCCAAAGAAACTCATGGAATAAGAGGAATTTAAAAATGTATAGATAAAAATATGCCTAACTCAAGAGGAACTTGAATTAAAAGTGAAGAGGGAGGAAGCAAGAACAAAGAACGAGGGAGGAT
Organism: Coenobita brevimanus; assembly: GCF_032717465.1. NCBI lineage: Eukaryota > Metazoa > Arthropoda > Malacostraca > Decapoda > Coenobitidae > Coenobita > Coenobita brevimanus. The sequence goes on along the minus strand of NC_137011.1, from coordinate 25,842,993 downwards.
CAGAGAAGAATAATTTTTTTTACAAAGTAATTGGATTGCATGTTCGAAATTGGTACATAAACAGGAGGGAATAAAAAGGAGGAAGGTAGTAGACCCAAGTCATGACAAGTATGTAAACAAGATGATTAAATTGATATACTCAAATGTAGATGGAATGGTATCTAAATTATTAGAGATGAATGATTATATCAGAGAATATGAACCATATATAATATGCCTAACTGAAACAAAATTAACACCAAGGATATCAAATGACATCCTAAACTTAGAGGAATACAATATATATGTAGAAGAGATAGGAACTTAAAAAAAGGAGGAGGAATTATAATATTAACAAAGAAAAATATAAAAGTCAAACAAAAAGAACTAGATATACCCTTACAAGTAGAAATGATTGCAGTAGAGATCAATACACCTGAAGGGAAAGTCTATCTATTCTATCTATCTATAGCCCGACGCCCTAATCCCGCAAAGGGTGGCCGCAGACAAAACGCCTCCATGTCGCTCTGTCACGCACCATTTGACTACCCTCCCCCCAACTCACCCCCCCCCTCCCTCATATACCTCTCAACTCCATCCCTCCACCTCATCCTCTGCAGTGGACATTCAAACGGCTGGTGATGATGATATACTCGTGTATATCTATCTATGTATATATAAAGAAAGAGAGAGAGATAAGATATCTATCTATCTACCTATCTATCTATATATATATATGCAGAGACTTCACTTCACCGTGAAGATATGTATGCAAACTAACCACAGGAGAAATGAAAGGAGCGACAGTGAGTACTTTCGTATATTACATCTTCAGACAGAGTGAGACGGAAACGTAAAGGGTAGAGGTCTTTTATGCACACCCGCAGCAGGTAGTGGCACACAGAACAATGGATGACCTGAGTTTTTACCTGCAGCTTAACTTAAGGTCACCTGCAGCAGGAGTGGAACACAACAAAGGATGACCTGAATCTAAAAATGCATGTGACAAAGGAGGAGGGATTAGGAGGGGAGGAAAGGGGAGTGGGAGGGAGGGGGAAGGGGGAGGGGAGGAGGGGAAGGGGGAAGGGGAAAGGAGGGAGGGAGGAGGGGATAAATACTGCTGCTTAACTTCAGACCTAGAGGATTAATGCTTGGTGTGTCCCACACAGGTGTGACTACACCACCAGGAGATGACAGGGAACAATCACGTGTTAGTCTGGGGGATACTGCTTTAAAATTAATTCAGTTAACAATTTATCACTCTTAAAATGACCATAGCTCATGTTTACATTCTTTTCATATGTGCCAGAAATTAGACAAGATTCTATTACATTTCTTTCATCTAAGCTTTTTGATCTTGCTAGAATCTTGGAGCCTGTCCAGTCAATATGGTGATCACTGGATGTATTGTGCTGAAATAAATCACTACTCTGTTGGGCTGTCCTTACGCTGTATTTATGTTGTGAGATTCTAGTTTCCAAATCTTTTCCAGATTGTCCTATGTAAGATATGTTACAGCTTTTACACGGGATTTTGTAAACAACGCCTGAATTACTGAAAGGGCTGTTCTTGATGAGGGTTTTTTTGATGGTGTTCTCATATTTGAATACTACTTGTGCATTGAGTTTCCTCAGAATGTGAACATGAGCTATGGTCATTTTAAGTGTGATAAATTGTTAACTGAATTAGTTTTAAAGCAGTATCCCCCAGACTAACACGTGATTGTTCCCTGTCATCTCCTGGTGGTGTAGTCACACCTGTGTGGGACACACCAAGCATTAATCCTCTAGGTCTTAAGTTAAGCAGCAGTATTTATCCCCTCCTCCCTTCCCCCCTCCCCCCTCTCCCCTTTCCCCTTCCCCTCCTCCCCTCCCCCTTCCCCCCTCCCTCCCACTCCCTTTTCCTCCCCTCCTAATCCCTCCTCCTATGTCACGTGCATTTTTAGATTCAGGTCATCCTTTATTGTGTTCCACTCCCTGCTGCAGGTGACTATAAATAAGCTGCAGGTAAAAACTCAGGTCATCCATTGTTCTGTGTGCCACTACCTGCTGCGGGTGTGCATAAAAGACCTCTACCCTTTACGTTTCTGTCTCACTCTGTCTGAAGATGTAATGTACGAAAGTACTCACTGTCGCTCCTTTCATTTCTCCTGTGGTTAGTTTGCATATATATATATATATATATATATATATATATATATATATATATATATATATATATATATATATATATATATATATATATATATATATATATATGCGACTTAATACTAGCTGGTATGGATTTATTCATACCAAGTGAACAGTTCACTAAAAGATCGAACTCTCCAAAATGGTTTGATGGCAACTGTGCCAGAGCAACAGCCCAAAAATCATTAGCATATAACTTTTGCTTAAAAGCAAAAACATCTGAATCACTATCTCATTTTAAAATTCCCAAAAATCATGCAAAAGCTGTGTTAAATCTAGCTAAATCAAACTTTCTTCAAAAGCAAGCATCAAAACTACTTAACAATCATAATGACAATAGAATATTCTGGTCAGCTCTTAATTCTTTCAATAATAACTTTAACAAGTCATCTTCCATTCCCCTACTAAAATCTTCAGATGGCAACATTACAAATGACCTGCGTGAGAAGCAGATATTTTTGCCAGAATACATTTGCCAGAAACTCTACCATAGACGATACCAGCCAGAATGTCCCAGTGCTAGAACTTGACTATCCCGAAATTGCCCCACTTAAAATACAGACAAGATACGTAAAATCATCCTCGACAATTTACCTACCAACAAAGCCCCAGGCCCAGATAAAATTCCACCAATTGTTTTGAAAAAGTGTTCCCCTGAACTTGCCTCTGTTCTAGCTATATTATTCAGACTATGCATACGTACTTCTTTAATCCCAAATTCATGGAAGGAAGCCAATATCCACCCAATTCCGCAGAAAGGAAGTTCCTCTGACCCCTCTTATTACAGATCATTAGCGGTCACATCTTCTCTTGGTAAGGTATTTGAAACTTTAGTTAATAAGCACATTGTTAAACATCTTGAATCCGACAACTTAATTAGTGATAGACAATATAGTTTTCGCCAAGAAAGATCCACCATTGACATAATCTTTTAACTGATACCATCCATCAATCAATTGATCTACATGGAGAAACTCATGCAGTAGCTCTTGATATTTCTAAAGCTTTCGACAGAGTATGGCACCGTTCCCTGCTGTCCAAACTCCCTTGCTATGGAGAAACGTCTTTTGTTCCTTTGATTTCTTCATATCTTAGTGACAGGAAAATAAGAGTAAAAGTAGATGATGTATATTCCAATTTCCACTCGATTAACGTTGGCGTGCTGCAGGGGTCAGTTCTTGTGCCAACCCTATTTCTGGTTCATATTAATGATCTCTTATCTGTCACCCACAATCCCATCCACTCATACGCAGATGACTCAACATTACATAGTTCATTCACACTCATACACCCATTTACAAAGTCTAATATCTCTACCTCTCAACTCAGTACAGCCATCTCCATAAATCAAGACCTATCTATGATCAGTGAATGGGGACAAAACAACCTTGTCTCTTTTAATGCTAGTAAAACTAAATATATACAATTTACTAATAGACAGATATTGCCAGATTCGTACATTACCTTCAGTGCCACTAATATTCCCATCTCCAAAAGTATTGAAATTCTTGGCGTCTCACTTAACAATGCCCTCAACTGGACTTCTCATGTTAGATCACTTGCTAAAACCGCCTCAAAGAAACTTGGATTATTGTACAGAGTTCGTAACTTCTTTGCTGATGAGCAGTGAGCTATAATTTATATGAGTCATAAGCGCTCTCAGCTTGAATATTGCTCACCCGTGTGGAATGGGTGTGGAAAATGTAGTGCCACACATTTAATATTCATGTATGTATTTAGTAGTACTGTAATTTTAAGTTAGATAGGGTGTAACCTGAATATTAGTTTATAAGTTCCTACCCTAAGTAGTAATTCATATATTAATAATTACTGTAAGGCTAACTCTATTTTTTATATGTATGTACCTCTGTATCTATGCAGTGGGTGATGTAATTGTAGATGTTGAGCTATGGGAATTCCCCGTCTCGTAGAGTAACGAATAACAGACAGATGCGCCAACTTTTCTTGTCGTTGTTGGACGCCGAGTTTAAACCTTAAACAGAGTAATGATGATTATACAATTCTTTCCGTAACCTAGTTGTGAAATGTTTGCTAATGAAGCTGCTAGAACACAAGTATGTAAGATTAGCAGTCCAAAAGGCCTAAATAATGTCATTTGTGAGGATTTAAAGTCCCGTTTACCTTGGCCGTCACTAGATGGCATGAGCTGCTCTCAGATTCAAATTGAGATAGTGATAGAATCAGTATCTAATTTAAGTAAGGATAAATCCCAAATTTTCCCCAATTCAATCAAAAGTCCTGGCGTCATGGGTACACTGCTAAATAAATTGTAAAGAGAATTGAAACCCCCCATATTTCAAAAACACCACCTCATTTGACTTGAGCAGTGGCGTCCTTTAGTGCCCGACATGCCCCACTTGCTGCCCAGACATCGTGTGTAACAGACGTTCGTTTAGGTGAGTCGTCCACATTTCTTCTTCCTCAGGAGCGTGGAAGGGAACTTACTGATTGTGAGCAATAATGTGATATTTAAGTTGTACCTCGAGGCTAAACAAGCCCGAGTGATTGAGGTGTTCCTAGTGATTGTATTTCTTTTTTTTTTTTAATTATTCCTCGAGGCTAGACAGGCCCGAGAGATTATGTATTTCTAGTGATTATATAACATTGTCGATGGTGAATTGTAAAAAAATACTGATTTGATGTGAGAACCGAGAAAACTATATGAGGAGAATACCTTATATGGGTGAAAGATGAATACAAATAATCATTCTTATTGATTCGAGGCTATGCCAGCCCGAACAGACAATTCATACCCGTAAAAGTGTCCCTGTCTTGAGGCCATTGTTGAGCCCAAGAGTAACGGCCAAAAAGAAAGTAAAGTACAACAACTCCATACCTCGCGTGAATCAAATTGTTTCGTCTGGTAACAATGTTAGAGGAATGATCACCCAAAACCTTTACAATCTTCTCTCATACTAAAAAGGGTCATGTAATAAAAAATGTTTTTTGTGGAAATTAACAGAATTATTAAAGTAAAGTAAAGTATATAGCATTTTCTTTTCTTTATTAGTATACCTAATCAAGGAAATTATGTCCTCAAGCCAAATTCACTCCCCTTCCAATTCAAGATTCCTTCGCTGAGGGAACGACAACCACCTGAGGTACCGACTAAATCTAAATCTCGGCCACAAACTACAAACGCTACCACAATTCATTCTTTTCATAAATATTTACCATCCACTATACTAAGTCGAGTACCACTTGTATATCCATGGGTGAGTTGATCAATACCCACAACAGGTAAGAAAATACATACCCCCTATCATCATTACACTGGTGTTAGCCAGTGGCATAAAAATTCTTAGCATCACACTGGTGAATACCGGTGGGACAACATTCATAGCTTTACACTGGTGTCAACTGGTGGGATAAAGTTTCAGGTTTTACACTGGTGTCAGCCAGGGGCAATAAAAATTCTACCAGCTTTACACTGGTGTCAGCCAGTGGCATCACACTGGTGAATACCGGTGGCATAAACATTCTTAGCTTTACACTGGTGGCAATAGCGGTGGGATACTCATCGTTCCCAAATTAGTGGCGTTGGTGAGAAAGTGAAGGGAAGCGAAGCGCAAAAAGTAGAGAGAATGCTAAGGGTAGCATTGGTTGATCATTCCCAAATATCTGTGCAACGCTATATTCAGAACATCCTGGTAGTAATGAGGTTCAAATAGTGTACTAGATACGGTTACCCCTGGGGAAGGGGGGAAAGAATACTTCCCCAGTATCCCTGCTTGTCGTAAGAGGCGACTAAAGGGGGCCTTTTTATCTCCAGTCTGTCTCCTTACTGTCCTCTTCTGCTTTTCTGTCCTACCTCTTATCTTGATATTTCCATGTTTTCCAAGCATAGTGCTAATTTTTCACTTTTCCTTCTTTCCAACTTAGAATGTTAAGGGTTAGGTAATTACATGTTTGCTAGACAAATATTACCCAGAGACATACACAAAACATCATACACTGTCTTGGGCAATACTTCATCGATTTTGGGAACGTCACGAGGTGTCGTCCTGGACAGCGGAGGAGAGACCAGAAGGTTGAAGTCAATAGTTTGGTGTGGGCGAAAAAAGAGACCATACAGCCGGGTACCTGTGGAAAACTGAATGCCAAATGGGACGGCCCGTATAAAGTGATTGAAGTACTGCTAGATGGAAGTGTTTACATAATTGAAAATGTATTTAGTGGAAAAAAAATACAAAGGGCTGCTGAAAAGGTAAAACCATATTACGGTACCGAGGAATGGCTCTTAGAACCGCTGCAGCAGGAGCTCGCCCCAGAGCCCGAAGATGAGCGATTACCACCGTGAGTGAGGATTGCCCCTCGGAGACTCATAGAGGAGTGTTAGAAAAGTGGATAAGTGCATGTGACGAATGTTGTGAAACATAACTGCTTAAAGTTATGTTCCGGGTGGACTCATCCCCGAGGAGAGGGTGTAAAAAGGAAAAGAGATAAGAGTTCCTGTTGGAACTGGGAAGTGCCTTACTTCGAGGGGAGTGGTCAATCCCCTCACCTTACAGTTAGCACGGTTTGTGAGGTAGTGGAGTCTTCAGGACAGAATGAGCGCTCACCTCTCGCGGGTGGAAAGCTGGAAACGAAAGGACTGAGTGAATGTGATTGTGAATAGAAGAGTGTAAGGAAGCGCCTCCCGTGGTGATCTCAATCTCGAGAGACCCTGTCGAGCTCAGGTGAGCGACAAGCTTTCCTCCAAAACCTGAGGCTGACTGGGGCATAAATTCCCTTATAACATCTCGAGTAAGGAGTGATCATACTTCCTAATGTAGTGAGTAAGCGACCTTCCGAGGTACGCATCAGGTGTTTAATGTGGACCGACAGGTGCCACCGATTGTGGGGAAAGGTATTCCAAATTCAAAGTGTTTATAGCAGTTATCAGAGTAACAACATTCCATCCATGCACATATCATAGAAAATTGACTTGGGTAAAATTTGTTTTCCAAACGTGGGAGCCGTGTAGTGCCACACATTTAATATTCATGTATGTATTTAGTAGTACTGTAATTTTAAGTTAGATAGGGTGTAACCTGAATATTAGTTTATAAGTTCCTACCCTAAGTAGTAATTCATATATTAATAATTACTGTAGGGCTAACTCTATTTTTATATGTATGTACCTCTGTATCTATGCAGTGGGTGATGTAATTGTAGATGTTGAGCTATGGGAATTCCCCGTCTCGTAGAGTAACGAATAACAGACAGATGCGCCAACTTTTCTTGTCGTTGTTGGACGCCGAGTTTAAACCTTAAACAGAGTAATGATGATTATACAATTCTTTCCGTAACCTAGTTGTGAAATGTTTGCTAATGAAGCTGCTAGAACACAAGTATGTAAGATTAGCAGTCCAAAAGGCCTAAATAATGTCATTTGTGAGGATTTAAAGTCCCGTTTACCTTGGCCGTCACTAGATGGCATGAGCTGCTCTCAGATTCAAATTGAGATAGTGATAGAATCAGTATCTAATTTAAGTAAGGATAAATCCCAAATTTTCCCCAATTCAATCAAAAGTCCTGGCGTCATGGGTACACTGCTAAATAAATTGTAAAGAGAATTGAAACCCCCCATATTTCAAAAACACCACCTCATTTGACTTGAGCAGTGGCGTCCTTTAGTGCCCGACATGCCCCACTTGCTGCCCAGACATCGTGTGTAACAGACGTTCGTTTAGGTGAGTCGTCCACATTTCTTCTTGCTCCCCCTCTTTTTCTTTGTTTAATCCTTACTTATTATGAATTATGAGAAGTAATATTGTTGAGAGTTTAACGTAGTGACTTGCTGCCCAGACATCGTGTGTAACAGACGTTCGTTTAGTCCCCAGACACCGGCGGCGACGACCGTGTGAGCACGCCATTATTCCCAAGTATTGCCCATAGACTTTTACACTTACACTTGCACCACTCACGAGTTATTATGACAAACCGAAGGTAGTTGATGTGTTATTAATGATTCTATCAAGTGAACTTTTTTTTGTAGATAAGGAATAGAAGTATAAAAGTGATATGTTCTGTAACGGAAAGGAAAATTCAAATTCATCAACTGTTCTCTTTCTTTAAAATTAGTTTATTAGAAAAAATTATAATCAGGAGCGTGGAAGGGAACTTACTGATTGTGAGCAATAATGTGATATTTAAGTTGTACCTCGAGGCTAAACAAGCCCGAGTGATTGAGGTGTTCCTAGTGATTGTATTTCTTTTTTTTTTTAATTATTCCTCGAGGCTAGACAGGCCCGAGAGATTATGTATTTCTAGTGATTATATAACATTGTCGATGGTGAATTGTAAAAAAATACTGATTTGATGTGAGAACCGAGAAAACTATATGAGGAGAATACCTTATATGGGTGAAAGATGAATACAAATAATCATTCTTATTGATTCGAGGCTATGCCAGCCCGAACAGACAATTCATACCCGTAAAAGTGTCCCTGTCTTGAGGCCATTGTTGAGCCCAAGAGTAACGGCCAAAAAGAAAGTAAAGTACAACAACTCCATACCTCGCGTGAATCAAATTGTTTCGTCTGGTAACAATGTTAGAGGAATGATCACCCAAAAGCCTTAGTAACCTTTACAATCTTCTCTCATACTAAAAAGGGTCATGTAATAAAAAATGTTTTTTGTGGAAATTAACAGAATTATTAAAGTAAAGTAAAGTATATAGCATTTTCTTTTCTTTATTAGTATACCTAATCAAGGAAATTATGTCCTCAAGCCAAATTCACTCCCCTTCCAATTCAAGATTCCTTTCAAGCTTGAGGGAACGACAACCACCTGAGGTACCGACTAAATCTAAATCTCGGCCACAAACTACAAACGCTACCACAATTCATTCTTTTCATAAATATTTACCATCCACTATACTAAGTCGAGTACCACTTGTATATCCATGGGTGAGTTGATCAATACCCACAACAGGTAAGAAAATACATACCCCCTATCATCATTACACTGGTGTTAGCCAGTGGCATAAAAATTCTTAGCATCACACTGGTGAATACCGGTGGGACAACATTCGTAGCTTTACACTGGTGTCAACTGGTGGGATAAAGTTTCAGGTTTTACACTGGTGTCAGCCAGGGGCAATAAAAATTCTACCAGCTTTACACTGGTGTCAGCCAGTGGCATAAAAGGTCTTACCACTAGCATCACACTGGTGAATACCGGTGGCATAAACATTCTTAGCTTTACAAAAAGTTGCATTAAAGCAACTAGATAAAATTCAGAACAAAGCTGTTAGAATTATTAACAACCCTGCCATTACAAATAAACTACCTCCTCTGCAAGTAAGAAGGGATGTTGCCTCCCTTGCATTATTTTACAGATATTTTTTAGGCAAATGCTCAGACGAAGTTGCGTCCATGGTGCCACCTCTCCGTGCCTTCCCTCGTGCTACTCGGGCATCTGGTAGCACTCATGACTGGAATGGCACTCAGACATATTGCAGAACTTCTGTCTATCAGAATGCTTTCATGCCCCTAACTGCATCTCTCTGGAACTCGCTTCCCCAAAGTTGTTTCCCTCCAAATTTCAACCCACAGCTGTTCAAGTCTAACTGCTACAGATATTTTATGAACAGAGGACACCAGTAATCTAGTGTAAGGATGATTTTTTTTAATTCATTTGTTTTTCCTTCCTTCGGTCTGTAATTAATATATATATATATATATATATATATATATATATATATATATATCATATACACACACACATGAAGCCTCTGTGGTACAGTGGTAAAGTGTGTGTTTTCGTACACTGGAGACCGAGGGTTCGTGCCCCGCCAGGGTAATAAACTTTGGGAGCGTTCTTCTGGCCACGTACTGCTTGGCGGACACAAGGGGTGCTGTGGTTGAACCAGTGTCGCATACTGTAAAGGATGCTTGCACCCAGTCAGCTTGCACGGGCCGATTACACTTGGTTCACAGACTACACGCACATCAAAAGTCACTCCAACACTACAATTACACTTACAAGCACTTCTCACCCAACATACAATCTCTACCAGACAGCCTAAGCTACTTGGTGGAGATACATTGGCTGTATTGTCCCCACTTCGATTAGGATAGGCCAGTCCTGCAGTGGATACTCAAATGGCTGATGATGATGATGATGATAATGTACACACACACACACACACACACACACACACACACACACACACACACACACACACACACACACACACACACACACACACACGAGGTGCTACCACGAAATTCCAGCAATTTGAACAAAGGAAGCCAACCGTTTGCAGTTTTGCCTTTTGCTGCTAGGAGTCAGCAGTGCCCCTTGTGCATCAGTGTGACCCCGGCCGTGTCTGTCAGCGGATGTGTTGTTGAGCTGCGTCACTATTGTAACGTGGTGTGTAGAAGGTTTGGCGGTTTTGCAATGGCAGACCTCACAGAACAAAGAACCTGCATCAAGTTCTGCTTCAAGATCAAAAAGATGGCTGCAGAAACTCATCTGTTGCTTCAGCAAGCCTTTGGTGACAATGCCATGTCCCAAAGCAGAACATTTTTCTGATACAAGCAGTTCAAGGAAGGACGAACGTACGTCAAAGACAATGACTGTTCTGGACGACCGTCAACGGCAACAACACCAGAAAACGTCAGAAATGTTCATCAGGCTAACCTTGTAGATTGTATATGAACTATCTGTGATGTTTGTGATATTGATGGACTGTCATACGGTAGCGAGCAACGTATTTTGTCGGACGTGTTGGGAATGAGATGCATCACTGCATAATTTGTGCAAAGACTGCTGAGTGATGAGCAGAAGGCACATTGCATTGCAGTTTGCAGGGAGCTCAAGAGTCAGGTCAGAGATGATGCCACCTTCATCTCCAAGGTCATCACTGGTGATGAATCATGGGTTTATGGTTATGACCCGGAGACAAAGCAGCAGTCATCTCAATGGATGTCTCCCAATTCACCGAGGCCGAAAAAAGCACATCAAGTGTGCAGCAATGTCAAGTCGATGTTGATCGTTTTCTTCGATATCCAAGGAATTGTTCACAAGGAATTCATCCCACCCGGTCAATCTGTCAGCGGAAAGTTTTACCATGAAGTTTTGCAGTGTCTGAGGAAGAACATCCACTGCTAACGTCCAGAACAGTGGAGGACCAAGGACTGGGCCCTGCATCCTGACAACGCCCCCTTCCACACATCAATTGTTGTCCGGCAGTTCCAGACTTCCACTAACATGGTAGTCATTCCCCACCCACCTTATTCACCTGACCTTGCCCCCTGCAACTCTTTCCTGTTTCCCAAGCTGAATTATGACTGAAAAAGCGTCGATTTGACTCAATTGAGGAGATCCAGACAGAACTGCAGGAGGTGCTCAAGACCATCAAGCCTGTAGCCTTCCAAAGATGCATGGACTTGTGAAAAAAACGCTGGGACCACTGTATACATGCCCAAGGGGACTACTTTGGAGGCGACAGTGAGAACTATGGTCAGACTCAAATATGAAGTCCGTTTGGGTGGGCCCGAGAGGGGATTTCCCTCTCTACAGCTCTGCCGCATCAACCCCAGTACCTATCTCTCTCTCTGTCATATGTCAGCTGTTTACTATTTGAAATTGTACATTAAATATTCTGTACTTATTAAATATATTAAATAAGGCTATATAGTGCTATGAATGTGTCGCTTTTTAGGATAATAGCAATGATTTGTATAAATTCCACACCACGTGACAACGTCACTTTCCAACGTTGCCAGAGGTCAAGGACACTATGTATGTCACCATCTTAGACTACAGGTGACCGGTCACTTCCCTTATAGGTATGGCAGCGCTGTGGAGAGGGGAATTCCCACGCGGGCCCCACCCAAACGGACTTCATATTTGAGTCTGACCATAGGAGATAGGGTAACTGATTTTCCTGTAATATTCAAATTACTGGAACTTTTGGATAGCACTTTAGAGAGAGAGAGAGAGAGAGAGAGACTGGAATATTAGCTCTGTATCGAGGTAAATAGATTAAATGACGCAGCATACAGTGACAGACACACACAGAGACAAAGGCAGGGCCAGAAGCAGCTGTGTCACAAATTAAAAAGTAATCTGTATTTATATATGTATTACGATCTGTAATCGCCAAAAATGGAATGATGTAGTTGTAATATAAGCCAGTCTTTGGCTACACCCCCTAAGGTTATCTCCCCTCACACCTGTTTCTCCCATGGAACTTTTTTTTTTTTTTATCCCATTGACCCTTGTTCTTCCATGGACCCGTTTTACCTATTGGACCAATGTTTTTTCATGGACCTAGTTTCTACCTTAAATCTTATTTCCCCCATGGACCTGTTCTCTCCCCTTGGACCTATTTTCCCTGTTAGACCTGTTATTTCCTATTGGACCTATTTCCCCCAGTTAACTATATATTCCGTAGAACGGTTTTCATCGTGGACCCCTTTCCTCTCCATGGACGTATACTTTCTCAATTGGTCTGTTTTCACCTTGGACTTTTTCTTTCTCCGTTGGAAGAACCAAATTCCCTCATAGAACCATTTTGTTAAATGGACCCATTTTATCTATTGGACTTATGTTTCTAGTTGAGTCCATTTTCTTCATAGACGAATCACCTAATGGACACATTTTCCCTCACGGATATATTCCAACTGTTGACCTATTTACCCCTTTGATCCATTCCCAAATACCATTCTCCCCAAGCCACCCAAACATCCATCCCACAAGCCATATACCTATCCACTCATCCAGTATTATTGCCTCATTTCCTCCACCGTTCTCTGGGAAACCACTCATTCATCCACACACAAAGCCAATCCACCCACCAACCCCACCTCTGCATGAGGAAAGTTGTTGACTGGGGAAGTGTGACACCTTGGGGAGATGACACACCTTAAGATTATGTTTCTCACTCTTGGATAACATACCACTGCCACTTCTCACACTTTCACAGCAGAGGGGACATAGGAATACTTTTCTTCAAATATGCTATCAACTTTCATTTTATTTGGTCTATGATCAGTCGATTCAGTTCGAAACATGGGAGGACTGTCTTGGTGAAGAGGTAAGTAATTTATACATGTAGGCAAACAACTAAATGAAATGTACAAGTGCTTGAGCAGATGGCATAAATTTTCTAGTTCCTATATGTACCAATCAAGCTATGCTTCTAAACACAGTGCACTCTGCACCAGAAGTGAAAATATTTCATTTTCAACCCTTTAGTCAGAGATGTCTCTCCAAAGATTATTAAAACTGTGTGGCGGTAAAAACAGAAAAAAAATGTTATTGAATGACAAGGGTTTACAAGTACTAGCGCTTGCCTGCAAAAATTTACAGGACTAACTATTAGCCGTTCCATCACAAAATGTTTGCAAATACCATTATCTATGTTTCCATACCATTACTGAGCCCACAATTACCAATTATGATGCAAAAGTAGAAAGAAATTATTTTCGCATATTTTTGCTTACCGCAATTTCCGTAAATATTGCGTCATCACGTCGCGCATGATCGCCACAATTTTTGCTTGGTATTTTTTTGACACTCCGTGGACTTATCCCCAACGAAATGGTCAATATCTTTTACCGTTCTCGTGAAACAAATACCCCCTGGGGTAGTTTTTTTTTTCTTTTTAAATACTCCCCAGTATCCCTGCTTGTTGTAAAAGGCTACTAAAAGGGTTGGTGGAGGGTTAGTGCCCCTCCCTGGAAAACAACTAACTAAAAAGACAAACAATAAGCCTCGGACAAGGACTGACCAAAAGATGACGACCAAGGATCGGACAAAGGACATGGTAATCGGAACATGGAATGTAAGGGGACCGAATGATGAGGTGAAAGAGAGTGAGATTGTCCAGGTGCTTGGGGTGCCAAAGTTGGTGTATGTGGAATAACTGAAACAAAATGGAGAGGTGAGAGTGTGAGAGAATGGGAGTATGGATGGGGTATATGTGCAGGAGTAGGTGAGAATGAGAGGGCAAAAGAAGGAGTATGTATAGTTGTGAGTAAAAGATGGAAGAAGAGCATAAGAGAGTATAGATCAGTTGGGTCAAGGATTGTGTGGGTAAGATTGAAAGTTGGAATACAAATGTGGGTGATTGTGTGTGTGTATGCGCCAATGCAAGATCGTGCAAGCAGAGTGAGAGAAGAGTTCTGGACAAATGTGGAAGTGTGCATGGAAAAGTTTGGAAGGAACGAGAGTGTGTTTTTGATCGGTGATATGAATGGTAAAGTAGGGAATGTGAAGGTGGATGAAAGAGTTGGTGAGTGGGGTGTGCCTGCTGAGATACATGAGAATGGCAGTGCGTTAGTGGACATTTGTGCTGTGAGGGGGTTGGTGATAGCCAATACCCTCTTCAGGCACAAGTTGATCCACATGTATACATGGCTAGTGATGAGAAGGGTGGGTGGCGAACTGAATGAAAGGAAGGGAATGATTGATTATGTGTGTGTGGATGAAAGGATGCGAAAATGTGTAATGGATGCAAAAGCTTATAGAGGTTGGGGGAGTGGACTTTCTGACCACTACTTGGTGGTGGCCAGAATCAAGGTCCAATTAGGATGGAGAAATAGAAGAAGGGAGGGACGGGAAGAAGGAGTATTTGTAAGGAGAGTGGAAAGATTACAAGAGGATGAGAAAAAGGCAGAGTATAAGAGAAAAGTGGAGGAACGATTGGCAAATATGAATTGGAGCAGATGGGGGACGTGGAAGGTGTGTGCAGGATATTTACAGAAGAAATATGTGCAGGATGTGATGTGGTGTGTGGGATGAAGAGAAGACGGAGGGGTGTGCAAGGAACAGCATGGTGGAATGAAGAGGTAAGACAGGCTGTGGCACAAAAGAAGAAAACATACAATGAATGGATGAGAAATAGGGGCGTGGAAGAAGTTGAGAGGCGGAAGAGAGAGATATATGTAGAAAGAGGGAGAGGTGAAAAGATTAGTAAGAGAGAGTATGAAGAGAGCTGATGAGGAATTTGAAAGGAACTTGAGTGTAAAGTGGAGGGACTGTAAGAAAATGTTCTGGAAAGAGATGAAAAGAGTAAGACAGGGTGGAAGTGAAGTTAGCAGGGGAGTGAAAGATAAAAATGGTAGATTACTAGTGGAGCAGGGAGAAAAAGTGAGCAGATGGAGAGAACACTTTAAGGAATTGTTGAACATAGAGGATGGAAGTAATGCGAGTATAAGTGGCTGGGGAATGGCTGGGAGGAGGAGGGAGGTGAGAAGACAGGAAGAAATCAGTAAGATAGAAGTTGTGGAAGCAATGAAGGAAGTTAAATTGGGGAAATCCCCAGGAATTTATGGAGTGTGTGGTGAAATGCTGAAGTATGGGGGAGAGATAATAGTAGAATGGATGTGGAAAACGTGCAGATTGGCCTGGGAGGAAGGTAGAGTCACGGAGGATTGGAAGTCAGGTATTATTATTCCCTTGTACAATGGAAAAGGTGAAAAAGAAGTGTGTGGTAATCATAGGAGCATCTGTCTTCTTAGTATAATAGGAAAAGTGTATGGTAGGATACTTATTGACAGAGTTGGAGAAAGAACAGAGAAATTAATTGAAGAACAGGGAGGCTTTAGGAAGGGAAGAGGTTGTGTAGGTCAGATATTCATTCTTAATCTTTAGTGGAAAAGTTTCTAGAGAAGGGAAAGAAGTTGTATGCGGCTTTCATGGATTTGGAGAAAGCATATGACAGGGTGGATAGACAAGGATTGTGGAAAGTATTAAGAATATATGGAGTAAATTGGATGTTGCTGAATGCTGTGAAGAGTATGTATGATGGTGCTAAGGCCGCAGTGCTTGTGTATGGTGAACTGAGTGAATTTTTCTCTTTGAAGGTTGGGTTGAAACAGGGATGTGTCATGTCTCCATGGTTGTTCAATCTGTACATGGATGGGGTAATAAAAGAGGTACAAGGTAGGGCAGTGGATGTTAGATGGCCCTGGTGAGAGAGGATAGTGTTTGGAAACTCCCTGTACTGTTGTCTGCAGATGATACTGTGTTGTTGAGTGAAGACGAAGGAGAGCTGCAAGGCTTGGTGGATGAGTTTGGGAGAGTGTGTAAGAAACGGAGTCTAAAGGTGAATGTAGGGAAGGGTAAAGTGATGGTCTTTGAGAGAGGTGAAGTCAGTGAATGTACAGCGAGTTTGGATGGTGAGGAATTGGAAAATGTGAGTACGTTTAAGTACTTCGGTAATGTGATGAGTAAGGATGGAGGTTTGGAGGGTGAAGTGCTTGAAAGGGCACAGCAGGGAAGAAAGGTTGCTAGTTCCTTGAAAGCAGTGATAAGAAGCAGGGAAGTGAGCATGGAAGTGAAAAAGTTACTACATGACAGTATTGTGATACCAACTCTAACGTATGGAAGTGAAGCTTGGACGTTGCTGGAAGGACACAAATCAAGAGTGAGAGCAGTGGAAATGAGTTATTTAAGAGGAGCCTGTGGAGTCACATGGAGAGACAGGCTGACAAATGAGAACATAAAGGAGCGTTGTGGTGTGGATATGGATGTGATAGGAAACGGTAGGAGGAATACACTGAGGTGGTTTGGCCGTGTGGAGAGGATGGAGGGTGAAAGACTGACGAAGAGACTGTATGTGAGTGAGGTGGAGGGGGGAAGAGGGAGAGGGAGGCCGAGGATGAGATGGAGGGATGGGGTGGAGAGGTATATGAGAGAGGGGGGTGTGAGTTGGGAGTGGGGCAGTGAAATAGTGGGGGACAGGGCGACGTGGAGGCGATTTGTTTGTGGTCACCCCGAACGGGATTGAGGCGTCTGGCAATAGATAGATAGATAGACTTTTCTATAAATCAGACTCTGGACATGAACTATGCAGGTTGCATGGACACCTACTACAAACTATTATTATCACCTGCTATAAGCTATTTTTGCTAAATATCAACAAGAAGCTGAAAATAGTTAATATTAGATTTGAGAAAGTTTTTTATGCCTCCGACTGTGTGTGTAGATTACGGTACACAAGTTACATGACTACCTACCACAATATATTCTTCTCCAAACGTCTATAGGAAGCCGACATCGCCCTCGGACTGTTCACCATGACACCACAGCGGTATGAAGTGGCTGACTTTACCTACCCTGTTGACATCACATACACACGCATCCTGGCAGCTCGAGGCAGTCCCGAAGTTACTCGATGGGGATTCCTACTGCCCCTGACAGCTGTCGTGTGGGTGAGCATCCTGGTGGCGCTCGGGGTGTATATGACTGTGATGCTGGCCCCTTTATGCCTACCTGTAGAACCACTAAATAGGACCAGACTCTTCACAACTGCTTTTAACTGTGCTCGTGTTCTGCTGCAACAAGGTGAGGGATGCTGGGATCTTCAGAGCATGTCCTAGATTTATAGTGGTATTGTTTTCATCAAACATTTGGAGGGAGCAGCATTTTCACTAGCGCCTGTAACTGTGTTCCTATAAATGACCTAGAACATTTTCATATTCTATACAGTTCTTAGACACATATATTGCCTATGCTCTCATGCCATTCACATAACACACTAGAAAAGAACACTTTTTCAGCGCCTATGACTCTGTTCGTATTTAACTGCAACAGGGTGAGTAAAATTGGGATTTTACTTTGCTATCTTTATACAGTATAATAGAATGCTGGGTCCTTCATGCCTCCTGTAAAAATGAAAAAGACTGTTCTCAAGTGCATACAATTAACCCTCTGCGCACCTTAAGTTTGCAATAAGTTTCCGTGCCCCCTCACAGAACCAAAACCCCGCTAAGGCAGCCTCCGCTCACACAGAAAGGAAAAAAATTCTATGGCTAAATTTACACTCGGAAAATGCTTGTACTGTTATAAATCGTATCCCATCATCTTCGCTGATGTTTATACTATCAGATAAACAAAATAAATAAATAAATATATGAAACAGATGAATAAATGTACAGAAATGAAGCAAGAATAAACCTTATTCAGGAGAAAACTAGCTTCCAACAACTTTCCAACATCACTGTCAGAAATTTTTTCCCATTACGCACAGTTGCAAAGGCCATAACTATATGCAGAATTTCACGAGCTTTCAAGCGAGCTTGGTTTTGATATGATACGTCCAATAGTTTTTGAGTAAATCGAGAAAAACTACGAAAAATCGCCTAAAAACGTCTGATTTGTTTATTATTTTGTATGTTATTAGTGACACTGTAACAAACGTATGTGTAAATTATATCCAGTTTTGTAGCCCAAGGGTTAAGGAAGCCCATGATATAATTCATAGTGTTATAACCCCTATTGTTATGGAGAAATTATTTTTGAAAAGTTATGATGGGTTGCACGCAGTAACAGCATGTACAGTACACTCCGGCCTGTAGGCTAAGTATGTTCGTCTTTCGGAACTTTTCCCAAAATAATTATTTGCACACATAGGTTACTTTGTTTTACAAAAGTATGCATATGAAGTCATCAGCTTGATAATGCATTTTTCGGATTTTTGATGAGACCTAAACTTTACGAGTAAAATGACTGAGAGAATAGCAATGAAATGCACCACATTTTCCCCGTGAGAATATATCGTAAACACATATTTTATACCTTCAGTACAATAGTATAAAAACTAGACAAATAAGCTGATTACTCACATTCTCTAGCAGTGTTGCAGTGTTACTTGAGAGGAGATGGAGTTGCAGAGAGGAAGAAAGGTATGATCACAGCCTGTGTGTGTGTGTGTGTGTGTGTGTGTTCTTACCTAATTGTTCTTATCTATTGTATCTTTACAGGAATGAGTCAAGCTCGTACTGTCCCGTGTCTTAAACCATATTTATCGTACATATCCTTAAATTTGTGAATTGTTTTGGCACACACTATTTCATTCGGTAGTGCATTCCATTGATCAATTGCTCTGTTTGGGAAACTGAATTTCCTTACTTCTTTATCACCTCTCTTCTTATGCAGTTTTTTGCAGTGTCCTCTTGCTGATGCTTCTTCATATGTTAAGTAATCATTTATGTCTATTTTCTCCTTCCCTGATATGCACTTATATAGCATTATCATGTCACCTCTTTTCGTTCTCTCCTGTAGTGTTGGTAGATTCAGTTTATTTAGTCTTTCTTCGTAGCTTAGGTCCCTTAAGCTTGGTATCCATCTTGTAGCGGCCCTTTGAACTTTTTCAATCTTGTCTATGTGTTTTTTTGAGATGAGGACTCCAGACTACTGATGCATATTCCAGGGTTGGTCTAATGAATGATGTTATTATCCTTCTTAGCATGTCTTCACTTATGTATGTGAATGTTATTCTCATATTTGCAAGCACTGTATACATGTTCCGTACCTTCTCGCTGATGTGGTCAGCCGGAGATAGTCTGTTATTGATAATCACACCTAGGTCTTTCTCTCTTTCTGATGTGTATAGGGTTTTATTTCCTAACTTATAATCCCAATCAGGTCTTTTTCCACTTTTACCAAACTTGATTACATGACTCTTGTCCACATTGGATTCCATTTGCCATGTACTACTCCATTCATGAAGTTTATTTAATTCTTCTTGTAGCTCTTTACAAGAGTCTGTGTTAGTAATTCTCCTTTGTATTTTTGCATCATCTGCAAACATATTCAGATAGCTCTCATTTCCAGTGTTACTGTTTATATCATTTATATACACAAAAAACATGATTGGTGCCACCACTGAACCCTGTGGTACTCCACTAGTCACTTCTTTCCATGATGAGTAGTTTCCTCTTAGTACTGTTCTCATTTCTCTTTTTATGAGAAAGTCTTGCATCCAACAAAACTGTTTGCCTTGAATTCCTCCTTGATGGTACAGTTTCCATAAAAGTGTTTGGTGTGGTACTGTGTCAAAAGCTTTCTTGAAATCTAAATAGATACTGTCCACCCATCCTTCCCTTTCCTGTATTGTGTTTGTACTCTGTCATAGCCCCCTGTGGCGGGGGGGACACAACCTGGCCGCATTATGGGATCGTACTACTACTCTGCGGCCAGGTTGTGTTAGGAAGAATACTGCCACCGTATTCCCTGCGTGTCGTAAAAGGCGACTAAAAGGGGCGGGGTGAGGGGACTAGGGACCCCCTCCTCTGTTTTTTAGTTCCTAAAAAGAGACAGGCCAGAGAAAGGGATGGGGGATGGAGTTATCCCCGTACCCTGAAGATTGGGTCTATGAATGTGCGTGGATGTAGTACGATTGAGGCTAAAAGGGAGGAGATTGGGAGAATGTTTGTGAGAAGAAAGTTGGATGTGTTAGCTTTGAGTGAAACGAAGATGAAAGGGAAGGGGGAATCTATGTTTGGAAGTGTGAATGGAAGATTGTCAGGTGTTGATAGAGGAAGGGCAAGAGAAGGTGTGGCCTTGTTAGTGAGTCCGGAAGTACAGCAGTGTGTGATTGAATGGAAGGAGGTGTCATCGAGACTGATGTGGGTGAAAGCGAAATTTGAACGTGAGTTGTGGGTGTTTGTGAGTGCATATGGGCCTGGTAGTGAAAGGGATGAACAAGAGAGGGAGTCTTTCTGGAATGATGTTGATGAGTGTCTGCAGAGTTTTGGAGCGAATGTGAATGTGGTAATGATGGGAGATCTGAATGCTAGAGTGGGAAATGTAGCAGTTGAAGGCGTAGTTGGTATGCATGGTGTGCCTGGAAGAAATGAAAATGGGGAACGAATGATAGCGATGTGTGTTGAGCGAGAGATGGTGATTGGGAATACGCTGTTTGAGAAGAAAGATATTTATAAGTATGCATGGGTGAGACAGGAGGGTGGAAGGGTTGTTGATAGAGCTTTGATGGACTATGTGGTTGTGTCTAGGAATGTAATAGGAAGATTGTTGGATGTGAGAGTTCTAAGAGGGGAGGGTGGAGGTATGTCTGACCACTACCTGGTGGAGGGAAAGTTAAGAGTAGGTAAGAGATGGGTGAGAGCTAGGAGGGTTAGGTGTGGCAGGGAGGTTTTGAAAGTGAGTCAGTTGGATAAAAGAGAGAAAAAGATAGAGTATCAGGAGAAATTGAAAGATGAGTGGAGCGCAGTGAAAGATCGGGAAAATGGCAGCGTGGAGGAGGAATGGCAGTTGTTTAAGAGTGCTGTGGTGGGGCATGCAGAAGAGGTGTGTGGTGTGAGACGTGTGGGTGGTGGTGTAAGAAAAGGAAGTTAATGGTGGTGCGAGGAAGTAAGTATGGCTGTGGCCGAGAAGAGACGTGCATATGAAGTGTGGCTGCAAAGGAAGGATGAGATGTCATATGAAAGGTATAAGGAAAAGAGGAATAGAGCGAGAAGGGCTGTGCGTGATGCTAAAGTGACAGCAGATGAGAGGTGGGGTAGGCGGCTGACAGAGAATTTTCAACAGAATAAGAAAATGTTTTGGAAGGAGGTGAAAAGGGTGCGAAAGGGAGAGTCTGGGAAGGAAGAACGAGTAAAAGCAGAGGATGGAAGGATGTTAATTGAGATGGATGCAGTAAGGAAGAGATGGGCAGAGTATTTTGAAAGATTATTAAATGTAGAGGAGGAAAGGGTGGCTGAGATTGTGGCGGATGGAAGGGTGCAAGGAATAAATGTGTTGGGAGAGTTGAATGATTCTTTGATCACGAAGGAGGAAGTGGAGAAGGCAGTAAAGGAGATGAAAACAGGGAAAGCTGCAGGTATGGATGGGTGTGCTGTGGAATGCCTGAAGGGTGGTGGAGTGACTATTGTTGACTGGTTAGTAAGATTGTTGAATGTGTGCTTTGAGAAAGGTATGGTGCCAATTGACTGGGCAAGTGCTTGTGTGGTCCCGTTGTATAAAGGCAAGGGTGATAAGTATGAATGTACTAGCTTTAGGGGTATAAGTCTGTTGAGTGTTGTAGGTAAGGTGTATGGTAGAGTGTTAATTATGAGAGTTAGAGAGGGTACAGAGGGAGTGATTAGTGATGAGCAGTGTGGCTTTAGGAGAGGGAGGGGATGCGTTGATCAGGTGTTTGCTGTGAGACAAGTGTGTGAAAAGTATTTAGCGAAAGGCAAGGATGTGTTTTGGGCATTTATGGATTTAGAGAAAGCGTATGATAGAATTGATAGGGAGGCTTTGTGGACTGTTTTAAGATTGTATGGACTTGATGGTAGGTTACTAAAAGGGGTGAAAAGTTTTTATGTAAATAGTAGAGCATGTGTAAGAGTGGGAAATGCTGTGAGTGATTGGTTTCCCGTGAGAGTGGGGCTGCGACAGGGATGTGTGATGTCACCTTGGTTGTTTAATATTTACATGGATGGTGTTGTAAGGAGGTGAATGCAAGAGTTTTAGGTGGTCTGAGTCTGGTAAATGTTGATGGTGGAGATTGGAATCTGAAGCAGCTGCTGTTTGCAGATGATACTGCACTGGTGACTGATTCAGAGGAGAGATTGAGACAGTTGGTAGAGGAGTTTGGAAGGGTGTGTGAAAGGAGGAATTTGAAAGTAAATGAGAATAAGAGTAAAGTGATGAAGTGTACGAGGTTGATAGATGGTAGGGGGATGAATATAGTTTTGAATGGTGAGTTGCTTGAGGAGGTAGATTGTTTTAAATATCTAGGGTCACATGTTGCTGTGGATGGAAGAATAGATGCAGAAGTGAAGTTTAGAATAAATGAAGTAGGAAAGGTGCTGGGAGGAATGAAAAAAGTGTTTAAATGTCGTTCGCTTAGAATGGATGTAAAGAGAAGGCTGTATGAGGGTGTTGTGGTACCGACTGCATTATATGGGGCTGAAACATGGAATATGAGTGTAGCAGAGAGGAAAAGTTTGAATGTAATGGAGATGAGGTGTCTGAGGAGTATGTGTGGAGTGACGCGCATGGATCGGGTGCGAAATGATGAAGTGCGAAGGAGAACTGGAGTTGTTCAGGAGATGGCTGGTAGAGTTGAGCAGAGGGTGTTGCGATGGTTTGGGCATATGGAGAGAATGGATAATGAGCGATTGGTGAAAAAGATAACTAGATCTGATGTGAGAGGTGTAAGGCTGAGAGGAAGACCACGAATAGGATGGATGGATAGTGTGAAGAGAGCGCTGGATGCGAGAGGGATGTCTGTCGAGCAAGGAAGAGTGACTGTGCGTGACAGAAATAAATGGAGAGAAATTGTGAATAAATAAGTGATGACGCAGCCCTGAGGGGATATTCTCCCGCATTTGGTCTGATCAGCTAGTCAGGTCAGGTGCGGGTAAGGGGATGGGTATGTTATGATGTGGCAGGGGTAAACCAGCTCTGCTGTCGGGCCCTGCTGCGGATGTCACTGATTGCATTGCGCAGTTGACCCTTGTGCGGTGTGGTGCGGTGAGGATCTGTCCGTTCTCCCCTTTGGGGCTAAGATGTGAATGAATGTGTTTAAATGGATGAGTAAATGGAGAGTGTGTCGTCCTGTCTCAGCTACCTCCCTTTCCTTGGGGGAAGCAGCCTAGGTATATAGATAGATAGACTCTGTCATAGTAGCTCAACAGATTAGTAACACATGATTTTCCTTTTCTGAAACCAAACTGTCTTTCTGTTATCATACTGTGTTCTTCTAGATGATTTACCCAAGCTTTTCTTATAATCTTTTCTAATACCTTGCTTATAACACTGGTCAGTGATACTGGTCGGTAGTTGAGTGGATTTTGTCTATTTCCTTTCTTGAAAAAGGGAACAATATTTGCTTTTTTTTCCAAATATCAAGTACTTTACCTTGACTCAAGGATTTCTTGAAAAATAAAAATAATGGTTTACTTAACTCCTTTGCACATTCTCGTAGTACCCAACATGAAATTTCATCAGGACCACTTGCTTTTCCTCTTTCTAATCCACTTAACTCCTCCTGTATTACTTTTTCTGCTATTTGTATATCTGGTAGTATGTGTGGACATGCATGTTCCACATAGTCCCTCTCAAAATTTTTTTCTTCTGTAAAAACTAATTGGAAATTCTTATTTAGTGCTTCACAAATATTTTTCTCTTGTGTATAAGTGATTCCCTCGTCCGTAATGGATTCTATTATATCTTTTACTTTGGTTTTGCTTCTGATGTAGCTGTAAAACAGCTTTGGTTGATCACTACTTTTATTTATTATATCCTCCTCAAACTGTTTTTGGGCTTCCCTCCTTATTCTTGTATAATCGTTTCTTGCCTGTTTGTAATTATTATACGCCCTTTCACTATTGTGTCTTCTGTATCTCTTCCACAACAAATCTCTTCTTTCTTTTGATTTTTTACATTCTGTATTGAACCATTTCTGTATTTTCTTATCTGCTTCTTTGTGCTTTGGGATGTACTTCTGGACTCCTATTTCATAAAATTCACAGAATTTTGTATATACAGCATTTAAATCTTGTCCTCTAAGCTCATTTTCCCAATCAGCATCTAAGAAATACTTCTTTAGGTCTTGATAATTTCCCTTTTTATAGTTTAGGCTCTTTTTGTAACTGTCATTGCTGTTAACTATGTCATATGCTATCCTGAAGTTATAATTTAGTGCTGCATGATCGCTTTTGCCGAGTGGAGGGTGATATATTAAACTGTCAATATCATTTTCTTGTCTAGTAAATATTAGATCTAGCACTGAAGGTACATCAAGTCCTCTTTTTCTGGTGGTTTCCCTCACATGTTGCGTTAGGAAAAACTCTTGCACGAGATCCAGGAGCTTTTGGTCCCAACAGCTTTCATGGCTAATTATATCTAGAGTATTCTAATTTATATTTGTATTAAAATCCCCAGTTAGTATAATTCTTTCCGATTTCTCTTCCATTTTATGTAGTAATGATCTCAAACTCTGAATTGTACTCTCTGCCAGGTCCTCATATTCATCTTTCTCCCATGTGTTTGATCTGGGTGGCATGTACAAATTGGCTACAATTACTTTCCCTTCAGATGTATTGATCTCTACTGCAATCAGTTCTACTTGTGATGGTATATCTAGTTTTATTTCATTGACTTTTAGATTTTTCTTAGTTAATATTATAATTCCTTCTCCTTTTTTAAAAATTTCTGTCTCTTCTCCATATATTGTATTCCTCTAAGTTTAGTATGTCATTGGATATCCTTGGTGTTAATTTTGTTTCAGTTAGGAATATTATTTGTGGTTCATTTTCTCTGACATAATCATTCATCTCTAGTAATCTAGATACCATTCCACCCACATTTGAGTACATCAACTTTATCATCTTGTCTATATACTTGTCATGACATGGTTTTACTACCTTCCTCCTTTTTATTCCATCCTGTTTGTGTACCACTTTCGTACCTGCAATCCTATTACTATGTAAAAAAATTTCTTCTTCTCCTCTTCTGATCTTCCCTCATTTTTTGTTTTTGCTTCCTCCCATTTCTCTTTCAGTAATTCCAGTTCCTCTTGTGTTAGGCATCTTTTTATCCATACATTTTCGAACTCCTCTTTTTCCATAAGATTCTTTGCATTTTTTAGTATCTCTTCCACAGTGTTTACACTCTGGAAAGTCACCTTTAGAGGTCTTGTCTTGCTTTTCTCGTATTTCCCTAACCTTTTGTGTTCCTCTACGTCTTTACTACAGATTTCCTCTGATACTGTGTGTGTATGTGTGTGTGTGTGTGTGTGTGTGTTTGCGATGTGATTAACTGCTGTATGCTTTCATCAGTATGGTACGGCTCAGTCATCGTGGTCATGGTGATTCCAGTGGTGGCAGAGGTGATAGCAGTGGTGGCAGTGATAACAGTGGTGGTACTGGTGATAGCAGTGGTAAGACCAGTGGTGGCAGTGGTGATAGCAGTGGTAAGACCAGTGATAGGAGTGGTGGTAGTGATGGTGCTACTGCCTGTAGTGCTAATCACTGCGGCGTTGACCGCAGCTTTGGGTTTATCTTTTCCCCTGGGGGAGGATTTTGCTCTCCCTTTCCTCTCCCTCACTCTCTCCTCCTCACCAAATTCACTCTCACATTCACTGTCACTAGATTCTTCACTTTTACTCCCACTAAATAAGTATTTCAAATACTTCTCCTCTGATAAGCCCTTTCCTGACATTGTAGTTTCAGTGTATAGGAGGAGAACGGTCAAAATCGGTTATGAAATTTCAAACTTGGATTTCTCTGAAAAAATATAAGAAACACTTATAAACCTTCTTCACAAGCACACTGCACTATATATAACACATTATCATTACAATACATGTTAAGTATGAACAGTGCGGTAATAGAAAACGAGGAATAAGATGGCCAGCCGCTTGCTTACACACCCTCCTAATCTGACTGCCGAGAGGACACTGAGCTAAAAATGGGCCGCTTGTCCCTGCGATAAGCTGATGGGTGTTGCCATATATTTCCCTCAGACCTGGTCACCCCCACCTTTGAATTACCAATATTTGATGCAATTTCAGCCACTGGAAAAGTTTCTACGATCACTTATAGGGATGTTGCATCATATTGCATCATCGGTTACTCTTCAGATTGCAAGGACTATGACTTGCATTGCGTCATAGTGCACGAAAGGGTTCTCCTTCACTAAGGAGAGTGATACTCTCTTCTTCTTTTGCTGAGTTTACCAGCACCCTCATGCCATTAATCAGATTAATTTAATAGGGACGGACTTTGCACCATCAGTTACCATGTTCTTGTGCTGCTGCAATAAGATGAAGCAGTTTCAGTTTATATAGTAAAATATTTAAAGTCTTCTTCTCCTACCTCAGATGTGACAAAAGGGTCGGGGTGGTGGTGGTGGGAGCGTGTGGTGCTGGGGGTGTGGATGCTGATGACACTGGTGCTGACACGGAGCTACGCCGGTAACCTCATGTCCCAGTTGGCAGTCAGATATATCCCAGAACCCCTACAGTCACTCCAGGACCTTGTTGACAACCCTGTTACTGTTGTCTTGTACAAGGGAACAGCTCAGGAACAAGCCTTTAGGGTAATGGACACAGTAATGTGTCATGGTATCATAATGTCATGAACAACCATTTTTTTCGTCGTGTTCATGTGCCTATAACTCACATATCCCTGTGCTTTATACCAAATGCCATAAAAATGAACTGTGAAATATACTTCTTTGCTTTGCAGTAGACAAAGGGATACTACAAGACCACATGAGGATTATTTTATTGTACACTGCTAGACATGTTTATTTTCTCTTCTTGTTCATACCATTTTCCATTAATTGGGCTGTGCTCCCTACTTAAGCCTCTGAGTCAGTAGTCCTAAATTTCTTACAGTTGGGTAGATTAGTTGTATCTAATAGTTGTAGTAGTAGTAATAATCATAATCATCATCCTGACCTCCTTTCTCACCCTAGGGCAAGGTGAGGAGTAGCAATGTCCAGACAGCAAAACTTGCCCAATTCAATGGTCCACGCTTCCATTCACTCATCATTCAAGCCCTCGAAATCCTGGTTCCATCAGATGGCCAAAAAATTTCACCACGTTCTGTAGCTTCACATATACCTGAAATGACAGAGTCAATCCGAACACTGTCGCTTTAAAAAGGGCTACCAAATCCCTGGTTATGCACTTCACCACACAAAATTCATCCATCCAGCTCGATCTCTTGTCAGTCCCTTAGCCTCACCAACTTCCATACCTCTCATCTTCACACACTCATCTACAGTATACCTCCACTTTCTTGGCCTACTCGCCTCCTCCCTCCTTCAAATTCGCTCAGATATATTTTTTTTTTTTTTTTTTACCACTGTTGTCATCCATTCTCTCCACATAACCATACTATCTCAGTACCCTCTCTTTGATTTTGGTGTCCACAGACTTCCTCACTCCACATCTTTCACGAATCACATAATTCCATATCCTATCAACTCTCTGTACTCCACATACATTCCTCAGCAGTCCCATCTCCACTGCTCTTACTTTTGACATTTCATGTTCATGCCACATCGTAGACTTACATCCGTATGTTAAAGTTGGCACTGACACACCTTCATGTAAGCCTTGCACAGCTGCAACACTCAAGCCTCTGTTTCTTATCAAGGCCTTCATTGCACCAGCTACTTTCCTTCCTTGTGTCACTCTGTTTACCACTTCTGTTGCACATTTTCCTCTTTTTTCTATCACTGTACCCAGGTATTTGAACTCTCTCACCAATTCCAGTCTCTCCCCATTCACTGTAACATCGCACTGAGAGTCACCTTGTCTCTCAATTACCATCACTTTACTCTATTGTACACTTGCTCTCAAGGCACGACGCTCGCAGACTACAAAACTGTGCGTTACGCTACCAAGCTCTTGACCGGTATTTGCAAGAAACACTGCATCATCAGCATACAACAGAATTGAGATACTGTATTGCATTCACCACTGTTCATTACCAGCGCCATTCCTCTTTCCATTACTCGTCCTTTTACTTTTCTCATCACCCCATCCATGTATGTATTGAACAACCATGGTGACATCACACAACCTGTCGACGCAAACACTGATCATAACGATTTATGTAGATGCCCATATACCCTTACATATACCTCACTGCCATCATAAAAACTCTTGACGGGACCTAGCACCTTACCATCTACACGATACATGCACAAATCCTTTAATCCTTCTCTGTCTACTTTGTCGTATGCTTTTTCCAGATCCATAAACGCAATAAACACCTTATTGTCCTGCTCACAAGCCTCCCCCACTATCTATCTCATTGCAAATATTTGATACACATCCGCTGCCACTCTTAAAGCCACCCTGTTCGTCACTCACTATGACTTCTGACATCTCTTACTTTCTCTGTAATAATTCTTCCATAAATCTTCCTGCAACACTGAACTGACTTATGCCTCGCTAATTCTTGGACTCACTTTGCTCACCTTTATTTTTGTACAGGGGTGCAATCGCTGCCTTTTGCCACTCTAGTGGCAAAGTTTCATTCGTCCATACCTTTTACATATCTCCAACAAGCACCTCATTCCGCTCTCTACATTACACTTAATCATCTATACATACACCTCATCAACCCCTGCTGCTTTCCCATTTTTCAGCCGCTTCACAGAGTTCTTCACCTCTGTGAGTGTCACGTTTCCTGGCACTGCATTCCTTCTCTGTACACTCCCAAAACCAATCATGTTAACAGTCACTTTGCTTTCTCCACTCTCATTCATCAGACATTCAAAACATTCTTTCCATCTGGTCCTTACTTCATCCCAATGGGTTATAAATCTGCCATTTACATTCCTCACACTTCCACATTCTTTCCACTGTCACTTCTACCTTTCCGCACCTCTTTCCAGAACAACTTCCTATTTTCAGAGGAATTTGGATTCATTTTTCTTCCAAGATCATCATTTACTTCCTTCGTTTTTCCCTTCACTAGTCTCCTTACGTGCTTCTTGCTTTCAATATATTCGGTTCTAATTTCAACTGAACCCCTCCTGTATCCACTCTTGCCATTTCTTCCTCTTTTCCTCCACTGCCCTCTTAGCCTTTTCATCCCACCATGCCATACCTTTCTTCTTTGTTGTTGCTCTTGCCACATCGCACCCCGCTTTGCATTCCTAACGAAGCAATCCTCATATGCGTTACACAGGCTATCCAGATCCATTTTTATTCCAGTGCACTGATTCTAAGTCCTCCCCTACTTTGGCCTTGTATTCATCTGACAATTTTTTTTATCAATAGCTTCTCGACTTTCAGTCTCTCTTACTGACTGCTCCTCTCTCTCTTGGTCCGCTTAACTCCTCTCAACTTGATCTTGCATACTACAATCATATGATCTGACAAACCTGCACATCGTCCTCTCACTGCCCTCGTTTCAGCAACACTTCCCAGCAGCGATTTCTATACGAGCACGTACGTTTTAACACGATCTCCATTCCACCTATATTTCTGTGCATTTTTGTGTTTGAAATAAGAATCACAAATGCACAACTTCCTTCCCTGACACATGCCCTTCAGTCATTTCCCATTATCATTCTCTCCTGGTACTCCATTATTACCTTTTATGTCATTCACAGGATCATTGCGTACTATCCCATCCATGTCGCCCATACAAACATTTTATAACTCCTCGGCATTTCTCCTACTACTTCGTCCATCTCATCCCAAAACCTGTCTTTATCTCTCCCACTCCTGTAATCACACGGAGCAGACGCTACAATCACAGACACTTTCACCTTCTCAAACTCGAACGTGACATACATACATTTCGAGCTGACACATTTGAAGTCTGTCTTTCCACTCTGCCACATTTCATTCATCAATAAAGCAACTTCTCTTTGCAGTAGTAGTAGTAGTAGTAGTAGTAGTAGCAGCAGCAGCAGCAGCAGCAGCAGCAGCAGCAGCAGCAGTGGCAGCAGCAGCAGCAGCAGTAGCAGCAGCAGCAGCAGCAGCAGCAGCAGCAGTAGTAGTAGTAGTAGTAGTAGCATTAGTAGTAGTAGTAGTAACAGTAATAATAATAATAATAATAATAATAAAGATACTACTACTGCTACAACTACTACTATTACTAATATAATAATAATAATAATAATAATAATAATAATAATAATAATAATAATAACAAAAATAATAATAATAATAATAATAATAATAATAATTGTTTGAGAGAACGAGAACACCATATTTAGTCACAGTTTGGACCCCTGATATATGTACTCGAGCAAACATTTATCGCATCAGCAAGAGTAGGGGCAGGGGTCGGGAGGAAAACTCTGTAGTACAGTAGCGAACTTTTTTGGATATCTCAGTTTTGAATAAAAATTTGGATTACTGTACAGTCAGTAACTTCTTTACTGACGAGCAGTTAGCAAAAATTTACCATAGTCATGTACACTCTTAGCTGGAATATTGCTTACCCTTGTGGAATGGATATGGAGATGTGCCAAAAGAACTGGACATAATTCAGAATAAAGCTGTTAAAATCATTAATAACCCTACTATTACAAATGAACGGCCTCCCCTACAAGCAAGAAGGAATGTTGCCTCCCTTGCATTATTTTACAGATACTTTTATGGAAAAAAAACTCAGACGAAGTTCCATCCATTGCGCCACCTCTACACGCCTTCCCCGGCGCTACACGGGCATCTGTTAGCGCTCATGACTGGACTGTCACACTGCCATATTGCAGAACTTCTGCCTATCAAAATTTCATTCTCCCTTCCCCAGAGTGACTTCCCCCAAACACCAACCTATGACTGTTCAAATCCAACCGTTCCAGATTTTTTATGAATGGAGGACACCTGTTATCTGGTGTATGGATTATTTTCTTATTCATTTGTTTTTCCTTTCTTTGTCCAGCATTGTAAAAAAAATGTGGTAGCAATATTATACTTATAATACAGGATACGTCATTGATGAACTTAATGTAACTTTAATGACACCTGCTGCCTAAATTTTTATCAAGAATGCTAATAAAGACATACTTATTGTTATAATAATAATAATAATAATAATTATCATTATCATTATTATTATTATTATTATTATTATTATTATTACTATTACTATTATTATTAACATTATTATTATTATTATTATTATTATTATTATTATTATTTATCCTTTAGTTATTTATTTCCTGATAAGACTGCCAAGAATGGCGTGATGCTAGACGTGTGGAACTTGAAGGAGGAAGACCGCATCATGCTGGTGGACACACGGGGGCTGGCGGAGGTGCAGTCAATGCTGAGAGAGGGCAGGGCTGCATATATGGAATTGGACATACACCATCAAATTAGGATAGCCAAAGAGTTCACTGAAAAAGGTACATGTGTGTGTGTGTGTGTGTGTGTGTGTGTGTGTGTGTGTGTGTGTGTGTGTGTGTGTGTGTGTGCACTAAAATTATTCTTCCCATGACAATCCAACCCCTTCAGCACATTGACCCGTCATGTGTTATTCTTGCTACCATCAGACGATTTTAGCCATCAGAGTTTTGGAACTGGAAGGATTTCATACAGGCTCCAGTAACCCTCTTCACTATAGCAGGTTGGTTTTTATCTGACGGAACTGTACCACCCCCAAAACTCATATTCGAAGTTGTGGTTACGGAAATTTGATAAGCCTTATTTAAGACGTTGGCATTAACCTTTTTAGTTACCATACTCTTTACACTTTAATTTGGCCTAAAACTGCCATCCTTCCACCTTGAATACAGAGTGTAACAGCAGATAACACTAGAATACGGTGCTACTCAGGAAGAAGTGCTTTCGAAATAATGCCTAGTTGCAGTATTGTCTTTTTCTTCCACTAAGCTACGTGAAAAAAAGCTGGAAAAGAACTAAAATCTGGAGCAAGTTAAGATGATATAACTGCCGTCAGATTTACCCTCTAACAACTATACTTAGGAATAAACTAAAATGAAAGGGGTTACAGTTCTTTGTCGAATAAGATTAAATGTACTGTTGCAGAAATCGATTGTAACTGTAAATATGTTGACTGCTTCCAGCAATAGGATGATGACACCGTTCAACTAAAATTCGTAAAACCCTGAATCGGATAACGTATCATTTTTTTTACCATTTTTAGAGTACTGTTTTATTTTAGGAGGTATTATGTAAAGGAAGGGGTTATATATAGCCTTCATGAACTTCTTCACAGCTTTCTAGGAGTTATATATAGCCTTCATTAACTTCTTCACAGCTCTGCAGGGGTTAGATATAGGCTTCATTAATCGCTTCAAAATATTTGAGCTGTTAGATATAGATTTTAATAACCCATTCACTGCTCTAGGGCTCTAGGGTTTTAATCCACGCTGTACTTGCCGCCAAAACAGGGACGTGCGTCTTCTACATAGGGGATGAGAGGTACATCCCTTCCATGGACGCTCTGGCAGGACCCAAAGACAGCCCTATGGTCCTCGCTCTTGGTCGCAAGTACACACAACTGTCTTGCTTTAAGTTTAAATGCTGTTGCATAGTGTTCTTATTAGCAAATGAATGAATGAATTAATAACCAAAAGAAGAGTTTTAAGGTACTAAAAAGGTTTAAGGCACTGAAAGTTTTATATTTAATCTCTAACTCTCTCTCTCTCTCTCTCTCTCTCTCTCTCTCTCTCTCTCTCAGGGTGATGCAGGTGACAGAGGCAGGTCTATACAACCACTGGCATGAAGTGTACACCCCCAACCTCACCAGCTGTAATAACTCACCCACAAAGTTTGCCATCAAATCATCGCTGGCAATCAGAAATATCTGGGTAAGTCTGACAGCGTTAATTCTGTCGCCATAACCTTCACCTAATCAGATTAGGTCTGTTATGCGGTTCCAGCTAAAGTCAACCTGAAAGAGTAAATATGTCATCCACCAACTCTACTTACTAGAAGAACTAGTATTCTGTTCCAGTTACAACCAGCGTGTGAGTGATATTATTGTCACCATTAACTTGCGCCTAATCTCAGCACCTCTAGTATTTTATTTTAGTCTCAAGCCACAGACTTCAATTCAGCTGAGAGTGAAACCTGGGAGTGTGACTTTGACGGAAAAAAAAAAAAAAGTCGCCATAGAAGGTACAACAAAAGTACGCGTAAACCCTAAAAATTATATACTATATCCATCTATCTATCTATCTATCTATCCATCTATCTATCTATCTATATATATATATATATATATATATATATATATATATATATATATATATACATTGTGTGTGTGTGTGTACTGTATAGAGATAAATATATATATATATATATATATATATATATATATATATATATATATATATATATATATATATATATATATATATATATATATATATACAGTATAATGTACTGGGCTATAGTTGATTTTAAGTTTATAATTTTGTTTGGCCCGCGAATGATGTTAAGAATATCCTAATGGATCTTGATAGGAGAAAGGTTCCCCACTCTTGGCGTAAGGGGTGACCACAAACAAATAGCCTCCATGCCGCTCTGTCCCCAGTCATTTCACTGCAATGCTCCCAGCTCACCCCCCCCCCCCCTCATATACCTCTCCACTCCATCCCTCCATCTCATCCTTGCCCTCCTCTTCCCTCTCTCTCTCCTCCACCTCACTCACATATACTCTCCTCGTCAATCTCTCGCCCTTCAAACTCTTCACATGGCCAAACCACCTCAGTGTATTTCTCCTAACGCTTCCTATCAATTCCACATCCCCATCACAACTCTCCTTTACTTCCTCATTTGCCAGTCTGTCTCTCCATGTGACTTCATATGCTCCTCTCAAATAACTCATTTCCACTGCTCTCATTCTAGACGTGCGTCCCTCCAGCAAGGTCCAAGCTTCACTTCCATACGATAGAGTTAGCATCATAATGCTGTCATGTAGTAACTTTTTCACTTCCATGCTCACTTCCCTGTTTCTTATCACTGCTTTCAAGAAACCAGCAACCTTTCATCCTTGCTGTACTCTTTCAAGCACTTCACCATCTAAACTTCCATCCTTACTCATCACACTACCCAAGTTCTTAAATGTACTCATTTATATATATATATATATATATATATATATATATATATATATATATATATATATATTTTTATGCGAGGAAGAAGGAACCAAAGGCCATGAGCCCGCAGTAACAGTTCCCTCCAAGAGAAAATCAAAATACATTAGAGAGCCAAATTCAAGATCCGATCATTTTGAGATGCCTGGACACACTGCGTTTGAAAGACTGGAGATCATAGGCAGCGGGAAATACAGACAGAGGGAGACAGTTCCAGAGTTGACCTGTTGCATAAAGGAAAGAGTGGGTAACGGTTAACTCTTGCATTAGAGAGTTGGACAGAAAAGGGATGAGAGTTTGCTGCCAGATGGGTGCTACGCGCCCGTCGTAGAGGTGGAGGAATGCACGCAGACAGTTCAGAGGAGCAGTGACCATTAAAGTAGCGATAGAAAAGAGATAAAGATGCAACAGTGCGGCGAAGAGACAGAGGTTGAAGGGAGTCAGTAAGAGAAGGAGAGTTAATGAGACGAAAAGCCTTTGACTCCACCCTATTGAGAAGAGCTGTATGTGGGGAGCCTCCCCACACATGAGAGTTGTACTCCACACAGGGGCGGATAAAACCCCTGAATAGAGTCAATAATTGTGCAGGGGTAAAGAAAGAGCGGAGTCGGCTTAGCACACTTAATCTCTTGGAAGCAGATTTTATAAGAGATGTAATATGATCTTTCCAAGATTAGTCCCGAGTAAATGAAACCCCAAGCATGTTCAAGGATGATGCAGGATTAAGCTGAATATTATTAAACATTAGTGGGTACAACTGTGGAAGATTTTGTCGGGTTGATAGGTGTAAGAACTGAGTCTTAGATGCATTAAAAACAACCATATTATTTTTACCCCAGTCAGAGATACGAGCCAAGTCAGACATTAGGTGTGCCATAGCCTCATCCCTTGTTTGTTGAAGTAACTGTTGAGATGGGCGTTGCGGGAACCGAATGGAAAGGTGAAGGGTGGAGTCATCAGCGTAAGAGTGGATAGGGTTAGATGTACAGCTTAGAAGATCATTGATGAATAAAAGGAAGAGAGTTGGTGATAGGACAGAGCCCTGAGGAACACCACTATTGATAGATCTAGGAGAAGAATGATGGCCGTCTACAACAGCGGCTATAGAACGACCAGAAAGGAAGCTAGGGATGAAGGCACAGATAAAAGGATAGAAACCGTAGGAGGGCAGTTTGGAAATTAAAGATTTATGCCAGACTCGATCGAAAGCCTTTGAGATGTCAAGTGCAATGGCAAAGCTTTCGCCAAAGTCCCGAAAGGAGGATGACCAGGAGTCTGAAAGGTAGGTGAGAAGATCGCCAGTGGAGCGTCCCTGACGGAACCCGTACTGACGATCGGAGAGAAGGTTGTGATAGGAAAGATGCCTTGAAATTTTTCTATTGAGAATTGACTCGAAAACATTTGAAATACAGGACGTTTAAGCAATTGGACGATAGTTGGAGGGTTGGGAATGGTCACCCTTCTTTGGGACTGGCTGAATGAGAGCAAACTTCCAGCAAGAAGGAAAGGTACAAGTTGACAGACAAAGGCGAAAGAGTTTGCCTAGGCAGGGTGTAAGCACAGAAGCACAGTTCTTGAGATCAACAGGAGGGACCCCATTAGGTCCATATGCCTTGTTAGTACTGAGGCCAGTGATGGCAGAAAATACATCAACTGAAGAAATTTTAATGTCAGCTATGAGGAAGTCAGAGGGGGGAAGTGATGAAGGAACAGCACCGGAATCGTCTAAGGTGGAATTGGAGGAGAAAGTCTGTGCGAAGAGATCTGCTTTATCAGTAGAAGAAATAGCTACAGAACCATCAGAGTAGAAAAGAGGAGGGAAGGATGATGAGGTAAAGTTGTTAGAAAGATTTTTGGCAAGGTGCCAGAAGGAGCGGGAAGAATTCGAGTTGGAGAGTTGAGAGCATTTTGTATGGATGAAATTATTTTTAGTAGAGCGAAGAACAGACTTAGTACGATTCCGGGCAGAAATGTAAAGATGATGTGATTCAGGGGTGGGTTGGCTCCGGTACCTTTTGTAGGCCCTCTCCTTGTTGCGGACAGCATTAGAACAAGCGAGATTAAACCTAGGCTTTCTTGCATTAGTCAAAGGATATGAGAAAAGAATGTATGCTTCCATGCCCGAGAGAATAACCTCCGTAATGCGCAAGGTACACTCAGATGGCTCCCGGCCATGGAAGCAATAATCATTCCAGGGAAAATCAAAGAAGTACTGCCTGAGGGCCTCCCAGTCCGCGGCTCCAAAATGCCACAGACGACGTTTCCCTGGAGGGTCCACAGGCCGTACTGGAGCGATAGGACAGGTTAAGGTAATAAGGTTGTGATCGGAGGAGCCCAACGGAGAGAAAAGATTAACAGAGTAAGCAGAAGGATTAGTTGTGAGGAAGAGGTCAAGTATGTTGGAGCTCTCTCCAAGGCGGTCAGGGATACGGGTAGGGTGCTGTACAAGCTGCTCTAGGTCATTAAGGATAGAAAAGATGTAGGCTTGTTCACCAGGTGGATCTGTGAAAGGAGAGGAGAGCCAAAGGTGGTGGTGAACATTGAAATCTCCTAGAATGGAGATTTCAGAGAAAGGAGAAATGGATAGAATGTGTTCTGTCGTAGAAGTAAGATAGTCGAAGAATTTTGATAGTCAGTAGAATTAGGGGATAAGTAAACAGCACAGATATATTTAGTCAGAGAATGACAGGAAAGCCGAAGCCAGAGTGTAGAGAATTCAGAAGAATCGAGTTCACGAACACGAGAGCAAGATAAGTCGTTGCGTATATATACACAACAGCCACCTTTGGCTTTGAAATGAGTATAGAGAAAGTAGAAGGATACAGAAAAGGGTTTGCTGTCAGTTGCCTCAGACAGCTGAGTCTCCGTTAGAAAAGGAAGGTGAGGTTTAGAGGAGGAGAGGTGGTGCTCAACAGAGCGAAAGTTAGAGGAAAGGCAGCGAATGTTGTAGAAATGAAGAAGATGAGAGTCAGACAGTGGTTCCAGGCACCTCGAGTCGTCACCGGGCGAGGGGCGGATGGTGGGGGCATTTATGGTCCCCCCTCCTGGGGACTCCAAGGCTTGGTGATGAGACGCCATTTTATAAAGTTGAATTTTGAATAGGAAGTGTAGTGTGTACTGTGCATGTAGTTTGGTGTAGATAGTTAGAGAAATTTGTACTGGAGAGCATGCTGGCCTACTCTCTGTGTAACTGAGACACTGAAAAAGTTCAGCAAAGGGGGATGGTCAGGAACTAGTCCTGAGGGCTGATGAAACGGGAGCTCCAACACTCCCTGTCATCAGTTTTCCATCCACCTCGGGAGTACTGCCCTGCTCGACTGGTGCTGCAATATATATATATATATATATATATATATATATATATATATATATATATATATATATATATATATATATATATATATGTGTGTGTGTGTGTGTGTGTGTGTATCATCATCATCATCATCATCATCATCAGCCATTACAAGGCCACTGCTGAACAAAGGCCTCCCCCAACCTTCTCCACAAATTCCTTGACTGAGCCAATCTTTGCCAAGTTTTCCCTGCAATTTTCTCTATCTCATCTCTCCAGATCCTGTCTGGCCTTTTTCTGCTATGCTTACAATCTCTTGGTGTCCAGTCAATCAGCCTCTTGCTCCATCGGTTATCCCTTATTCTTGCTACATGACCTGCCCACCTCCATTTCTGTGCCTTTAAAACTTCCATAACATCTTTAACTTTAGTGTGCTCTCTCACCCAACTTGATCTTTTCCTGCCTCTTTAAGATATTCCCAACATTGACCTTTCCACTGCTCTCTGAGAACGGATTAATTTATTTTCTATCGATTTTGTCAGTGCTCAGGTCTCACAGCCATACGTCATAGCTGGAATT
Source organism: Coenobita brevimanus (assembly GCF_032717465.1). Classification (NCBI taxonomy): domain Eukaryota; kingdom Metazoa; phylum Arthropoda; class Malacostraca; order Decapoda; family Coenobitidae; genus Coenobita; species Coenobita brevimanus. The sequence continues at coordinate 25,804,647 of NC_137011.1, read as the reverse complement.
ATACATTCGTTATACACTTTTTGTTTTATACAAACTGGCAGGCCAGTTTTCATAACGTCTCTATGTTTACCGAAAGCTTTCCATCCAATTGCAATGCGTCTTTTTATATTGCTATCATGATCATTGTTAATTTTAGTAATTGTCCCAAGTAGTTGTACTCCTCGACTTCTTCAAGAATTTCTCCGCTTATTCTGATTACGCTTTTTGGTGTTTGTGGATTAAACATTAGTTTTACTCCTGCTCCTTTTTAGCCCTCCTTTAAGACTTTTTCTGTTCAGGTCATTTAACATGTCTTGCAATGTCTCTGCAGCTTCTGAGATTAGGACAATAGCATCTGCAAATCCTAAGTGGTTTAGCTTTTCTCCATCTATATTCACTTGTTTTCCCAGTCTAGCTCTCTGATAATACCATATAGGCATGCTGTAAATAATTTCGGTGAAATTGTATCTCGCTGACAAACGCCCTCTTCAGTCTTAATTTTTACAGAGTCCTTATGTAATTTTACTGCAGCAGTTCCCTCTTTATATATGTTTTCGACCAGTTTTACATTGTTCTCATTCACTCCTTGTTCTTGCAATGAATTTATAATTGCTATGTGCTCCACTAAGTCGAATGCCTTTTCGTAACCAACAAACCGTAAGCACAGTGGCTTATCATATTCTGTAGTTTTCTTATTTACCTGATTCATTGTGTGAAGATGATCAGTAGTCGAATACCCGCTTTGGAATCCTGCCTGTTCACGAGGTTGGTTTTCCTCCAAATTTGTTCTTATTCTGTCTTAAGGACTATAGTGAAGAGTTGCAAATGACTGATAATACTGTAAGCTAATGGATCGATAGTTACTAAGATCTTTTGAGTCACCTTTTTTTGTAAAGTAAAATAACTATTGCATTACACCATTTGGAGTGAATTTTCTTCTTTTTTATACATTGAGTAAACAAGCGAGCAAGCCTATTTTGTACTTCTACTCCTGCATCCAACAGTAAATCTGTCACTATTCCATCTTTTTCCGGAGCCTTCCCTTTTTTCATACTTTTAAGAGAAATACTTACTTCGTCTGGTGTTACCTCAGGTATTTCACTTGTGTCAACTGGAAAGTTAGCTATTAGTACAGTACTATGGTCTGATACATACAGTTCTTTGTAAAATTCTTCAACTCCCTTCACCATCTTATCTCTGAATTTAATGACTTCACCGTTTTTTTCTTTCAGTGACGTCATTTGTTGCTTTCCTAGTGTCATTTTGCTTCGGACCTGTTTCAGACTTTTTCCTTTTTTGATGGTTTCTTTGATCTGATACATGTTTCTCTTTCTGTGTTCTTCTCTTTGTCTTTTGTTGATAAGCTTACTTAATTCTTCTCGTTCTGTTTCATCTTTCTTTGTTTTTACTTTCATTTCCTTTCTTTTTTCCATAAGCTTGAGTGTCTTTTCTGAATACTTCTGTACTTTGGTTGTAATAGGTTTTCCTACACCTCTGCTGATTCTCTTAGCACTTTTGTTAGTCTGTCATTCAACTCACCAATGTCACATTCAGCATTGCATAGAGCGTGACACCTGTTCCATATATCCAACTGAAAGGCTACTTTGTTTTCGCTTACTTTTATTGTGCATATCTTTTTATCTTTCATCATTTTCTTTCATTCACTTCTGAAGTTGAATCTGGCTATGTAACACACCATTCTATCGTTACTTACTATATTTACTATGCTGATAACTGTGACCTTTGTGACAGTGTTATTCTTATCTGCTATAGTGAAGGCGATTTCATTCTTTGTTTCTCCATTTGGGCTTCTCCAGGTGCACTTTCTCCCTGTTCTTTTGTGAAAGAATGCGTTCATTATTCTCATGTTATACATTTCACCAAAGATTACCAGCATTTCTCCTCTTTCGTTCCTTTCTCCCACTCCAAATTTTCCCATACATGCTTCCCCATTTTTTTATTTCCTAAATTTTGCCTTTAAGTCTCCCATGAGTATAGTATATGTGTTTTTTTCTTCTTCCATAATGTGGGAGATGTCGTCATAGAATGTTTCTATTATTTCATCTGAGCCTTGAGAAGTTGGTGCATATACTTTTATTACTTTCAGGGTATATTTTTTGCACAGTCTAATTACCACCAGTGCTGCTCCTTCAGATACACTGCTGAATTTAATAATGTTCTCTGCAAGATTTCTGTTAATTAGAAATCCTACACCAGTAACTCTTTCATTTTGCCATCCTCTGTAGTAAAATAGGTGGTTGTTGTCCTTCAGCTGAATTACTTTTTCATCTTTTCTGTGGGTCCTGTTCAAACCTACAATATCCCAGCTAATGTTTTCCAGTTCAGTCATTATCAAGTTTGTAATCTTCTGCGAGACTTACACATAGTATGCGTAGATCTTCATGGATTTCAGATTGTTTAATATTCCAGTCTCTAACTTGCCAACACAGTGCCTACTCATTTTCGGTGGCACACTGCCTGTAAGCACAGGAGACAGTGCAGTTGGACCTTTAGTAGACAATAATCCAAAAGGAACGCCCATCAAATCATTTGCAATAGAACTCATGTTTGGTTGGGAGGATTGTGGCAAATAATCTCACCTCCCTGCCACATAGTTTCTGGAGAGATGTAATATTTGTACCACCTTATTCGTTATATACGGTGGAGCCCTATATAGGTACAGGGGGTCCCATGGTCCACAGTGTCAAAGACGGTTCCTCTTATAACTACAAGGCCCTCCTCTATCCGCCACCTGGGGACATGCCAGGTAGCAGTGGGATCCTGCCCCTGGTGTGTATATATATATATATTGTTACGGAACAGAGAAAGATAACGTACACTTTAAGTGAAAATGCTAAAAATCACTACTGTCCCGTAAAGTTCCAGGTTCAAAACAAAAGAGTTAGGTAAAATTACAAGTTAAAGTTTAATGCTCAAACTAACAACAAAACATTCAGGACTCATAAGGATAATGTAATGGCAAAAACAGGTTAAATATATGGTTAACTGCAATAGCCTCTATTAACACGAAATTAGCAAGAATAAATTTATCTAAGTCAGCCCTGATAAAATGAGATACCAGATAATACTCAGTGAATGCCAGATAAATAATTACAGATACAAACTATTATCAAAAATGACTGACATAAAACCCAACATTAATCAAAAACCTCACTAGGCCTAAGAATTAACCTTATGCTACACAGTACAAGAAAAAATACAACAGTTATACTCAAATTACACACAGCTGCTAGATGGTTGGAGATTTCTTGAGCACTCACAATAATAATATCTGTACAGGACAGAGATGTGAACAAAATGAGGAGCAGATCTAAGTGGCAATGATGCAGAGACTGAGCTCATTATATAGGGGCTGGCAGAGCTTGATACAACTTGTAAGAGGGACGCGCAAATGAAGCCATGGGGACAGAGAGCTGAAAATCCCGCAAAGTATAACAGAGAGAACGACTTACTCTACTATAACGGTAGAAGGGGGGGACTGAGGCAGGACACGCTCGTGATCAAACATGCAGCAACTGTGCGTTAAAATTACACAAAGGATGATGAAATCATAGGCTATGTAACACCTCCCCACAAAGAAAAAGAAATTTACAAAGGAAATTTATTATTACTCTAAAACAATCTGTCTAAAGTCTAGATAAGCAATCTGCAATAACATTTTCTTTCCCCTTGACATGTTGCATGTCTAATGAATACTCCTGAAGAAGTAGACTCCATCTTGTCAATCTCTGATTTTTATCTTTAAACTTACTAAGGAATTTCAGTGGGTTATGATCGGTATAAATGACTATGGGGTCAAAACCAGAACACAAATAAAATGAAAAATGCTGTAAACCCAAAATCAAGGCCAAAAGCTCTTTCTCAATAGTTGAGTAGTTCTTTTGAGGTGGAGTGAACTTCTTACTGTAATAAGATACAGGATGTTCAATACCCTGATCATCCTCTTGCAGCAAAACAGCCCCAGCTCCTGTATCACTTGCATCAACAGCCATCTTAAAAGGCTTAGCAAAATTTGGAATAGCGAGCACTGGCTGACTTAATAGAATAGCTTTAAGTTTGTTGAAAGAGGATTCACAGTTATCGGTCCAGACAAATTCAACTCCCTTTTTCAGTAGGTCTGTAAGTGGTGATATAAGAATAGAAAAGTTAAGAACAAATCTCCTGTAATAACCTACCATTCCCAAAAATCTTTGTAGCTCTTTCCTACTTTTAGGTCTGGGAAGATCACTTATAACCTGAACCTTAGCTCCTGGTGGTGCAACATGTCCATCACCAATTACATACCCAAGGTACTGAACTTTAGCTTGACCAAACTCACACTTTGATAAATTAGCTACAAGATTAGCCTGAACCAAACGCTCAAGAAATTTACTGACATGGCATAGGTGATCTTTCCAGTTGTCACTGAAGATTAATACATCATCAAAATAAACAACACACCCTGCCAAACCCTCTGTTACAACATTCATGAGCTTCTGAAATGTGGCTGGTGCATTCTTCATACCATACGGCATTACAGAACATGCAAAAGCCTTTCCTAGTGTTACAAAACATGAGATCTCCCTAGCACGTTCAGTCATAGGTACTTGCCAGTATCCCTTTAACAAATCAAACTTACTTATGTACCTAGCCTTTCCGATCTTGTCTATGCAATCTTCCACACGAGGGAGAGGGTAAGTGTCTGTTTTGGTTATCTGATTAACACGTCTGTAGTCGATGCAAAGCCTCTGTGACCCACCTGGCTTAGGGACTAGAGTGACAGGAGAACTCCACTCGCTCTGACAGGGCTCAATCATCTTGTGGTCCAACAGGTAGCCAAGCTCCTTCTGGATGAGAGGAACTTTCACTGGGTTCACACGGTAAGGAGGCAATTTAATTGGCTTTGCGTCTCCAACATCGACATCATGCATCAACACAGTGGTTCTTCCTGGAGTAGCACGGAACACTTGCGGGTACTCCTGCAGTAATGCCGAAAACTCCTGCCTTTCCTCGGGAGCTAGATGAGAAAGCTTAGTCTGGAGATCATTCATGATATCAGGATTCTTCCCCAAACTATCACTCAGGCTCATACTGCATGGGAGAGCTTCACTTGCAGACTCGGGTGGAACAGCTACAGTGCAGACTGGATTATTTTCGTCCCGCCTGTGATATAACTTTAGCATGTTGATGTGACATAGTTGCTTGCTCTTTCTACGATCTGGCGTGGCGATGACATAGTTGACATCACTGAGTTTCTTCTCCACGAAATAAGGGCCACTAAACTTGGCTTGAAGAGGTTGCCCATGAACTGGTAGCAGAATCAAAACCTGATCTCCTGGCTGAAAGTGGCGTAACCTGGACTTCTTATCATACCAAGTCTTCATCTTCTCCTGAGCAGCTCCTAAATTCTCTCTCGCCAGCTGTAAAGCAGTGGACAGCCGTTCTTTGAAATTCATCACATACTCCAGCAGGTTGACGTCATCTTCCTCCGACAGCCAGCATTCCTTGAGTAGCTTAAGGGGTCCTCTTACTTCATGGCCAAACAGTAGTTCAAAAGGTGAGAAGCCCAGTGATTCATTTGGAGATTCTCTTGCAGCAAACACAACGAATGGAAGACCTTTATCCCAGTCTTTCTGATGTTCCAAACAGTATTTCTTGAGCATCGATTTGAGTGTTTGATGATATCTCTCCAACGCTTCTTGGGTCTGGGGATGGTAAGCTGAAGAGGTGATCTGGGTGATGCCCAACTCTTTCAGAGACTGCTTGAAAACTTTTGACATGAAATTACTTCCTCGGTCTGACTGTACCTCCTTGGGCAGACCAAACTTTGTGAAGAACCCTAGCATTTCCTTAACCACGTTCTTTGCTGAGATATTTCTAAGTGGAATGGCTTCAGGATAACGAGTAGCCATATCAATCATGGTCAACACATAAGAAAATCCTGAAGAAGTCTTAGGAAGAGGGCCCACAATATCCACCAACACACGGGTGAAAGGCGCCTCAAAAGGAGGAATGGGAACTAGAGGTGCAACCTTTTCGGTCTGATTACACTTCCCCACAACTTGACAGGTGTGACAAGACTTACAATACCAGGAAACATCCCTGAAGATACCTGGCCAGTAGAAGTGTTTCAAAATGCGTGCGACAGTCTTCCTCACTCCAAGGTGTCCTGCCAAACTGGAATCATGAGCCACTCTAATGATATCCTGCCTACAAACACGAGGGATGACAACTTGATGTACAACCTCCCATTCACAGTCGGCTGATGCTGTTGGGGGTCTCCACTTCCTCATAAGTACTCCTGACTTTACATAATAACAAGTAGAAGCACCAGCTGACTCTTCCTCACTGCAAGCAGAGTTAGCTAGACCTTTCAACTCAGGGTCAGCAACCTGCAACTCAACCAACTCTTGACGAGACAAATTATCAACACTACGGGGTACTGCCTCATCTGGTGAGTGGTCCAAATTAGCAAGAAAAGTGTCAGCTAGGATAACATCATCATCATCATTATCCTCTAAATCACCAGTAACTTTAGACTTAGCCCTAGTGACAGCACATGCAGGGAACACATCAGGGACATCGCAATCCTGGGACGCAGCCACTGGCTCACTAGACAACTGAGGAGCTGGACACACTTGACTTCCACCAATATCATTTCCAAGTAAGAAAGTTACACCTGACATTGGGAGTGTCTCAACCAACCCAACCATAACAGAACCATTAACAAAACCAGACTCTAAATTCACTCTGCACAGAGGAACAGAGAAGTAATTATTCCCTACACCTTGTAAGATTACAGTTTCATCAGAGGAATTAAAATTAGAGCCTAGAACACTGGTCAGCATAAGGGATTGGCAAGCACCTGTATCACGATATATTTTAACTGATTTCCTGTCATTACTGTCCAGAGGACTGACAAAACCATCAGACAGGAAATTAGCACATGAACTCTTGAGAGTGTCACCCACGTTACTGCTCAAAAGAGGAGCTCCATCATGAGAATTTAAGTTAGCCCTCAAAGCAGGTTCAGTTAACTCAGTTAAAGAATTCTGGGAACTCTCAAGAGTGGACACTAGACCAATTGACTGAATATTTAAAGACTCCTTTTTGTTCACATCACGCTGTCTCCTGAAACATCTCTCCGTAGTATGACCAAGCTTACTACAATAAGTACATTTACTTTTCTGAAATCTAGAGGTGAAGCTGGTATTTACTTCCTGAGAAACATCATCCTTATCCTCTTTCCTGTTACCTGTAGCCTACTCTGAGTAGAGGCAACGTACTTACTCTCAGCTTTCCCTTTTTCTCTAGAATATCTCTTGTGAGTGAGAACATACTCATCAGCTAAAACTGCAGCATCAGACAAATTATCTATTCTTTTCTCATCAAGATATAGGCTTACATCTTTACTAATACACCTTTTGAAATCCTCCAGCAAAATCATCTGCTTAAATTTACCAAAATCAGAATCCACATTCTTAGAATTTAACCACTGCTCTAACAGATCTTCTTTGATTTTTGCATACTCAACATGGGATTGCTTATCTTGCTTATAAGTTGTCCTAAATTTTACTCTATAAGCTTCAGGAACAAGCTCATAGGCCTTAAGAATCAAGCTCTTAACTACATCTTAATTATCAGACTGATCCTGAGGCAAAGATGCATAAGTTACTTGAGCTTTACTGGTGAGAACAGTTTGAAGGAGTACTGGCCAATACTCCTTAGGCCAATTAAAACCTGTAGCTACCCTCTCAAACAACTGAAAATACTTTGTTAAATCAGATTCATTAAAAGGAGGGACAAGTTTAACATTTTTAGCCACATCAAAATCATCAGAGCTAGATGATCCAGTTCCACCTTGTTTCATGCGATACTCATGGTCTGCCTGAATCCTAGCAATTTCAACTTGTGCCTCAGCCTCCTTAGCTTTTGCCTGAAATTCAGCCTCCTTAGCCTGTGCTTGAAATTCAGCTTCCTTCACACGAGACTCCGCCTCCTTAGCCTTAGCCTCCTGCAGGGCTAGCTGTAACTTAGCTAATTCAATCTGCGTTTGCTCATTTGGAGGAGTTACATTAAACAAGCTTTTATTAATCATGCCAACAATTTGATCTTTAGAATGATGAGAGTGAACTGCAATTCCCAATTGTTGAGCAACAAGCTTAAGTTCATTCTTTGTTCTGTTTTCTATATCACACACTGTTTGCACATTTGACAAAAAATCTTTGGCTTCATCAAGTGTAGAAATAGTAGCCATCATGAATATATCACAGTCACAAAATATCAAACAATATCCTTATGATAATATCCTGAATATCCTGATATGAGGTCGCCAAATTTATGTTACGGAACAGAGAAAGATAACGTACACTTTAAGTGAGAATGCTAAAAATCACTACTGTCCCGTAAAGTTCCAGGTTCAAAACAAAAGAGTTAGGTAAAATTACAAGTTAAAGTTTAATGCTCAAACTAACAACAAAACATTCAGGACTCATAAGGATAATGTAATGGCAAAAACAGGTTAAATATATGGTTAACTGCAATAGCCTCTATTAACACGAAATTAGCAAGAATAAATTTATCTAAGTCAGCCCTGATAAAATGAGATACCAGATAATACTCAGTGAATGCCAGATAAATAATTACAGATACAAACTATTATCAAAAATGACTGACATAAAACCCAACATTAATCAAAAACCTCACTAGGCCTAAGAATTAACCTTATGCTACACAGTACAAGAAAAAAATACAACAGTTATACTCAAATTACACACAGCTGCTAGATGGTTGGAGATTTCTTGAGCACTCACAATAATAATATCTGTACAGGACAGAGATGTGAACAAAATGAGGAGCAGATCTAAGTGGCAATGATGCAGAGACTGAGCTCATTATATAGGGGCTGGCAGAGCTTGATACAACTTGTAAGAGGGACGCGCAAATGAAGCCATGGGGACAGAGAGCTGAAAATCCCGCAAAGTATAACAGAGAGAACGACTTACTCTACTATAACGGTAGAAGGGGGGGACTGAGGCAGAACACGCTCGTGATCAAACATGCAGCAACTGTGCGTTAAAATTACACAAAGGATGATGAAATCATAGGCTATGTAACAATATATATATATATATATATATATATATATATATATATATATATATATATATATACAGTATATAATACCCACTCCAACGATAGAGATCGGTAAGGGTGTCCCAACACCCACCCAAGGGACAGACCACAGGGAGGCTCATTGGGCGAGCTTAAGGCCCAGGTGAGACGGGCCTATATCCCCCACTACCTTGTGCCCCTCTTCCCCTCAACAAGACCAAGAGCAGGAACGCCGCCCCAGCAGACTACTCTGCAACCGGGCCAGCCCTCGCCAGGATCAGGGTGGGACTTGTATCTATACAGTCCCAGGCACCACCACGACGATGGCCACAGTCCTAGTCAGGAAGGAAGAGATGGTCACCATACACTATTCTGCTGCTACCCTTTGCGGGACCGCATTGATGGCCACCGTCTGCACTGGGAAGGAAGGGACGGCCATTGTACCTCTTTTGCCTGCAGCCACTCCTGGGACAGCACCGCAGTGATGGCCACCATCCACACCGGGAAGGGGAGAACGGGCACCGTATGTCTCCCAGCTGTGGCCCCAGAGAAGGGGAGAACCACAGTGATGGCCACCGTCCACACCGGGAAGGAAGGGACAGCCACTGTACTCCCTTCACTTGCTGTCTCAGGGGCAAGTGGAAAAGCGACGATGGCCATCAACTGCATCGGGAAGGGGGGAACGGCCACCATACATCCCTCGTCCACTGCCCTCGTGACTATCCCCACGGAGGAAGTCCCTTACTCGCTTCACCACCCACCCAGGGGCCAAGTGGGACACCCTTCTCTCTCTCTCCCCACAGGTGCAGTTTCCCAGAGGAGTTGCAACTGGAGGAGCTCTGGCAAGGTCCTGTCATGAGCCTGGGAGTCAGTGCCATGGAGTCAGCACCCGGGCAATGCCCCGTGCTGTCGGACTCCACAGGGAAGGGATACTGCGGGCAACTCCTGACGGCGACAACTCAGGAGAGACCGCAGCCCCCAGATGCCCAGGGATATCCCCAGAACTACAGGGCATGACCTCCCCAGCCCCACCAGCAGGCAGTCCTCCTCCAGGAGTAGGGGGAGGCAAGCCTGCCTCCTCACCCTGTTCGGCCCCAGTCCAGAGGGCCACCTTCCCCACAGAGGCCCCACTAGGGATGGGCCTTCCTCCACGCCGACTAGCAGCCCACTCCGGACGACCCAGCTCTCGGCAGTAGTCCCATGTCTCCTGTGAGAGGGCACACCTGATGAGCTCCTTCCCACACCCAGGTGGCACCTGTAAGCAGCCCAAGACCAGAGCAGCCAGGGCCAGAGTCAACTAGTCCTGTCGTGTCCTCTACCCTAACCAAGGTGTAAATTCAATATTGTAATCTGTTCATTATGTAATTAAGGTAATATATGTGTAAGGTTGGACGCCCCATGTTTTTATGCTCTGTTCCTCTTGTTGGGTATTCTAGACCCAGTCTCGAAAGAGAACCCCAGCTCAGTAGCTAGTGTTCTGAGGATGAGAAATCGACCCAAGAACATGTAGCATGACACTGGTGGCTAGCGGTGGTTCTTGATCCAGTCAGAGTACAAGGAGGAACATAAGTGAAGTTTAACAAAATGGCAGCCAAACCACACATGCAGTTACCAAAGTTTGAGCCCGAACAGTATGATATTAATATATGCCTGTCCATGGTTAAGCCACTGCTGAACATAGGTTTTGACCACGACAGGGTGAAGATGGCAGTTATCCCGCCACACATGGGCAAGGCAGTGTCAAGTATTGTCTCCAAGATCATCCCAGAGTTAACCCAAATTGTAACTCAGCAGTCACGCCATCTTTGGGGAAAGCCGTAGCTTTATCCCAGCTCGACACCCTCATCCAGGCCAGGCAACTTGTCACCGCTGCCTACCCAGAGACCAACGCAGCCACCCGGGCAACACATATATAATACATTGTTCAGGATCCTCCCCAGCACCATAAGGGAGCATTTTACCATATATGACCCGTCAGGAGACCTCAATGTACAGTTCGTCCTGCACCTCTTAGCTGCCCGCTCCACCCCTCACCACATCGGCGCAGTTAGTAATTTCCCCACCCAAAGGACAATGTAACACCAAAAACCATGGACACCCTCCACCCATGCAAGCCACTCAACAACACCCTCCATTCCTAGGGCACACCTTACCAAGAGACACCCCATCCCCAAGGAGAATATGAATCTGATCTCTATCAACCCATGGGAATTCTCCACCTGCAGCTGCAGCTGCACTCTTCACAACATCCGTGAGCAGCTTCAGGCTGCCTGGTGCAGGACAACCACCCAAGGGCACCGCAAAGTCTCCTCACTAGACGATGAGGGCACCAAGGACAATGCCTCACCCACCGACTATGCCACCCTCAGGGAAATGGAGCCCAAGGAGGAAGATGTCCCACAACAGCAGGATTTTTTAGGACTGCCCCTGCACCTCCCCACGGTGGTGGGGACCATCTGACAGAAATATTGCCCCCCAGTCTACAAGATGAGACTGAATGGGGTAAAAGTGAGGCTATTGGTCGACACGGGAGCGGCCAGATCTTTCCTCTGCACCCATTTCTACTCCCGTCACATCTTGGCTTTCGGCCTGCTTCTCCCCACCTCAGCGCACCTCGTAGATGCGGGGGATGGCCCCCTGCCAATACGTGGAGAAACCTGGGTCCTATGCACCGATACCCACCATCAAGCATCCACCAAACACAAGTTCATCATCTTTGACTCAACCAGCCATGCTTATGATGGCAACTTGGGACTGGACCTTCTGCAGAAGCTACACATCAGCATTGACTGCCACAAATTGTTGTCTCCATTTTCAGAAGCCTCCGGACCCCACTATTCCAGCCACTCTGCATGTGCACATCCCCATCCCCCCTCACCCTACCTCCCTCCCACCATGTCCTCCACCCTGCCTCCGGCCCCTCTTGCCCACCTTGCTCCTCCACACCCCACTTTCCCCGCAACCATCGCTTCTGCCCTGACCATCTCCCCCCAGCATGAGGCCTGGCTACACCTGAACAGACGCACCGGAACCTCTGTCCTATTCTCCCCTAGCCTACCAGCCTACTTCTCCTGCCTACTGTCACCCACCTTCCTCCCCCCCCATTTCGGACCAGTACGCATCGCCAACCTCTCCACCACCCCCCTCACTCTCCCCAGATGATTAATGGTTGAAGAAATGCAGGAAGCCGAGCCTTGTGAACCCCCCCCCTCTTTCCCTGCCACCCCACCCCCCTGCCTGAACACCTCTCACCTCACCAAGCTAACAGCCTCCGACACCTCCTGGACTTCCAAGACCTACTTTTGCCAGGACCAGCAGACATCGGCCACACCAGAGATCCACACCACAGGACCACCTATTCACCAACCATCATGGCAGAAAAACCCCAAACAACGGGCTGAAGAAGATCGACAGGTCCAGGAAATGCTTGATGCTGGCGTCATCTCCCCATCCACCAGCCCATGGTCCTCGCCAGTCGTCCTGGTCAAAAAGAAAGATGGCACCATGCATTTATGTGTGGACTACAGACAACTAAACAACGTGATCACCAAGGGCGCCACCCCTCTACCTAGGATAAATGACTCCCTAAACTCTATATGTAGGGCATCCTGGTTCTCCACCTTAGACCTACAATCAGGATATTGGCAAGTCCCTGTACATCCTGAGGACCGAGAAAAGACGACCTTTTCCACCAGTAATGGTAAACACTACAAGTTCAGTGTTCTCCCATTCGGACTCTGCAACGCCCCTGCCACATTTTCCCGACTAATGGAATCAGTCCTGATCAGCCTCACCTGGGAAATCTGTCTGGCATACCTGGACGATGTAATTATTTTCAGCTGGACATGGGCCAACCACCTCCAGCGCCTCAAGCATGTCTTCCTGCACATCTGCCAGGCAGGACTTATACTCAGATCATTGAAATGCGTCCTGGCTGAAAGGTCCATCTCCTTCCTGGGCCACATCATCTCAAAGTAAGGCATATCACCCGACCCCAACAAACTGCTGGCCATCATGGACCTCCATCTACCACGAGACATCCACGAAGTGTGTGCCTTTCTCCGGCTCACATCCTACTACCGGCACTTTGTAAAGAGTTTCTCCAACATCGCAAAACCCCTCCATGACCTGACTAAAAAGGGCGAGCCTTTCATCTGGACTAATGATCGGGTCACCACATTCCACGCCCTCAAAACCAAACTCATCATCGCTCCGGTCATCGCATTCCCCAACTGCACACTGCCCTTTTGCCTGTACACTGATGTGTCCCTAGTGTTGATCAGCACTGTCCTAGCCCAAGTGCAAGAGGGGCAAGAACACATAATCACCTGTGCCAGCTGCACCCTCAACCAAGGGTTACGCCACCACCAAACGTGAATGCCTGGATATTTTATGGGCACTGGAGCATTTCCAAGCCTACCTCCCTGGCACCCATGTCACTATCATCACAGATCACCAGTCCTTCCAATGGCTGTGACAATCCCACACCCACAACACCCACCTGATCAGGTGGAGAGAGACCCTCGAGGAGTTTGATTTTGAAGTCACCTATAGACCAGGAAAACTACCCACCAACGCTGATGGCTTGACCCACCTGCCAATCAACTCCAACAACGCCACCTCCAGCCTCCTACATCAATGGCAGAATAAGGAATGCCCCCACTGGATATCAGCCCATGTGTTCTCTAAGCTCCACAGGCATTACGATCACCTGTTACCCAGGCCAGGCACATAGTCCTCGATCCAGACATCACCCTCGATGCAATGACCCACCTACTTTCAGACAACGGCATCCATATCGGCACCAAAAAAACTCCTATAAGTATTCAGTGATATCTACTGGATGCCCAACTCCTCCAACCTTGCCAAACAAATCATCCAGGCCTGCCAGGCCTATGCACTAGGCAAGGACACCATCCATACACCTGGGCCACTGGGAAGTATCACCACCCACAAACCATGGCAACTATTGTCCGTGGACGTAGTCGGGTCCCTACCACCCAAAACCAGCTAAAAATACATCATAACCTTTGTAGACACCTCAAAATTCCTCATTGCCTGCCCAGCCAAGGAACTCCACGCCATGGCCATGGCCAACACGCTCGACCACCATGTCTTCCCCTACTTGGGCATTCCTCAAGCCTTTCACTCAGACAATGCCCCAGAATTTACTACTAAGATCTGGAAAGAACTTGCCACCATTTTCGGTTACCAGATCTCCCACTCCTCTACCTACTGGCCCCAAGAGAACGAAGTGCTAATCTCAACCAAGTACGGACCCGAATACAGGAAACAAAGAATGAAGATTGGCCGGCACATGAGGAAATTATACAGTGGGGAATGAACACCCATCCCAGAGAAGATGGAATCACCCCCCACGGACGGGTGTTTGGAGAAACCCCCTCCTCCTACCGCTATGACACCACCTCCAGCCACCCTCCCCATCTCCCACATCCAACCCCGTTCACCACCTAAAGATCCGACTGCACCACTTACATAAACACCAAGACTTGCAACCAGACATCACTCCATCCAACTCCTACAAGACAGGAGACTCGGTAGTAGTAGCACAACTACTGATCCCAAACAAAATCTCGCCACGGTTCCAAGGACCCTACACTGTCATCAATGTCCCCAACACCTATCAAGTAACTATCCAGTACCACGACACCGAACGCACATATCAAAACCGTCATGTGCAACTGTTTCGCTCCCAACCTGAAAACGCCCAACCATGCTACACCCATGCCACCCCCCACCACACTACCACACCACCACCCACCACCCCAGAACACTCTCCTGACTCTTATGCCTGCTACTTTATGCCCTTCTCCTCCTCCTCACCCTCACCTACCCCTCCGTTCACAACCACCTCCCCAACCCCACCCTTCACCTGTTCCACACAACCCCCATGGGCCCCCAACGCATCACCAGAGACCTTACCTGATGCCTCACCTCTCGCTGCCATACTGCCACCACTGGACACGCAGGTCCAGCCTCCCAGAGACCCCCATCCACCCCCAGTCACCCCACCATGTCACCAACACCGCACACCACCCACCACCACCCCTACATCCACACAGTTTTCCTCCACACACACACCCACTACTCCACAACCACCTCCTACGCCAGACCACGCACCAGCCCCTCACCCACCACCACCACCACCACCCCAACTTCACAAACTCCACCACCAAGACAATCAACCACCCACCCATGCCCAGCTGATGCACCACATGGCGGATTTGCACCTGCCCTTGGAACTCCCATGAAGCCCAGGTCACCTCACCCATCAACTGCCTTCAGCCAGGAGGAAGCAGCCACTCACCATCACCAGAGATGAAGATACACTGTGTGTTTGGTCCCGTGCCCAGGGGAAAAGCCACCGTATCCGAATGACACTTCACCTCCTCTGCCTTCTCCGGCAGACACCGCAGACCTCCACCCTCCACATCGCCTACGCTCTGCACCAGGAACCCAATGCACCCACCCACCACTGGACCACTCTTCTCCATCCCCTCACACCAACACACTGGACTACCACCTCAGACACCTGCTACCTTCAGTCACGGGGATGACTTTTTCCCCACCAACAGTGGTGAAATGCCCACCTCAATGGGAGACCCTGGTAGGGTGTCACAACACTCACCCCAGGGAGAGACCATGGGGAGGTGCATAGGGTAGACGTAAGGCCCAGGCGAGACGGGCCTATATCCCCCATGACCTTGCGCCCCTCTTCCCCTCAACAAGACCAAGAGCAGGAATGCAGCCCCGGCAGACTACTCTACAGCCGGGCCAGCCCGTGCCAGGACCAGGGTGGGACTTGTATCTATATAGTCCCAGACAGCACCACGATGATGGCCACTGTCCAAATCGGGAAGGAAGAGACGGCCACCATACGCTCTTCTGCTGCTACCCCCTGCAGGACCACGGCGATGGCCACTGTCCACACCAGGAAGGAAGGGATGGCCACTGTTCACCCTTCACCTGCAGCCACTCCTGGGAACAGCACCGCGGTGATGGCCACCATCCACACCAGGAAGGGGAGAACGGCCACCATACATCTCCCAGCTGTGGCCCCAGAGAAGGGTAGGACTATGGTGACAGCCACTGTCCACGTCGGGAAGGAGGGAGCAGCCACCGTATGTCCCTCATCCACTGCCCTTGTGACTATCCCTACAGAGGAAGTCCCTTGCTTGCTTCACCACCCACCCAGGGGCCGAGCGGGACACCCTTCTCTCTCTCTCTCCCCACTGGTGCAGTTCCCCGGAGGAGTTGCAGCTGGAGGAGCTCTTGCGAGGTCCTATTGTGAGCCCAGGAGTCAGTGTCCAGCAGTCAGCTACCGGGTGATGCCCCCCCACTGTCGGACTCCTCGGGGAAAGGACACCGGAGGTAGCTCCTGACGACAACTCGACCCAGGAGAGACTGCAGCCCCCAGATGCCCAGGGACATCCCAGGACTCTGGGCCATGACCTCCCCAGCCCCACCAGCAGGCAGTCCTCCTCCTGGAGTAGGCAGAGGCAAGCCCTCCTGCTCGCCCTGTTCGGCCCCAGTCCAGAGGGCCACCTTCCCCACTGAGGCCCCACTAGGGAAGGGCCTCCCTCCACGCTGACCAGCAGCCCAATCCGGACGACCCAGCTCTCGGCAGTAGTCCCGTGCCTCCTGCGGGAGGGCACACCTGATGAGCTCCCTCCCACACCCAGGTGACAACTGTAAGCAGCCCAAGACCACAGCTTATGGTGTCCCCTAACCTAACCAGTGTATAATGTTCATTATGTAATCTGTTCATTGTGTAATTAAGGTAAAATATAAGTGTAAGGTTGGTCGACCCGAGTTTTTATGCCCTGTTCTTCTTGTTGGGTATTCTAGACCCGGTCTCAAAAGAGAACCCCAGCTCAGTAGCTACTGTTCTGAGGACGAGAAGTCGACCCAATAACACGTAGCATAACATATATATATAAACACACACACACACACACACACACACACACACACACACACACACACACACACACACACACACACACACGCACACACACACACACACACACACACACACACACACACACACACACACACACACCGCTCGCTGGTGCAGTGGTAACGCTCTCGCTTGCCAACTGGTGGACGGGAGTTCGCGCCTCGCTCAGGTTGCGAAAAAGTTTCACTGACGAAGTGGGTGGTTACTGTCTCCCTTGAGCAAGGGGACGGGTGTGTGCGTGTGTGAAGGTCACAGCCTTGCCCTTAGATCGGACTATATGAGCTCTCAGCTCCCTTCCGGGAGGGTAAAAGCTGACGATCACGACCATCAAGTGATTCTGACTGCCCCGGTGAATTACACACATACTGTGTATATATATATATATATATATATATATATATATATATATATATATACAGAGAGAGAGAGAGAGAGAAAATCTCATAAGAAAATCAGTAACATTCGAAACACAACTAATAACAATGTAGTGATCACAACAAATTTATTATTCTATATGAACTAGATCCTGGCGATTTCATTCTTCTGAGAGTGTGCCATTAAAGACTCGGTGCGAGAATCAATCTAAACTGGTGACGTCCTTTACTGAGTAATTGTACCTCCCTGCAGATGATTTTATTCACCTTTGGGCCGACATCATTTAGTGAAAGACTTAATGAACTCTTACATATAACCTCTGGACTTTGCAAAGCCTTCCCTATAGTTAATAAATCAACTGTAAATAGCATAAATATGATGATAAATGAATTATCGGACATGACGGGTAGAAAAATAAGTCACTGATTACTGATTTTTCTCATTCCTCCAACAGGGCATATTCATGGTGCTGGTGGGGGGAATTGTGGTCAGCCTCATCGTGCTGTGCGTGGAAATCATCTGGTCTGGACACTGATATCACACCATCACGATTTTATTCTTGGTATCTTCAGACGATTACCTTCATCTTCAAAGATATTTGCTGAAGATAAATGGTTATTGAAGGCTACATGTAATCCGTCCGGGTTGAAAAATGCCACTGAAGCTGAAAAATCGTTTGGTAGTAGCAAGAAAAAATATATATATATATATATATATATATATATATATATATATATATATATATATATATATATATATATATATATATATATATATATATATATATATTTTTTATGACTTCGTCGGTGTAAGTCGGTTGAAGTTTAGCCGCTCTCTACTGCTGTACTCAAGAAATTCTGTTCTCATGAGCGTTGTGTTATAACAGAACTCTCATGACAGAACAAAGTCAGGAGTGGTATCTGAAATTTTTCTAAGAGCATTTAGGATTTGTAATGTAGAGTATCTCAAAAGTGAATTAGACTACATCATAAGTGCCTCTCTAAAACTTGGATACCCCAAGGGCCTTATAGCCACACTGAAAGAAAAAGCAAAGCAAATAATGGAAAGGGGAAAGTCAGATAAAAGACGGGATAGGTACCTAATAGTACCAAACTCGGACATAGTCATGAGCCTTAGAGAAGCACTACATATTACCAACATAAACATAGTGATATTATCAGGTAAGAAAATAATTGACATAAGAGAGAAAAAAGGCCCTCGAAATGAAATTAGCATAGTAGGTTATACAAGATACCCTGTAGTGGTTGTGAAGCAGCTTAGTACAAAGAAACCAGCAAGTCAACAACATAGATGAAAAACATCTGCCAAAATGGAGTGAAGCAGAAATATTAGGGAAAAAACTAACAGAGGCACAAAGAAAAGCTCTGGAGGCACTCTAAATTTAAAAAAAAAAAAAAAAAAAAGAATAACGAGAGAGTGGGTGACGTGGTGTGAACTCGCATAACAGCACAGATAATTAGGTGAGAGAGTGAAAGGTAACAGACCAATCAGCGATCTGCAGACTAAGGATTAGCCAAGAGTGTGATCCAGCAGCCGACCATATAAGTCAGACTGACCCGGGAAAAGTTCAATTCTCTGAAGAAGCCTCTGTGCGAAAAAAAAAATTCTGTTTCAGACTCGTCTTTCTCTGCACCACTCATATACATTATTTATGCACCTAGTGCTTTTTCATTCCGCTGGCCTCTGACGTCTGATTCCTGATCTTCACATACAGACGACTTAGATTTGGTTAATAGCTGCTAACCTTAACTATTGTTGTATCTGCGTGAAGGCTTTAAATTGTTAGAGCTGGATAAGCAGTCACACAAAGAGATATAGTCGGACACAGCCAAAAATAGTTCCTACTTACTAAACAAGCAGTAGCACAAAGGGGAAATATATAGCTGTAGTTGCAAAATTCAGCACATTCCTGCAAAATCTGGCACTCACAGAGACATAAAATTAAGAGTAAGATCAACTGATTTTTATCGCCATCATCATTATCCAGATCTCCTTTCCCACCCTAGGGCAGGGCGAGGAGTAGCAACGTCCAGACAGCCCAAATTTGCCCAGTCTGATGGGCCATGCATCCATTCACCATTCAAACCCCCGGAATCCTGTCTCTATCTGGTACGCCAAAAACATTCAACACTTTCTGTAGCTTCACATAAACGTATCCGATACTCAGTCCAGACGCTGTCACGTTAAAAGGGGGTGCCAAATCCCTGATCATGCGTTCCTCCTCAAAATATTCATCCACCCACCCTGATTTCTTGTCAGTCCCCTAGCCTCACCGACTTCCTAACCTCTCTTTCTCACACACTCATCCACCATATTCCTCCACCTTCTCCTTGGCCTACTTCACCTCCTCCCTCCTTCATATTCGCTCAGATATACCTTTTTCACCACTCTATTGATATCCATTCTCTCTACATAACCATACCATCTCAGTACACTCTCTTCGATTCTGGTGTCCACAGACTTCTTCACTCCACATCTTTCACGAGACACATTATTTCGTATCCTATCCAATCTCTGTACTCCACATACATTACTCAGCAGTCCCATCTCCACTGCTCTCACTCCTGACTTCATTTTCATGCCACACCATAGTCTCGCATCCATATGTTAAAGATGGCACTAACACTCCTTCATTTAAGCCTCGTGCAGCTGCATTACTCAAGCCTCTGTTTCAAATCAAGGCCTTCATTGCACCTGCTACTTTCCTTCCCTGTGTCAGTCTACTTTCCACTTCTCTTGCACATTCTCTTCTATTTTCTATTACCGTACCCAGGTATTTGAACTCTCTCACCAGTTTCAATCTCTCTCCATTCACAGTAACATTACTTTTCTACTTACTCTCAAGGGTCTGTCCCTTCTCTCCTTGAGACTAAGATGCGAATGAATTTGTTTGAGTGGATGAGTAGATTGGGAGTGTGTCGTCCTGTCGCGGCTACCTCCCTTTCCTTGGGGGAAACAGCCTATGTATATAGATAGATAGACTCTCAAGGCACGACACTCACAGACTTCGGCAAAACTGCACTAGTCTACCAAGTTCTTGTTCGATATTTGCAAGTAGTACTGAATCATCAGCATTCATGATTTTATAAACAAACTTAATATTATTTTAAGTTCATTATATCCACAAGTTTTTATATATTTATTAGCCCTATGGAATAGGTTTTATTATTATGGAAGATTGTTCCAAACATGCAATTTATGGGGTCTCAATAACATTAACCTTCATAATTCATTCTTTTCACAGACAGGTAAAAATGATCATGTCTGAATGAAAATGGACGGGATTCATTGACATCATTAGAATTTGATTAAAATAATAGTCCATGGGTTGACAAGATTGATAAAGAAGAAGATAATTACAGTTAGTAAACATAGAATCTTCCAGCACAGAAAACCAGGAAGACCAGTGGAGAAAAACGTGGATGAAGTTGTGATGAAACAACGAAGCACAGAGCAGAGTTGGCATGTGCAATAGATTTCAATACAACAGTAGGTAGGGAGCCCAACACCTTAGAAATGGTTGTTTACTACACACTGACAGACTTACATCGTATTATAGTCAGAAGGGTCACACGATTATACTAACAAATATTTTATGTTCTGACTGCAAAGAGTGGAGGACCCGACCAATCTAAGGTCTGCAGACGTCTTGATTTATTACATGTTAGCAGCAGGTGTTGTATTCCTGTGATTCTGTTCAGCATCCTTTGGCAGGCTTATCATCTGCAGGCTACCAGATACTGGGTCTTTCTTATTTTTCATACATACATACATACATACATCATCTAATCCTGTGTTGCCCCATGAGGAGCGTAGGAGCCAGGGGCTAGGCATGTTGGTCCTGACATTTAAGATGAGAGTGACCAGCCACACTCATCCCTAGCGGCATTATGTGAGCAATAAACCCCAACCTCCCTTGGGTATAAACTTACACAGGTTCAACCCGGGTGGAGGGCCTTAATTTCCCACAAAACCACCATGTGCCATAGTTTCGTTACATGGTTACCAACCAGTGAAATAAATGGTTTTGTGGTGTACAGGAAACCATTTATAATGTCACCCATAGACAGAAGGAAGAGGAAACAAAGAAGGAAGGAACAGAGGTCAGTCACCCGAGAGAAGCACTACATCGAGTGAGTGGATGTTGAGTACCCCCACCCACCACTAGCTTATAAAACGTGAAATTTAATGCAACAGGCATGTTTAATGCAATAGGCAATGAAGGCAACGAGGATATGACAAGATGATGGAATAAATGTGAGATGAATTACGCCAATAAATAAAGATAAAATCAGTGTAAGGTATGCTACAATCACTGAATTATGATAATGTAACAGTTATTGAAGAAAAAAGGATCATTTAGAGATGAATCGCTGCGATACTCGAAACAATGCATCACCGCCCTTATTCTCATCCACTGCAGACAAAACCATGTACAATTGCGGAAGATTATTCTGCCCCACATATTGAATGGCTTGTGGAGATATCTGGCAACTCACTCGGATTAGTAAACAGCTCATATGAACCTCCATGAATGAACAGGCCGAACTCACTGATTGGGGTGTCGTGTCAGAGTAAAGCATGAAATATTGAGCTCGGCAATATGTTCTCTTATGTAAAATCGAATTCTATGACACATTTGTTCTCTAAATTTTCTTTAAAATTTTCACTTTTTTCAAGCATTTTTGCTGATTTGTGATGTCTGTCCTAAAGCTTCAATTAGAGTATGCGAATTATCGATCTCATTTAATCTTTTTCACATATACTGTACATCAATTTTATGTGGAACTATGCATTTCCATAATGTTTTTATATAATCCACCTCTGTTGTAGCACATGTAACAGTCATCTATTCTCTCAACAGAAAAAGCAAATGTAAACTTGAAAGACAACAATTATTAAAAAACTCTGCAAAAGACAATGTAGATATGTCCCAAATCAGCTGCGCCAGTCACGTCACAAATGACACTGAATACAAGTCAGTATCAGTGGAACGAAGTAAGGTCTTTCTATATCGCAATAGTGGGCATGGCTTCCCTGTGGTAGGTCGTCGCATGAATGAAGCCATCCCTGGCCTGCTGGCTGCAAACCACAACTGCCGCCTCAGTGACCAGTTTCACCGGTCGTTCTGTGGACTGTGAGTGGATTGAGATGTCCGGAACATGGAGAGGTTTCTCTGGCAACTCCAAGGCTTCATCCTTAGATAAAGAACGGGTGAAAACCACCTCATGCACTTGATCAGGATCCCATTGTATCAATTCACGCAGAGTCATTGCGTCCAGGCACAATTTGGGCGTGACTCGCTGCCTGACACTGGTGTCGCCAAAATCATTATTCCTCTGTAGTTTGAGTATCTGATCAACGGCAAATACCCTGTCTTCACAGCTTCTGCTGGCCAGAGAGAGACAAGGAGGCACTCGGAAAGGGTGAAACAGGCCCTAGTCACAGCGTCTTGCACAATCTGGGGTTGTTTCCTCAGAATCACCAGTTAACTGAGAATTTGGTAGGGTCTGTCCTGTAACTTGTGTTTCACTCTGGTTTCAAAGAACAGCTTGAAATACATCTCAAGACAGAATCTGACCAGGATTTCGAGTGTCTTCAGGTTCTCTCGTCAACCCTTCTTCCTGGTCCACATGTATACCAGATACTGACCTGTCGTGACCCACCTGGCACGAGATATTTTTCCACACTGAATGTTTTGCAAGTCTGCGGGAAGATTGCCAGATTCGACTGCCATGACCAACCTGTATGAGTTTCTGGTCTCCAGACATGGTTTCCACTATCTTGTCTTCTATCTTAAGCAACGGCTTTCCATTAGCGAGGGCCTTAATCCTGGTCGAATTCCATCTGGCTTACTTTGTGAAGAAGACTGCACACTGGACCACTGAAACCTTCTATAACAGCGATAATGTGGCGGAGAGGAAGCTCGTTCATATGAAGCATGCAAATTCTCCAGAACAGCTTGCTGGAGAGCAACCAGCATTTCATATAACACCTCAGCAACCTTGAGTGCTGGCTTATTTGGGTGGACTGGCGGCTCAGGTACAAAATGCCACAGGTAGCACCCCTATGGCTCTTCTGTTATCGTCACATGCTCATCCTTTATGAACCGCAGATGCGATTTTCCATCGTTGTCTACAACTATAATCCTTGTTCTATCTTTTCTGCCATCGTATCCCAAACCGATAATTTTTGCACCTCTGTCTTGTGACTGATATAAGGTCTGTGTTGCTTTCATGATTTCCTTCCTTGCCCTCGCCACTGCAGTCACATGCCAAGTAGGCTTTGCTGGGAGATATGTGGCCTGCTGCAATTAAGCCCTGCATAAATCCAGAGCAGATTGCAGAGGTACAGTAGTGGTAATAGACACACCGTGCCTCATGATAGCAGTGATTGCATGTGTCACCTTCATCGTGTTTCTCCTGGGTTTATCGAGGTAGCGTTGGACCAAGTAGGCGAACTCTCCTAGCATGTCTTGCAACAGTCGTTCCACCAGTTGTGCAGCCTCTTGCTGCATCTTTCATGTTGAGCCCTGATCCAGCGGTGACTCGTCCCCCTGTTCTGCTTCTACATTTTCTGTCAATATATGTTCATTCCTCACCTGTTCCAGCTTCTGTAACAATACTGCCTCTTGTTCTTCCTTATTCTTTTGCTTCCTCTTTCTGGCATCTAATTCAACTTCCTTCCTTTTAATTGCCTTCACTTGCTTCCTGCGCTCTTTTCCGTCTACCCCTCCCATCATCATAGCCGACTTTTCGTCTGTTTTAATTTTCTGGTAATAGAGCCATTCTAATTCTAGGACTGGAACTTTACTAGCCATGGAACAGTTGCACTGCACATGGGCTCTGACTATGCAATGTTTTGCATCGTTACAATGGGAACCTTCCTGGGTGCACAGAAAAATGGTGTGGTATAAGGTATTCTTAACGTATCAAGTAATCCATTATTCATAACTCATGTTGCTGTCGTCTGTATAGTTTAGCATTTGTGACATTTCTGGAGAACATTACACCAAATCGCATGAATGTTTATGCATCCAAGTGGTGTTGGTGTTGATATCAAAGTTACCATTGTATTTATTTAATCATCATTTCATGGATGTGTAGATCAATATGGGTATAATGATTAACGTGAGATTCGGTGTTACTCGAACGGAACACGCAGTGAAAATTTCGGTTCCTATAAAGGGTTCATATGCCATTCAACTTACACCTTATTCTCTGATCCATAATATTGACATATAAGTGTAATTTTATAAGACATGCCTTTTCATTGCATTTCTGCCTCTGATAAGCAACAGAAACATTAGTCACGGAAACACGCCCATACATGAAGATAACATCCTAATTACTTTATTGATAGTGGCCATGAGTGACATTAATTTGCTGTTTCGGAGGAGTGATGATATAACGTCACACAGTCTGATTTCCTTACACTCTTTCATATCATAAGAATGCATACATTCTTGTTATAGACACATTTTACTATATAATAAACATAACTAGTGATGAATGATAAAGGAAATAATTTAAGGCAACTGTATGATCCGCACGCCACTTGAGTGAGTTCGGCCTGTTCATTTATGGAGGTTCGTAATGTGCATTTTACTATGTAGAAAGAGTTGCCAGATATCTCCACAAGCCATACACAATGCAAGACAGAATATTCTTTCGCAACTGTACCAGGAACTAGATTATCCTTTTCACGGGGACGGCATCAATCTTATTTTATTCTTCCTACAACCAGACGCTTTTATGCAGCTTAGGAGCAACTTCCCGAGCTGGATGTTAGATATATTTCAAGCTTTCTCATGACGCATTTCATCACCTCGCTTGACACTCCGTGAAAAGTCTTCTCCAAATCTAGAAAAACACAAAAGTACTCTATTTTCCTTCCTCAATAAGTAAGATCTTTATCAAGGTATTCTTAGTGTCGTAGTAGTATACGAAATATCGTCGGATAGAAAGGATAAACACAGAGAGGTGAAGAAAAAGAATGAATGAAACCTGCTTGGAAAGAGAAACAGCAAACATAAGCTGCCACAAGATACCCAGTGAAGTGAGTCATAGTTCAAAATTCTTTGTTCTAGAACAAGTATAACCATCCCCATCTGTGAGAAAAAGTAATTTCGTAACACAGTGGTCCAGAATTATAAATCATAGCGAGCAATGGCATGCGTTAGTGGTCCAGTGTGCTCTGTTACTTAGAGTAGGGGTGTTATGGGAGAATATTAAGAGCTGATTCCATTGTCAATAATTTAGATGCAGACAACTGGCAGTAACATTGTCCCAAGGCATATTACAATCGTACTGTAAGACGTCTGTAGTTCAGCACAAACAGAACAGTACTCAGATTTTATTATTATTGATACACAAGTCTTTGTCGTCTACCTAAAAGTTACCTTTTGCTTTCATGGTTAAATATCTACAGCCGTTGCTAGGCAGCATATATCTCAAAAAAGCAAAACAAAGCTGGTCTGTACGACATTGTGGTCACGGCTGTGATGCAATAAATGACGAAGCACCAGGCTGGCTGATTCACTGGCTGCCTGACTCTGCGCGGCCAGATGTCTCACCCGCTCCTGACTGACCATCCGCTCTTCACTGGTAAGTCTTGAGAGTGTGGCGCCTTGTTGGTGTGGCTGACGGTGTTAGTGTGGTGATGGTGTGGCTGACGGTGTTAGTGTGGTGCTGGTGTGGCTGACGGTGTTAGTGTGGTGATGGTGTGGCTGACGGTGTTAGGGTTGTGCTGGTGTGGCTGACGGTGTTAGTGTGGTGCTGGTGTGGCTGACGGTGTTAGTGTGGTGCTGGTGTGGCTGACGGTGTTAGTGTTGTGCTGGTGTGGCTGACGGTGTTAGGGTTGTGCTGGTGTGGCTGACGATGTCATTGTGGTATACTCATACTGATGATGTTGGGGTGATGTTGATATGGTGATAATGTTAATATACGGGTGCACTGATAACGATGCTATTTAGCATTATATATTTAACAATGTCCCATACATCACGACCTGGTGTTTTGACGGTCATTTATAAATGCTGGGCAAGACCAATGTATTAACCTTTTGATTTCGATGAGGAACTATCCTAAGTTCTTGCTATTTTCAGGCGAGTTTATTCAGCTCACGGGAGGTTTTTGCAATTGTAGGATTTAGATGCAACCTTCATTAACACTTTTCATCGACTGTGGCTTCTCCTATACCGAATAAAATGGTCCATGACCCGCAAGATGTAAATTATAACTGCGTTATTGGACTGAAGAAGTGAAAAAGAGCAAAATTTGCCACTAACTGGTAATATAGCATTACCTTCAGGAATTATGGTATAATATTCCATTCCTGAAATTGCCGTTGAAATAATATAAAAAATAGGTATGGACGCTTCTAATAAACTATCACATATGATGCTAACATCGGTTCTTTTCTTATAACCACAGTATTTCTGCATGCTTGCTTCAGTGAATTTCCTATTACTACATTGTCCATGATGACAGAGGAGAAAACACAAAATTCAATATGTTGTCTCTGCGTATAGTAAAAGGCTACTTACAAGAGGGTAGGGGGGGAGGAGTCAAGCGACCCCTTCCTCTTCACGCTGGTGTTTTCATCGGCTAGAACGTCTGTTGTAAGTAGCATCATGTCCTTACTGCACAGGAGTGGAAAAGGGATTGTGCACTGGATGCAATTGGCAGACAGACACCATTGATGGTGGATGTTATAAGGTGTCAGTTATTCCTAGCCCCAATTAGTTGCCGTGCTTTTAAAATGATGCATTATATCACTATGTTCATTTTACTCCAGCTTGATTTAATATTACCTCTTCTCCTTCTTGGATGCTTAGATAAAGCCATAAATTAACAATCGATTATGATGCTAGGTACGAAGAAGGTTTATGAAAGGATGCCTAGTAGCAGAATTGGCTTTTCTTGCCACTGAGTCGCGTGAAATAAGCAGGAAAAAGGCAAAAATCTGAGCCAAGTGTAGATGAAAATACCTTTAGTGACATTTGCTATCGGATCCTCTGTATGCCGTGCTTTACACACACTCGCATGTACGATACATTAGTATTCTTTAGGCATCACAAGATGTACTGGTAGTCTTGATAAAGTATTCCTTAGGCATCACAAGATGTACTGGTAGTCTTGATAAAATATTCCTTAGGCATCATAAGATGTACTGGTAGTCTTGATAATAGGACCCCATCTGTGCGAAACTTTTTTCATCGTTTGCAATCGCCGTTTCCCTGTATACTACGTATGGACAAAGATGTTAGAGGTCTCTTCACCGTGATGAATGTGGGAAGTTTGGATCAAATGATGATCAAGATGGTGAGGCCTTTCTGTTGTTGTTGATGACAGTCACTGCTAAAGATAGTAAGTTCTAGTCTGTTAACATACTGAGGTGTAAGGGAAATAAGATCGGTCGTAAGCGCAACTGACGGAATCTATAACGTAGGAATAAATCAATACTGGAACCCATCGTAATGCTAAAACAATTCAAGTTAATCCATTGGCGCCCAGCGTCCAATATAATGGACGGAACTGGGCGTTTTCAAAATTTAATGAAGAAGGGAACCCCAGGGTAGTGACCCACGAGCTTCGCGACTCTGAGCCGATAGGCGGAGGGCGGTACGCTTAGTAACCGTTCAGCAAAATCCCTTGCACAGGAACTCTGACCACTAATGGCTTAAATCTGTTTGCATGTGTTAAAAAATCGGTACTGTATAATGCTACAATAATTTTTTTTTTAATGCTCTTGAAAAATTTCTTGTAATTCTACTCTGCTGAACTGTTTTAAAGTAATTTCAAACAGCACTGTTGTGCCAAGTTAATATAGAGGGTAAGAGGCAGCGAAAAATCTTCCAGTCTAGAATATATCAGTATAAGTTCCGTGTTATTAATTAATGTGGTGCTTTCACTATGCTCAGGAAAGACCATGGCGACGACTCGACTCTTTGGTAAAAAAACCAAGATGGCAGAGCGTGAACGCTTTGTGATGCTGTGGGAGAAGGGTCTTTCCCTGAGAGCCATAGCTGAGCAGACGGGAACCAGTGCCACCACTGTGGGCAGGTGGGTCAGGCACTGGAGAAGGGAAGGCAACCTGTGCTCTAAACAGACCGAGAACAAGTATAGGCGTACTGTAACAAACTTCATTTTAGCATGTTATTTGGCACAAATTCGCAACAACCTGCATGTCAGACCATGTGCCTGGGACGAATCCTCTTACTTGCACTGCTTACTGTATGCAAGTCATCTGCAGCATCAGCATAGCATGGTAACTCAGCTACCAGCTGGTTACAGATTACGAAACTCTCCATTTATTTAAGAATGATATATACCGGTGATAATGATTCGATAATTAACTGTTGCAATACTGGATATTACAACATTAGTCACTTATGATATAACTTATTTATTTCCATTGCTGTTGAGGCCAGCAGGTTGGAATTAAAAGGAACAGTAGGAATGAAACCATGGTCTTAGGACAAGCTTCATATCCCTGACCATGTTAGCAAATGTAAATGATGATTAGGACGATGGTAATTACAGCAAAGGTCCAAATGATTTTGTCTTGTGCTCTTATTATACATGAAGTTGTTTTTATCTGTACGCACATTTATAATTGTTTGACTACATATACTGATATGCTCATTTTGTGTAAGTTTCCGCATGACTTTTATCAAACTATTCAGCTTAAGTTTTCTCTTTTTATCCCGAGTACCAATACAGCAAACACAGGGTAGATTCTAACAAGTATTTGAACATGCTCCCATGAATAAATTATGTCTAGAAAACACGAACAATATGAAGAAATTAATGTTATATATGTAATGACATTACGGCTTTTCAATAAAGGTATTTCCTGCTTTCTTTTAGTTTTTTTTAAAGCATGAAATTGTGGGTACTTTAGTAGTTACTGACATAACAGAAGGGAAGTACAGTACGCTGGTGAAGCTCTAAGCAGAAAGGATATTGATTTTGATAACCTGTTTTTTTTTTTTTTTTTTTTTTTGTACAATTAATATATGTCTATGACTGGTTCGTACTGACAAATGGGTAAGAATGGGTGAGAGGGAAAACAAAAACAGAGCTTGAGTTCATTATTTCTCTAACCGTTCGAACTACACAGAGAAACAGAGATAAATCTCGCACCAATTCTTATCTAGCATACTCGTATATTATATGTCTGATGATGTTGCTAATTTTCGAAACCAATAGACCCTGAGGGATATACAAGTGTTTTATTCTGTACAGTGCATTCAACATCCCTTTCACACGTTGGGGACCTGTATCACTGAGGCGAGATTACAGGCTGCCCAGCCCGATTAAATATTACTGCATAATTTAATACGCTCTTTTAAGGTGCTCACAGTCTCCATAAATTATAAAAGAACTACTGATCACAACAGTACCCTCCAAGGACCGTACATCAGGTGGCATAAGAGCCTTCTTAACACCTCTTCTGTAGGGATAAAAGACCGAATGTTTGCCACTGAGACATCTGTAGACTTTCTGAGTTAGTCTGAGGCCAGCAGTCATCTTGTAAATTCTGCTGGAGAAACAATCTTATCTGTAGACAGTGTAGTTGTGACACTGGGCAACACACACACAATGGAAACTCTACCTATGCCTTAAAAGACTGTAAAAGTGTTAGAGATCAACTACATTCCACTGGTATAACATCTGTGTTCCAGATAAGGCATACAGTCAGAATACAGTCTTTAAGATCAACCCGAAATCCTGATGGTAAATCTACGGGCCCATATCTTACATTTTGGTGGCAGCGAGGTCAGGAACGCACTTTATTTCACGTCTGTCTACCGTCAAATCCAGTGGTGTATATACCGACTCTCTGCGATATGTCACCAACCAAGTCTGACGTCAGTAAGCCAATCTGTCACCAAGCCTATCTATCGCCAACCAAGCCTGCCCATCATCCAAATCAGCCTGTAAATTAGTGTCTCTGCTGCCAAGCCCATCAATAAGACGCCTGCCGCTAAATCTGTCTGCCGCCGCCAACCCTTCTTTCTGCCACAAGCCTTTCTGTCATCAAACCTTCATCTCGGCCACGATCATGCTGACTGTCAAACCTCCAGTGACCCGATAACCCGTATTTTGCCATCTTCACCTCCCACCAGCTATCAGTAGCAGCTCTCACCAGCCAGCCCCTGCAGTAGATGTTTCTCGCGAATATGTCTCTCCGTGTCTTAAACAAGTGAGACTGTCATGTTAGGTTTCGATCTTAGAGGGCTTTATTTCATCTTCAGAAGTATGTGTATCATCCTCAGATACTTTATTTTTAAATAAGGAAATGTAATTAAAAATGAATTTGAGAGAGTATGTACATAGGAAATACTGAATGTGTTAATATAAGTGAAGAGATTTATTTTTGTAACGAAAATAAATCATTACGTACAGTAACAGTTAACAAAGGAGGATATATATATATATATATATATATATATATATATATATATATATATATATATTTTTTTGTGTGGGTGTGTGTGTGTGTGTGTGTGTGTACTCCCTCCCTTGTTAACTGTTACTCTACGTAATGATTTGTTTTCGTTACAAAAATAAATCTCTTCACTTATATTAACACATTCTATATTTCCCATGTACATATTCTCTCAATTTCATTTTTAATGACATTTCCTTATCAATATATATATATATATATATATATATATATATATATATATATATATATACATATATATATATATATATATATATATATATATATATATATATAGATATAGATATATATATATGTAGAAATATATATATTATATATATATATATATATATATATATATATATATATATATATATATATATATATATATATATATATATATATATATATATATATATATATATATATTAAGATGATACACATACTTCTGGAGATGAAATAAAGCCCTCTGAGATCGAAACCTTACATGACAGTCTCACTTGTTTAAGACACGGAGAGACTTATTTGCGAGAAACAGTTCAGTCAGCTGAGTATGATAACCCCAGTACATCACATATTCTTCAGTTACCTACTACTACTTTTTTAAAAATCTGACAACTCCTCCTTCCCCTCAAACAATTATTTTAGAAGATGCATCACGTCCCAAAGTCACTGGAATGAATCCAGCAATTAGCGTGTATGATATCATTAGTGAGTTTAAGTCTGCAGCTACAAAGGACTTACAACAGTGCAAAAATCGTCTGCCTTGGGAGCCGATTAGATGATAGTTACTCACGAGTCGTGTGTGGTGCAGACTTTTTGAAAAATTACTTCCCATGATGAATGTTGTAACAATTTCATAGAATTTTTGTAACCACACGAGAGCAGGATGCTTGATTAGTTATAATAGATTATTGCAAACTGAGACAGGATAAGTTCATCCCTTCGATCAAAATACTCTGTTCGAAGCGGCATGGGTGTCAGCAGCAACAGAAACAGAAATTTCAGAGGCATTACGAAACAGTCCGTGGGCGGAAATGATGAGAAAGGAAAACCCATCCTATCACTAAATTATGTAGCAACATCATTAGGTTATCTGGAATTCTTAAATCGCCTTAATAAGGATGAATTAGATGGAGAATTAGAGACTCAGTTTTCTCCAAAAGATGACACAACCATATTACCTGTACAGATAGAAGAGAAGATGGGTATTATACCTACTCAAACATTACGCACAGTTCAACCAGTCACCAGCTCAGCACCACAGTCCTTGCAGTCACAATGTCAGGGACGCGTTTCACGCCCATCCAGCAGACAAAACGTCACACCACGTTCACTAGCCATGTCACGTGCAAGACCTGCTTTACAAAGCAGTTTTTGTCATAACAGACCCATATCTACAAACAGAAAGAAGACAGTTTGTTGGTACTTTAAACGAACACATCATTGTGAAGCAAACTATTATCAGAGGCTAGGAGATAAATGAGGACACAGGCATGATAGCAGATCACCTTCACAATCATTCAGGAACAAGTACTTAACTTATCATAAAAGCCATTACCATTCCACTAGTGAATGCGGTGCCCTTGCCAATATACAGTCGGGAGAAAACCTACGCCAGAACCAACAGAATTCTCCATAATGACACAAAATTCTGAGCTCCACATTCGCCAAATTGGCCCTCTGACTCGCTTAGGTATAGTTATCTTAAATAAATGTGAAGGAGTCCCTATATCATTTCAATTGTCTCTGAGTCTATGGTGAACTTAATATTGGTTAGTCCTTCCTAAATAAATGGGTTTGGATCATTGAGCTGCCTGACATTCATCTCTGTAGTGCTGACGGCACAAAATATAATGTGAAGGGCAAGGTAACTTGAGAAACAACTCGATGAATTAATATAGCCCTTCACAGCTGAGTTCTGTGTCCCAAACAAACTCCGGTATGCTGAAGATATTTTAATTGGTACTGACACCATGACTTAACATTCTATTGAACTGGTACCTGCTTGTGGTAGTATTAAAGTACAGGGACATTAGGTATCAGGCATGAAATGCCCACACCCTGTCCTTTCACTGGTCAATCCTTTCACAGGTAAATTCGATCACACAGTCTACCGTAACTCCACCACTACTAGTAGAGAGCAATGGGGATCATTTACTAATATCTTATGACACCCCCTGTAACAGTGACACAATTGTTGACTCATCTACGTCTCATTTAAGTACCTTAAATAGTATGAACGACATTTTGCAATACGCAGGGGTGAAACGAGCAGTGACAAAATTGTGCACAACTATGTCGCTAGTGCACAATTATGTTGACGAAAGTCTCTGTCCGTGTTGTAGGTGAGAAAGGAGAAATGAATGCAATAACATTACCTGTGACGTGTTGTGTGAATGATTTAAAATACGAGTCAGCATTATGTTCTATGTTGGAGGATAATTTGTGTCATCTTTACTTATTTAACGTAAGAAATGTTCCACTAAAACGTACAAGTGGTACAAAGATTTGCTATTTCCCGGTGAACCCACCGGCCGTAATTGTGCGCCAGGATACTCCGCTCTTGGTAATAGCCAAGGATGATCACGATGATAATTTACTGGTGTATATACCACTGAAAACTCTATGGATCTCCTAAGACTCTTTCAGATTATCTCACCTTTCAAGGTGATCCGGGCGACTTCCTTCAATATAAAGAACAATATATAAATTTTCTGCAGACCTGTAGAGATGTTGTGGTCTTACCTGGTCAACCCATGGGTAGGACTGGTGCTATCAAGCATAATATTGAACTGACTCCCAATACTCAACCAATTTATGTCCCGGCATATTGATTATCCCATAGCTTACGAAAGAAACTGACGACGTAGTACAGGATATGTTAAATCAGGACATCACTGAACACTCCGTTAGTCTGTGGAATAATCCGCTTTCCAAGTCCCCAAGAAAGGAGACGAATTTAGATCCTAGCTGAGTATCGCAAAGTAAACTGTGTCATTATACACCATCGATTCCCATTACCAGCCTTGACAGATTTACAGGAATCACTCGGCGAGAATAACGTTCTCACCTCACTTGACTTAGTGGCTGCTGGAAATGGAAATGGAAGAGTCATCTCGTCCAATAACTGCACTCAGCAACCATTCTGGCCATTATCATTTCATAAGATAGAACATGTCACTAAAGATCTCTTCATTTTAACTTGGTTCACATTATCGCCTTTATCCTGCTTATTTACTTTGGCTCTTAGAAATGCTCCATCAGTGTTCACGAGGCTTATCCACTCTGTGCTCAGTGGTGTGATCTGCCATTCTCTTGTGCTTATCTAGATGACATCATTGCTGTGAGTAAATCAATCCCTGAACATTTTGCCAAGCTACAGCAAATTTTTGATCGCCTCCAAATGGCAAGTTTAGGTTAAGCTCAGCTCAGTAAATGTAGTATTGTACGTAAGAGAATTTAATTTCTTGGACATATGGTTGATGCTGAAGGAATTCATACCTCTGACGAGAAAGTTAAGGCATTTTCTAACTTCCCCAAACCTACCAGTACTGATGATGTAAGGAGTTTCCTTGGACTGAGTGACTACTATCGGCGATTTATTCAAGGCTGTGGAGGGGGGGGGGGGCGCGGTAGCACAGTGGTAGCGCGCTGGACTTGTGATCGGGGGATTGCAAGTTCGAGCCTCGCCCGGGCTGCCGTGCCGGGAGGGGTAGCTCCCTCCTGTAACCCTAGCGGGGCTATATAGTCCAATACAGGGCTTAGCTCGGGGGAACTCCATTTCTCCCATTTTTCAAGGCTGTGGACAGGTCGCCGCTCCTCTCAATAAATTAATTATGAAAAATTAACCTTTTGTTTGGACTAATTACTAGTCTCATGCTTTTGAAATACTGAAGACAGCACTTATTGATGTCTCAGTCCTGCCATTCCCTGATTATAAGAAACATTTTCTTCTTTGTACATACGCGTCTAGGGTGGGTCTAGGTGCGGTATTGATGCAAATTGATCATGGAAAGAGGAAATTTGTAATAATGTATGCTAGTCGTGCCCTTAATGCCGCTGAACGTTATTACAATGTTATTGACTGGGTGACTTTAGCAGTTGTTAGATCTCCCAAACAGCTCAGAGACATGATCTACGGATATCCAGTGCATGACCAAACAGATCAACTCCCACTTTGTGATTTATTCAAAGGAGAATAATCTTACCGGACGTTTAGCACGAGGGTCAGTTATTATTCAAGACCAGCCCAACTTTTGAGTACGTGTATGGTAAATTGAACGTAGATGCAAATGAAGTTTCACAGCACGTAACTGCGGCGGTCTTACCATGTCGGCCAAATGAAGTTCCTTACACCACTCAAACCTCAGATGTTGTTTATAATTGTCAGCGCACAGACCCTCTGTGGTCTAAGGTTATTTATTACTTAGAATCGGGATATGCTTCAACCTTACCTACTCTGCCAGTGTCACTACATGATCTCATGTTAGATAACGATATATTGTATAGGAAGACATCCCTTACCGGGAGGGACATCTCTAATGGGCAGAGGTACGTAAACTTGTTACCATTGATTTAATACCTGCAGTACTTCACATCATCCATAACTGAACTCATTCACCCCATCCGGGAAAGGATCGGTGTTTGAGACAAGCACTTTTTCTTTTTTCCATTTTATTGGCCTACTATGCGTAAGGACATCAATGTTCACTGTGATTCCTGTGTTCCCTGTAATCGGCATAATGGGTCAACTGGATTAACTGCTCCACTTTTGCAATATCCAGTTCCATCACATCCATGGGAAACTATTTCTATTGACCTCCTTAAATTGCCTCTTGCGGGGTCTGGTGCAGAGTATGTTTGTGGCAATCGATCAATTCTCACGTTACTGTGTTCTCGTACTTCTCCAAGACAAGACTTCAAAGAGCATTGTACGTGCCTTCATCGATCACATCATTTGTCCATTCACTACACCATCCACTGTTATTACCGATAATGGCTCAGAGATTACAATAGTCTTCTTGTTGAGATTCGTAAGCAGTGTAGCATCAATGAATGTAATGTCATACCCAACATTCGGCTTCCAATGGACTTGTCGAAAGGCTAAATCTTGAAGTGCTGGAGTGCTTGAGGAAATTTTGGTTCTCAGAGCACCTGATGGGATGAGTGGATGCAGCAAGTTGCGAGGTCAATCAATATGGATTCGATTTAAAAAAAAAAAAAAAAAAAAGCCTATTCAGTGCTAATATCGAAACCTAGTTGATTCTATCATTTGGGTGATTATGAGAAAGTGAAAACGAGAAGCTTCCATAACATACACCCGTATGTGTAGGCTAACCTGTCCCAATCTAAAGAGGATATGATACAACGCCACCATAAGTCTGCATCACCTATCAACATTAATGATAGGGATTTAGCATTTTCTCATTCATATACAAGTAGTTCTAAGTTGGATGGTAAATTTACGGGCCAACACCGCTTGATATCTCATAACGATAACAAATATGAAACTAAAGATTTGTTGTCTGAGAGTAAGTGGGTTCATGCAAACGATCTTAAGGGAACCTCCAGGTAGTTGGAGTGGGAGGAAAACCGGGAAACTCATGCTTATTCTACTTTTTTTTTCCTCCTCCTCCTCCTCCTGCCATTGTTACCCCTTCATCACCTTCTGCCCTACCTGTTAATGAGTACAGGCAAAAGCTTCGCTTAGCAACTCGCCTCACTGTTGTTGGTGTCGGTTCCTCCACCTGTCAGGACCACTTTGCTGAGCTGAACAATAATCCGAATTTCTTTTATAAGTAAGATGTTGTGGAGAGAGAAGACAACCTTGTTGGCACTACGTGCCCATGGTTCATCTCAGGATGATAGATTATTCCATATGTTGTTAACTTCCTGTTACTTGTTAGTATTAATACATACATTATTACATCTCAGTTGCTAGGTGGTGTTATTACATATATTAGTACATTTCAGTTACTAGGTAGTAGTATTACAAATATTATTACACCTCTAGTACTAGTTAATATTATTACAAATATTATGACAATATAATGGAGCGTTGTGGTGTGGATGTGGATGTGATAGAAAGCGTTAGGAGGAATACACTGAGGTGGTTTGGCCATGTGGAGAGGATGGAGGGTGAAAGACTGACGAAGAGAGTGTATGTGAGTGAGGTGGAGGGGTGGAGAGGGAGGGGGAGGCCGAGGATGAGATGGAGGGATGGGGTGGAGAGGTATATGAGAGAGAGGGGTTTGATTTGGGAGCAGGGCAGTGAAATGGCGGGGGACAGGGCGACGTGGAGGCGATTTGTTTGTGGCCACCCCGATCGGGATTGAGGCGTCTGGCAATAGATAGATAGACTCTGTTACTAGTTAGTATTATTACATATATTATTTCATCTCTGTTACTAGGTAGTATCGTTACATATATTTTTACATCTGTTACTAGCTTGTATTATTACACATATTGTTACGTCTCTTCTTACTAGATAGTATTATTACATATGTGAATGAAATAGGTAATGTTTTAATGAAACGATAAGATTAATGTTATGGCAGGGATATTGTATATCAGCATCCAGTAATTTATGTTGCAAGTATCTTGTCACAGTGTCAGATCTTCGCTAAATTGTACAATGGGCTCGCACTAACTTCAGTCTTAATTCAATTTTTTTTTCCTCAAATCTATAGTTGTACTATCTTGTACTAGAAGCTCTCTCCCCCCCCCCTCCTTCTTTCCACGACTCTTATATTCTTGTTCGCTCTGCAGTCATCTTTATCTCTTTCAACTAATTCCCTTCACTCCACCTCACAATGACACCTTTTATACTGCATTTTTGTACTCTGAATTCTTTCTTCCGTCTCACGATCATATGTCCCGTTTGATCCCTTACATTAGTGTTCATTCGCAGTTCAAACCTTCTTCTTTGTCTTGTGTTTTCCTTTACTATATTCCCCATCAAAGCTATTCCTTGTAGGAAGGAATACTATAGTCCAGACATTTCACTTTCTTCATCACTTTTTTCAGCCCTCATTTTATATGTATATTCTCTTAATGCATTCACTATAGTAGGATTTTTTGTTTGCATTCATAGTGATTTTTCTCCATTGCTGTGCTAAACGTATGGAAACATTACTCCATCAGATTACTTTAGAACATGAAACAAGGAAAACTGTGAAACTGTTTAGATGTTAAAGTGGCGAGAAGAAATTGAAATGTGACGCTAAAGCTAAAGAAATTTGAGTAGGACTATGATGAACCGCCAGCGGCCCACTCCACCTCTACTATACAGTGGTGATTTGTGCGAAAACGTGTGGACACCCAACTAATTTTGTAAGCATTATTTAGTTATTACGAGACCTTGCTCTCTCGCGATACCATTGCCATTCCTGTATATCCACCTTTTATGAAATGTATTATTCATCACTGTAACATGTATCAGTATTGTATCATCCTCTTATGTATGTACAATAAGTTGGTTAGATATTTTCCCTGTTAACTAGTATACTCTTATTATTAATAAAATATATTATCATACAGTTTTCTTTTCATTCAGGTATAATATCAGTGTTGTTTCTATGTATATACATTAAGTTAGTCAAACAATTTCCTTGTTAACTAGTATACTCTTATTATTAGCATTTGTAATTTTCTCATTTTTCTATTATATCTATCTATCTATCTATCTATTGCCAGACGCCATAATCCCACACGGGGTGGCCATTTGACTCTGAGTTATTTGTTTTACAGGGAGGGGCACTAACCCTCCACCAACCCACTTGTTGACATGTAGGGAGCACATATGGTTTGGTTATATGGTTACCACCCAGCATTGTAAATGGTTTCCGAGAACTTTATATTTAATCCAGTATAAAAATGGAATATCTAAATAACAATAAAAAATGACCGTTACAGCCACTCCTCCCCTGACACGGTTTGCTGTAGCACGATATTGCTCAAACGCAGCACGATCTTACGGAAGGAAATAAACATACTAACACATGCACTATTAGCGTAAAGTGGATATTTGAACCGGGCGGGCTGTGACGCGGTGTGAGTCGCGCAGCCTCAAAATACCTGACATCATCGCCCACCAATCACGCTTCGCCTTTCACGCTCTCCCAGCCACCCAGCCAATTGATTTATTATTTAAATTACCTTCTATTTATCATTGTATCAGTAAAAAAAAAAATCAGGAGTTACCTGCTTCACACGGGTGGAGAGAAATGGACAAGTAAGCGACCGGATGTTTGTCGTTGAGAAATCTGTGGACTTCCTGAGTCAATCTGAGGTCAGCAGACCTCTTGCAAATTCTGCTGGAAAGACAATTTTATCTGTAAACGTTGTAGTCGTGACACTGGGCAACACAAACAAAGGAAATTCTCTACCTGTGCCCAGATTGTATGAGAGAGATCAACTACATTTATTGGGTGGAACATCTAAGCTCCAATTAAAGCATCCAGTAGGAATACGAAATATTTAACATCTGCGAAATCATGACGGTAAATCTACGGGCCCACATCTCACACTTCCTTGGCTATTTATTTGGCAGAATGCAACTGAACATTTTCTTCCGTGCTGCATTCGGGATGTTTTCACCGGTAAAGATCCATAACACGTTTCAGTTCAGTTTATGGCCAGGTGTAACGTATTCAGACTGCAGGATAAACCTGACTAATAACTAAGGAGACTCATTCTTCCCTCATAACTATTGCTTTTCAAATTTTACATAGCCACAACTTAGCATTCAAGCAGTGAGAGTGGCCCTGTTCAATTAGATGGAAAGAAAACGTTTATATTTACAACGTTTTGATATCAGCAAGGTTTGCATTGATAACACGCAAGACGATAATAAAGTGCAATGTGCAGAATAAACAACTAAGGAAGAGGTGTTATCAAGTTCCCATTGCTCTTACTTATCAGGCCTTAAATCAAAAGAAGGGGAGGATAGAACTGATTAGCTACCTTTAAGTGAACGATCCTTGATATATCTATTTGAAGGGTGATCTTTGGAAGGCAATCTTTATTTTTCTTCATAAATGGGATGTATTTGAATTATCATCCATATAATATTGTATAAAAATCACCATCATCCAGTCCGACATCGCCCCCTGAGGAGCGTAGGAGCCCGGGGCTAGGCAAGTTGGTCCTGATATTTAAGATAAGAGTGACCAGCCTCACTCATCCCTGAGTGGCATTACGTGAGCAATATACCCCAACCACCCCTTGGATATAAACCTTCACTGGCTCAATCCGATTGGGGCGTCGTAATTACTCACTAAACCACCAGGCGTCAAAATTTGGTTATATTGTTACCACCCACCGTAGTAAATGGTTTCCTGGTGTACAGGAAACCATTTGGCTTGTCACGTAATGTAGAGTCACCCACAGGCAGAAGGAAGAGGAAAGAATGAAGGAAAGAAAGACAAGAGGGAGTGTAAAGTCATCCGTAGGCAGAAGAACGAGGAAAGAATGAAGGAAAGAAAGACAGAAAGGGATGGAAGGAAAGAAGGATGGAGGAGAGGAAAGGGCAAACACCCAAGTGCAGCACTACATCGAGTGAGTGGATGGTGAGCGTCCTCACCCACCACAAACTGTATATCTTTAAAAATCTATCAATCAATCAGTCAATCTATCGATCGATCAATCGATCGCTCAGTCCACTGATCGATCTACATACAGTACAGTCAGACTTCTTAAGCATGAAGGAGGTGGCAACAAACAGATAGCCTCCGAGTCATCCTGTCCTCCAACTCATACTACCCTCGTCCATCTACCTCTTAACTCCCACCACCTCATCCACGGTGCCCCCCCTTCCCCTCGACCTCACCCACGTACACTTTCCTAGGCGTCTGACTCCTCATTCATGACCAAACCATCTCAGGATACTTCTTGTACTTTCCAGCACAGTCATATCAGTGGCACAACGCTCCTCACCATTCTCATTTATTTATCTCTCAACGTAGTCATTACGGGATCAGGTCTTACATCACCTACGACCACAAAAACTTAAGTCCTGAGAGAGAGAGAGAGAGAGAGAGAGAGAGAGAGAGAGAGAGAGAGAGAATATCAGCTGTGAACACCACCGATTCGTGCCTCAGCTGTTCATATTACCAAATGATTCATACATACAACTGTACTGTGTCCGTATCTGAGTACTTGAATCCTCATAATTGCCTCCTTTGAAATTTATTTTCTTTGTTTCTCAATCATCCCGTACTTTTCCTGCCCCATTAGAAGTGTAAGGCGCCGGAGTTAGGCCACTCAGTCCCGACAATTAAGACGGAAGTGTCGAGCTTCACTTGCCTGCGTGGCTCCATGTGATCAGTATTCTTCAACCACGCCTTGGATGAAAACCCTTGCAAATCCCATCAGGTTGAAGTGCTTTAACCCACTAGACCACCTGGCGCAGTTTGGTTATATATTTACCACGCAGCGTAGTAAATTGTTTCCGCAGTTACTGGAACCATTTGGATAGCCACTCAATCTAGCACCACTGACAGTTCATTTCATGTTTAAGGTGGAGTTTATCGACAATACACCAAATCTGAGAGCTTAGATCTTACTATATTTAAGCTCTTCAAATACCTTTACTCTACCTCTCTCCACTTTCTTCCCCCGCATCTCTCTCTCTCTCCCTCTCTCTCTCTCTCTCTCCCTCTCCTTTAAACCCGGCCATAATCGAAAGCATTTTCAACAGCCACAATATTCCATTTTTAAAATAATCATTATGGCGTGTTTAGCAAAGAAGCAACATGGAGTAACGAGTCAAACAGCGAGCTCTCAAGCGGTATTTAACTCCTTCACTCCGGTGACATATTTTAAAATCTTAGTTTTGCTGCCTTAAGTCAAGGTTATTCAGTAATGGGTAGACTTTTCGAACTAGATATGTTTAATATTGTCTTAATGACCTATAATCTGTTCTCTTTACCTAGGTGTAAAATTTACACATTTTCATCTTGAATGCTAAGCTAGAAGATGAAACACTGGCATATCGTGCTAATCATGAGAAAATTCTATGACAAAGATGCAGAGTCGTTGCACTGTCTTATTTTGCTATTGGACTACGACATATAGGCTACAAGGAATGGAAATCTCCTCATTTTTAAATTAATGGACTATAATTCTCTGTTCCGATGGCACTTTTTGCGTATCGGAGCCTAAGAAAATGCTGCCAAAGTTCCTCTCCCTTTGGCGAGTTTGACATCACCCCAAACATTCTGAGAAAAAACAATAAACTCAAGATGCTCGTGGACTGAAGTTGTAACCTCAACCTTCTCTTCACAAGAACTATGAGTGACACTAAAACATCTGTCTTGAATATGTCACCCAAGGTGAGATCCCCCATCGTTGAAGAGGGCACCTATGTATATGTGGATCTTTCAAGATGCTGCGCTGTCGGTAGATTCTGGGTTAAACAGTCTTATCACTGTCAGGGTTTTGGTTATACATCTGAGAAGTGTTTTAGAAATAATGATGAACCTAAATGTGTTTTTTGTTCTGGAGCCAGTAAATTCAAGGACTGTAGTAACAGAACTTCTCCCAGTGCATCAACTACTGTTCCTTAACACATCAAAAAGCTAATATTAATCCACAGTCGGTCTCCCATTTTGCATCTACTAGAGGCTGTTCAATTATGATTTTTCATAGGAATAGATTGATTGAAGACACCAACACTGACCATTCAAACAAATGACTACGACCCTCTTGAACCAATTAAGGATGGGTCTTATAACTATTCGTTCCATCCGTAATATGACAGACCATATTAATGAAGCTCTAAATCAGCATGAGCTTAACATTTTGTGCTTGACGGAAACCTGGTTGTATGAATCAGATATTAATATCATTCGTAGTGCTTTGCCTAAGATACATTCTGTGATAAGTATTCCCAGGCCAGGTGCTGATTATCCGGGAGTAGGTGCAGCACTCATCTACTCGGCAGCAATTGCAGATGTTTCTATGATCGAGTCTGACCTTACCCCATCTTCATTTTAATTTATGGAAATATTAATAAAAATCCATTAAAAAACAGAATTAGAACTGAAATTGTTTATCGCCTTGGTGATCCAGGCACAGATGGAGGTTTTATGGAAGAGTTTGGGCAGTTTCTCGAAGCATTTTCTCTTAAATCTGTAAGACTTCTTGTTTGTGGTGATTTCAGTTATATGGGGTGACAGTCCGCAATCGAAACCATTTTTTTCAGAAATCCTTGAGCTGATCAACTGAATATTATTTTTCAATCATGTGAGTGATCCAACTCACGTCTCGGGACATGTCCTTGACTTGATCTGTTGTTTGCAGGAGCGTATCTGATGTGGAGATTGACTCAGTTGCTCCCCTCATCTCTGACCATGCTCTGATCACTTTTAGTTTTGATATCTGGAAACCCTCTTCCAATAACATGGTCATCAAGTTCAGAAATAATATGAACGTCGACTGCCATTCGATGTGACTTGAAACTGATCAGCGTTTAAACTCAAGTGATACTTCAGATCTTTCATCTGATGATTTGGTTGATATAAATACAAATGAGCTTGGGTTAATTTTTTACCATATTTTCCTGAGGATGAGGGTGTAGAAGCTACAGTTAAAGAGAACAGAAAAGAAGGTTTTTCTGGGAATGGAAGAAGGGTGGTAACAAAAAGGAATATTTGGCTGCCAAGAGTAGGGCTAGAAAAGACGTTCACAAGGCGAAGTCTGAGTCACAGAGACTTACTTGTTAACCTAAATCGTGTGGAAGGGAAGAATATGATTTTTAAGGTGACAAATCACATGAAGAGGGAGAATAGGGATAGCATAGGTGAGCAGTGTATGAAGAATGATGTAGAAGTGTTGTGGTGAACAGTGAGGATATTAAAGACACATGGAAACAGCATTACAGCCGGTTGTTGAATGAGGAGTTTGACTGGAGCAGGGAAGGTTTGAAGCCAGCAGATCCAGTGTTTGGCCTTTGGACTTTGATTGATGCTGCTACTGTGAGCTAGGCAATTGGCAGGATGCGGGTGGGGAAGGCAGCAGGTGTGTCTGGGTTGATTGCTGAATGATGAAAGCCTCAGGAGATACTGTATAAGAGCAAGGTTAGTCACCGACCTGATAATTACGATTAGAAATGAGTGTGTTGCCTCAGATGATTGGCTGAAGAGTGTTATTGTAAATGTGTACAAGGGGATAAATGATGCCCAGGAAAGAGGAAACTAAAGAGGCAGAAAGCTGTTAGACCAGATAATTAAGGTAATGGAGAGCGTTCTAGAAGGTATGATTAGGGAAAGAGTGAATATTGATGAGATGCAGTTTGGGCTTATGCCAGTCAAAAGGACCGCTGATGCCATATTCATTGTTCGACAGCTTCAGGGAAAATATGTAGGAAAGAAAAGGGAGCTGTACTTTGTTTTTGTTGATTTGGAGAAGGCCTTTGACAGAGTCGCTAGAAGGGTAGTGAAGTGGCAATGAGAAAGCCTGGGATTAAGAAGTGGCTGGTTAGGGTCGTTATGGCCATGTATGTGGGTGTTCACACCCAGGTACGGATGAATGGAGA
The DNA here is from genome assembly GCF_032717465.1 of Coenobita brevimanus. NCBI lineage: Eukaryota > Metazoa > Arthropoda > Malacostraca > Decapoda > Coenobitidae > Coenobita > Coenobita brevimanus. Next base: position 25,760,179 of record NC_137011.1, on the reverse strand, counting down.
TTTGAGTGATGAGTTTTCCGCAAATGTTGGTGTGCATGAAGGGTCAGTCTTGAGCCTCTTGTTGTTTATCATGATGCTTGAAGCCCTCTCACGTGACTTCAGAAATGGACCCCTTTGGAAGATGTTGTATGCTGATGATTTGGTGTTGGTTGCAGAGAATGAAAGGGAAGTGGAGGAAAGATTTTAGAAGTGGAGAGATGGTATGGGGAACAAGGGCTTAAGGGTAAATGTAGATAAAACAAAAGTAATGGTATCTAGAGCTGGGGGGGGGGGTACTATCAAAGAAGAGGGAGAGTGGCCATGTACGATTTGCCACAAGGGGGTGGGAAGTAATTCCAGCTTGTGCAGTGTTTGAGATAAGTGGGTGCATAAGAGATGTAGTGGTATTAGAGGAAGACTGCAAGATAACGCTGATTTCATATGTGCAGTGTGTCGAGGAGAGCATGTGGATATTGCCAGGCGAGAAAGGATTAACTTGCTCTTGAGTCTCCTGAGTGTGTGGAAGTTTTGTTATTTCGGAGACATGTTATGTGCTGGAGGTGGGGCTGGAGCTAGCTCTGTAGCTAGAGTGAGGAGGGGTCGGGAAAAGTTCAGGGAGCTGTTGCCTCTCCTGACATTGAGAGGGCTCTCCCTCCGTGCCAAGAGATCTTTGTATGTGGCATGTGTTAGGAGTGTAATGCTGTATGGTAGTGAGACCTGGGCAGTAAAGGAAGAGGATATTTGTGGGCTCAACCCTACAGACATGGGAATGATTAGGTGGATGTGCGGTGTGTCCTTGAGTGCAAGGCCTGGGGGGGGGGGGGGGGCTAGGTTCACTATGGAAGAGTTGAGGTAGTATGGGACTAGAGTGTATTGGTGTGATGAGGAGAGGTAGATTGAGATGGTTTGGGCATGTGGAGATGATTTGGGCATGTGGAGAGAGTGGGGGATGATAAATGGGTGCAGAAAGTGAGAAGTGTTAATGTTGGGGGTAGGGTAGTGAGACGTAGACCGAAAAAGACCTGGGACGAGGTCATTGAGCTTGACCTCAGGGTTAAGGGATTAAATTAGGAACCTGCCAGAGATGGAGGAGCATGGAGAGCCGCCTTTAGGTGACCAAGGCTGATGCATGCAAGCGTGTTGGAGCCTTCAAAAACGAGACAACAACAACAACGAAACAACTTCTATATCCAATGACCATTTGGCTTCTGATTTTGCTTAATTTTGTACAACTAAGATCTCGCATAAGAAATGATTTAGACAGCAGTTCTTCTAGTGAACTGTACCCAGTTGACTTCCAATTAAGGTGCACAGGGGATCATTTTCTTTCAACAAGCTATCCACTGGATGTAAATAAAGTCAAATATTACATCAGTGAACTTAACAAAACATTTTGCCCACTTGATCCATATAACATGTCACAACTGCCTGATGTGTACGAGCATGCAGCAGACTTTATCCGCAATATAATAAATAGAAGCTTCTTAGAAAGTAAATACATGCAGTCTGAGAAACGTGCGTTGTTTAAGCTCCTACTCATGAAACCAAGCCTTGATGTCGAGAGCATGAGAAATTATCGTCCAGTCTCTAACCAGTCTTTCTTATATAAGATTACTGAGCGGTCCATACTGGATCAACTCTTAACACCACTGGAGCATAACAGAGTTGTTCCCGTTATTCAATCAGCTTACAGAAAATAACATTGAACTAAAACTGCCTTAACAAAGATTCAAGGTCACTTGGTGGTAAACACCTGTAGTGAGATAAACTCTCTCTTAGTTCTGTTTGATCTGGCTGCAGCCTTTGACACAGTAGATCATAAACTATTGTTGGATGATCTGTATTTTTATGGTGTTTATGACAGTGCTCTTTTACTCCTTAAGTCGTAGTAGCTGTTGATTGCGCTATCTCAGGTTCAGCTCCCCTTCTGTTAAGAGTCCCTCATGGATCAGTTTTGGATCCAGTTCTATTTACAATCTACACAAGCAGTTTATCGTCTTCACCAGATGCTCACGACGTGTTCTAGCATTATTATGCTTTTGACACTCAGCTCTACGTTAAGATGTCAGATATTTACGATGCCAAGACTACTCTTGAATCTCAAATGTCTGATATTAAAATTTGGATGGCAAGGAGGAACTTAAGCTGAATGATGATAAACTGAGATCATCATCCGAGGAAACAGAAGGGGTGTCGACCCTGATAATGCCCTGACTCTGAACACTGGTGTGTCATAGCGTTATCCAGTCAGTTTTGTTCGAAATATGGGCGTTTATTATAATTCAAAGTTAAATTACAAAGAACATATTAATCAAGTTTTCAGAGGGTGTAACTTTCATATTAGAAATCTGTACTCTGTGAGAAAATTCCTGAATAGACGTTGCTTCTTAACATTGGTCCATGCAATGGTCTTGTCTCTTGTCGATTAGTGTAATTCACTGTGGATTGGTCTTCCATATAATATACTAACAAATGGTATTCGTGTTGATCAGGGCAGCAAGGCTTATCTTTGGTCTCCCTCCAAGAACCTCGACCACCAGTTCATAATTGAGCTGCACTGGTTACCAGTAAAGATAGGACTGAATTTACGCTGTGCCGTATTACATTCAAAGTTCTTTAGTTTGCTGAACCGAAGTTTCTCACTGCAATGTTAAAATTCTCATCGATATGCCCAGGTGTGCTATTGCGTAGTGAAGATGATTCCTTGCGTCCTGATGAGCATTCAGCCATTCACCAGTCATCTTTCTCTGATCGTTCTTTTGTGTATAGAGCCCCGAAGTTATAAAATGGATTGCCGTTGTCCGTGCCGTTGTCCTTTAAGAGATAGCTAAAAGCCTTTCTCTTTTCAAAATGCTACGAGCTGGAGAGAGGCACTGTGATGGATGATTATGAGGTTTAATTATTGCCACATTCTCATTTTTATTTCTTAATGACGAGGTTTGTATTGTCTACGAAAGACGTAACAAGTTTTATGTGTGTCGAGCGCCAGTGAATTCCCATTGGAAGAACTTGTGCTTTTGAGAAACAAAAGATCAGATTATTACTATTATTACATTATTATTATTATTATTATTATTATTATTATTATTATTATTAATAGTAGTAGTAGTAGTAGTAATAGTAGTAGTATCATTACCATTATTATTATTTTTTTATTTTATTATTATGGGTTCCCTTAAGCTGAAAAAAGTCGTTAGTAGGTAAGAACAAAAAAGATAAAAACATCCTCTGAGTGAGGGGCTAAATTATTTCACTGCGAATTGCCGAACTAGCATTTTCTTTCGGCTGACGTCAAACGACCTGATAAAAGTTTAGCAAGGGAAACCCAGCGTGCCAATAATGTTAAAAGGTATGACTATTACTCTATTGTTACAGAGAAAAAGTATGTATTATTGTATTTAAGTTTCGGCAGACGAATTTACTCATTTCACAGAAGGGTTAAGTACGTTAACTTCTGTTTCACTGTTGCTGTCTTCAGATGACTTATTGCAACACTAGAGACCTTTCTAACTACAAGTAGCAGACATAATCTCCGTTAACCCCTCTATTATGAAGGGTTTCCATTACGCTGTATATGCAAGACATGCATAAAAATGACGACCTGTCAGTTTACCTCACCAGAAATTGGTATATGCTGTTCTTCACTAAAATGCGGACATGGGTGTACGCCATGGGTGGTCACTCCTCGTTATATAAAACTCTATAATCAAGTTTTTCTTTTCTATAACAGTAAACTTTAAAGCTAATTTTGACCCGTTCAGCTTCGGAAATTATTCCACATTTAATCTGGCTGCTTGTATTGAAGGCAGTTTAAAAATATAGTATAAATGTATATGTGTTAAAATAAGAAGAGGTGTAGATTAAAATCATCGGCGGCCAATCAGAGGCCGTGATTCAAACACATCCTACTCGCCCCAAACATCTCAGCTGCACAGATCAATCCAACAGGGTATATTAGGATATTGCTGAAGTTTATCGACGCAGACTCAGAAAATTTAAGATTGAGGAAGGCATGAGTCAAGGAGATGCAGTTTCATCAATATTATTTACAGCATGCCTTGAAAACATTTTCAGAAGGCTAGAATGGGAGAACAAAAGTGTCAACATCGATGAAGAAACCTAAACCCATTAACAATTCGCAGATGACATTGTTCTAATCTCAGAAACAGCAGACATTGCTATAAATGTTAGAACAACATGTATCAAGATATCAGAATTGTATCTGCTTACCTTTATTTCTGGGAATTTATGATTAGGTGGTGAGGAAAGACCCCCTTAAAATCATGGTTGGAAAAATGAATTTAGTGGAAGACCCTTAGAGAAACAAAATAATTCACCTGGGAACTTTCATTGGAATCTTTCCTCTTTCTTATTTTCATTTTAATTATTTTCTTGTTGGGAGGGGGCTGGTCCCCCAAGAAGCATTACGGCAGTCACGCTTCCCAAATATTGCACTGCAGATGTGAGTCCACTGTACAACATGTACTAAGATATCGAAGCCATATCAGCTTTCCTTTCCCTATTATCTATCTATCTATCTATTGCCAGACGCCTCAATCCCTATTATGTATCCTTAATAGGTTTTGAAAGAGGCTGATCCCCTTAAAAATAATGGTTGAAAATTTTATATACCGCAAGACATAGTAAACGACTCAGACGAACCGACCATAAAAGTTTAATTGAAGTCCATGTACTCACAATCCCTATTTGTAATCATCTTTATTTTTGGGGGGGAGGCTGACCCCCTAAATATAGCGCTATGGAGAAGAGTGATTGTGCAATATGTACCAGGATATCAAAACCGTATATGGCGTCCTTTCACTATTTAAGATAATGTAAAGTTTAGTGAGGAGAAACTTGTGTATAGTGGAAGACCTTTGGAGTAATCAGACGAACTCACCTGGGAAATTTTATTCAAGTTTTTCTCCTATTTCTGTTACTTTTATTTCGCGAGGGGGCCGACCCACCTCGCACAAAAATAATTAGGGTGGATCATGTTCCCCAAATGTCGCATTACCGATGTCAGTCCATGAACAACATGTACTATCAAAGCTATATCCGCCCTCTTTTAACAATTTAACTTGGTGAGGGGAGCTGATTCCCCTTAAAAATCACGGTTGCAAAATTGTACATAATGAAAAACCTTCCCAATTACCAGAAATCAGGGCGGTTCTAAATGCCTTTTTTTTTTTTTTTAATGCCTGCAAATCAAATTGTAACTTACAAAAGTTGACTAAGAGAGGGTTAAATCGATTTTCTGCTATGTAGAAGGAACCACTTGAAAGAAACTGTGAACTGGAAAGTAATAAATGGTGAACGTGGAGCGGCACATCATCGGCTGGTAGTGGTGGATTGCGAAGTCATAGACCTGAGGAAAGGGAAACGACTGGGAAGTACAAAAAAATAAATGGTGGAAGTTGAAAGACGAGGAGTTAAAGAGCAAGTTTAGAATAGATTTATGAGGAAGAAGGTGACATTCAGGATTGTCGGAACTATAGGAGTATAAAGCTGATGTAACACACAATGAAAATATGAGAGAGAATAATAGGGAAAAGGTTAAGGGAGGAAACAGACACTGGTGAACAACAGTTCGGATTCATGCCAGGAAAAGGAGCAGATGCAATCTTTGCAGTGACGCAGGAAGAATTTGGAGGGAAACAGAGAAAGCTGCACATGATTTTTGTCGACTTGGAAGAAGTGTATGATACTGTGCCAATGCAGGAAGTATGGAGATGTATGAGGGGGAAGGGTGTTTCAGAAAAGTATTTGTGACTGGTTGCAGATATGTATGACCAGGTAAGAAATCGGGTCAGAAGTAGTGTTGGTGTGACAGACGTTTCCAGTAGAAGTTGGGCTACATCAGGGATCCTTGTTGAGTCCCTATATCTTCGATGTGTTAATGTATATTTTGGGAAGTGGCAACACTGAAGCGGATCCATGGGTTATGTTGTTTGCAGATGATAGTGTGCTGATAGATACCACCATGGAGATGTAGAACGGAAGTTGAAGGAGTGGAGAAAGAAAATGGAGGATAGAAGATTTAAAATTAGTAGGAGAAAGACGAAATATTTATGCTATAATGGAGAAGAAGAATAGGGAGATGTGAGTTTGCTAGGAGAAATGTTGAAAAGAGTTGGGACAATTCAAGTATGTGGGCTTGAATAAAACAGCTGACAGAGGACTGGATGCAGAAATTAACCATGGGATAAAGGCAAGATGGAGAAACTGGAGGGATATGTCAGGAGTGTTATATAATAGAAAAATTAGTGCAAGCGTGAAAGGAAAAGTATATAAAATGGTTATAAGGCCTGCAATGATATACTGTTCGGAAACTTGGCCCATAAAGAAGTCTCAGGAGAGAAAACTGGAGATGGTAGATATGCGGATGTTGAGATGCATGAGCGGGGTCACGAGATTGGATAAGATCAAGAATGAGAGAATTAGGGGAACTATTAAGGTTTTGGAAATCTGAAAGAAGGTGCAGGAGAGGTGACTACAATGGTGCTGACATGAATGAAAAGGAGTGAGGACTATGTGGTAGACGAGTGATGGGCATGGAAGAGGAGGATAGACGGAGAAGGGGTCGGCCGAGGAAACGGTGTAAGGACTGAATACAGCGAGATATGAGGAAGAAGCATACACCAGAGGATGCATTTGAACATAGAGGAGAATGGATGCTACTTGTCAGAAACTGCGACTCCATATAAACACGGGAAAACTGTGTAAGAAGATATATATATATATATATATATATATATATATATATATATATATATATATATATATATATATATATATATATATATATATATATATATATATATATATATATATATATACACATATATTGTTACATAGCCTATGATTTCATCATCCTTTGTATAATTCTAACGTACAGTATGCTGCATGTTTGATCACGATTCGCCTCGTGGCTTCCATAGTGACCAGGCTTGCGTGTTCTACCTCACTCCCGCCTTCTCCCCCTTATAGTAGAGTAAGTCGTTCTTTCTGTTGTTCAGAGCAGGAGTGTCAACTCTTCGTCCTCTGTGCCCTCATTTGTGCGTCCTTCTTGAAAGTCGAATCAAGCTCTGCCGGCCCCTATATAATGAGCTCAGTCTCTGCATTAATTGCCACTTAGATCTATTCATTTTGTTCACATCTCTGTCCTCCCCTGTATAGTGTATTATTATTTTTGTGAGTGCTCAGGAAGTCTCCAGCTATCTAGCTGCTGTATAATTTGAGTATAAGTGTTGTTACTATTTTTCTTGTACTGTATGGCCTAAAGCGTTAATTCGTAGACCTGGTAAGGTTTTTGTGATTCATGTAGAGTTTTTAATGTCAGCCAATATTAATAATATTTTGTATCTGTAATAATATTATATCTTACTTTAACTGAGCATTATCCGGTTTTCTCATTTATCAGGGCTGACTTAGATAAATTTGCTCTTGCTAAATTCATATTAATAGAGGCCATTGCAGTTAACCATATATGTTACCTGTTTTGCCATTACATTATCCATATGAGTCCTGAATGTTTAGTTGTTAGTTTGAGCATTAAACTTTAACTTGTAATTTTACCTAAGACTTTTGTTTTGAACCTGGAACTTTGCGGGACAGTAGTGATTTTAGTATTCTCACTTGAAGTGTTCATTATCTCTCTCTGTTCCGTAACATAAATTTGGCGACCTCTTATCAGGATATTCAGGATATTATCATAAGGATATTGCTTGGTATTTTGTGACAGTGATTTATTCATGATGTCTACTATTACTACTCTTGATGAAGCCAAAGATTTTTTGTCAAATGTGCAAACAGTGTGTGCTGTAGAAAACAGAACAAAGAATGAACTTAAGCTTGTTGCTCAACAATTGGGAATTGCTGTTCGCTCTCTTCATTCTAAAGATCAAATTGTTGACATGATTAATAAAAGCTTGTTTAATGTAACTCCTCCAGATGAGCAAACGCAGATTGAAATAGCTAAGTTACACCTAGCCCTGCAGGAGGCTCGTGCTAAGGAGGCTGAGTCTCAGGCTCGTATTCAGGAGGCACAGGCACAAACTGAAATTGTTAGGATTCAGGCAGACCATGAGTATCACATGAAACAAAGTGGAACTGGATCATCTAGCTCTGATGATTTTGATGTGGCTAAAAATGTTAAATTTGTCCCTCAAAGTATTTTCAGTTGTTTGAGAGGGTGGCTACAGGTTTTAATTGGCCCAAAAAGTATTGGCCAGTACTCCTTCAGAGTGTTCTCACTGGTAAAGCTCAAGTAACTTATGCATCTTTGCCTCAGGATCAATCTGATAATTATGATGTAGTTAAGAGCTTGATTCTTAAGGCCTATGAGCTTGTTCCTGAAGCCTATAGAGTAAAATTTAGGATAACTTATAAGCAAGATAAGCAATCCCATGTTGAGTATGCAAAAATCAAAGAAGATCTGTTAGAGCAGTGGTTAAATTCTAAGAATGTAAATTCTGATTTTGATAAATTTAAGCAGATGATTTTGCTGGAGGACTTCAAAAGGTGTATTAATAAAGATGTAAGCCTATATCTTGATGAGAAAAGAATAGATAATTTGTCTGATGCTGCAGTTTTAGCTGATGAATATGTTTTCACTCACAAGAGATATTCTAAAGAAAAAAGGAAAGCTGAGAGTAAGTACGTTCCCTCTACTCAGAGTACAGGTAACAGGAAAGAGAATAAAAATGATGTTTCTCAGGAAATAAATACCAGCTCCACCTCTAGATTTCAAAAAAGTAAATGTACTTATTGTAGTAAGCTTGGTCATACTACGGAGAAATGTTTCAGGAGACAGCGTGATGTGAACAAAAAGGAGTCTTTAAATATTCAGTCAATTGGTCTAGTGTCCACCCTTGAGAGTTCCCAGAATTCTTTAACCGAGTTAACTGAACCTGCTTTGAGGGGTAAATTAAATTCTCATGATGAAGCTCCTCTTTTGAGCAGTAACGTGGGTGACACTCTCAAGAGTTCATGTGCTAATTTCCTGTCTGATGGTTTTGTCAGTCCTCTGGACACTAATGACAGGAAATCAGTTAAAATATATCGTGATACAAGTGCTTGCAAATCCCTTATGCTGACCAGTGTTCTAGGCTCTAATGTTAATTCCTCTGATGAAACTGTAGTCTTACAAGGTGTAGGGAATAATTACTTCTCTGTCTCTCTGTGCAGAGTGAATTTAGAGTCTGGTTTTGTTAATGGTTCTGTTATGGTTGGGTTGGTTGAGACACTCCCAATGTCAGGTGTAACTTTCTTACTTGGAAATGATATTGGTGGAAGTCAAGTGTGTCCAGCTCCTCAGTTGTCTAGTGAACCAGTGACTGCGACCCAGGATTGTGATGTCCCTGATGTGTTCTCTGCATGTGCTGTCACTAGGGCTAAGTCTAAAGTTACTGGTGACTTAGAGGATAATGATGATGATGTTATCCTAGCTGACACTTTTCTTGCTAATTTGGACCACTCACCAGATGAGGCAGTACCCCGTAGTGTTGATAATTTGTCTCGTCAAGAGTTGGTTGAGTTGCAGGTTGCTGACCCTGAGTTGAAAGGTCTAGCTAACTCTGCTTGCAGTGAGGAAGAGTCAGCTGGTGCTTCTACTTGTTATTATATAAAGTCAGGAGTACTTATGAGGAAGTGGAGACCCCCAACAGCATCAGCCGACTGTGAATGGGAGGTTGTATATCAAGTTGTCATCCCTCGTGTTTGTAGGCAGGATATCATTAGAGTGGCTCATGATTCCAGTTTGGCAGGACACCTTGGAGTGAGGAAGACTGTGGCACGCATTTTGAAACACTTCTACTGGCCAGGTATCTTCAGAGATGTTTCCTGGTATTGTAAGTCTTGTCACACCTGTCAAGTTGTGGGGAAGTGTAATCAGACCGAAAAGGTTGCACCTCTAGTTCCCATTCCTCCTTTTGAGGCGCCTTTCACCCGTGTGTTGGTGGATATTGTGGGCCCTCTTCCTAAAACTTCTTCAGGATTTTCTTATGTGTTGACCCTGATTGATATGGCTACTCGTTATCCTGAAGCCATTCCACTTAGAAATATCTCAGCAAAGAACGTGGTTAAGAAAATGCTGGGGTTCTTCACCAAGTTTGGTCTGTCCAAGGAGGTACAGTCAGACTGGGGAAGTAATTTCATGTCAAATGTTTTCAAGCAGTCTCTGAAAGAGTTGGGCATCACCCAGATCACGTCTTCAGCTTACCATCCATAGACCCAAGGAGCGTTGGAGAGATATCATCAAACACTCAAATCAATGCTCAGGAAATACTGTTTGGAACATCAGAAAGACTGGGATAAAGGTCTTCCATTCGTTGTATTTGCCGCAAGAGAATCTCCAAATGAATCACTGGGCTTCTCACCCTTTGAACTACTGTTTGGCCATGAAGTAAGAGGATCCCTTAAGCTACTCAAGGAATGCTGGCTGTCGGAGGAAGATGACGTCAACCTGCTGGAGTATGTGATGAAGTTCAAAGAACGGCTGTCCACTGCTTTACAGCTGGCGAGAGAGAATTTAGGAGCTGCTCAGAAGATGAAGACTTGGTATGATAAGAAGTCCAGGTTACGCCACTTTCAGCCAGGAGATCAGGTTTTGATTCTGCTACCAGTGCATGGGCAACCTCTTCAAGCCAAGTTTAGTGGTTCTTATTTCGTGGAGAAGAAACTCAGTGATGTCAACTATGTCATCGCCACACCAGATCGTAGAAAGAACAAGCAACTTTGTCACATCAACATGCTAAAGTTATATCACAGGCGGGACGAAAATAACCCAGTCAGCACTGTAGCTTTTCCACCCAAGTCTGCAAGTGAAGTTCTCCCATGCAGTATGAGCCTGAGTGATAGTTTGGGGAAGAATCCTGATATCATGAATGATCTCCAGACTAAGCTTTCTCATCTAGCTCCCGAGGAAAGGCAGGAGTTTTCGGCATTACTGCAGGAGTACCCGCAAGTGTTCTGTGCCACTCCAGGAAGAACCACTGTGTTGATGCATGATGTCGATGTTGGAGACGCAAAGCCAATTAAACTGCCTCCTTACTGTGTGAACCCAGTGAAAGTTCCTCTCATCGAGAAGGAGCTTGGCTACCTGTTGGACCACAAGATGATTGAGCCCTGTCAGAGCGAGTGGAGTTCTCCTGACACTCTAGTCCCTAAGCCAGGTGGGTCACAGCGGCTTTGCATCGACTACAGACGTGTTAATCAGATAACCAAAACAGACACTTACCCTCTCCCTCGCGTGGAAGATTGCATAGACAAGATCGGAAAGGCTAGGTACATAAGTAAGTTTGATTTGTTAAAGGGATACTGGCAAGTACCTATGACTGAACGTGCTAAGGAGATCTCATGTTTTGTAACACTAGGAAAGACTTTTGCATGTTCTGTAATGCCATATGGTATGAAGAATGCACCAGCCACTTTTCAGAAGCTCATGAATGTTGTAACAGAGGGTTTGGCAGGGTGTGTTGTTTATATTGATGATGTATTAATCTTCAGTGACAACTGGAACGATCACCTATGCCATGTCAGTAAATTTCTTGAGCGTTTGGTTCAGGCTGATCTTGTAGCTAATTTATCAAAGTGTGAGTTTGGTCAAGCTAAAGTTCAGTACCTTGGGTACGTAATTGGTGATGGACACATTGCACCACCAGGAGCTAAGGTTCAGGTTATAAGTGATCTTCCCAGACCTAAAAGTAGGAAAGAACTACAAAGATTTTTGGGAATGGTAGGTTATTACAGGAGATTTGTTCTTAACTTTTCAATTCTTGTATCACCACTTACAGACCTACTGAAAAAGGGAGTTAAATTTGTCTGGACCGATAACTGTGAATCCTCTTTCAGTAAACTTAAAGCTATCCTATTAAGTCAGCCAGTGCTCGCTACTCCAAATTTTGCTAAGCCTTTTAAGATGGCTGTTGATGCAAGTGATACAGGAGCTGGGGCTGTTTTGCTGCAAGAGGATGATCAGGGTATTGAACACCCTGTATCTTATTACAGTAAGAAGTTCACTCCACCTCAAAAGAACTACTCCACTATTGAGAAAGAGCTTTTGGCCTTGATTTTGGGTTTACAGCATTTTTCATTATATTTGTGTTCTGGTTTTGACCCCATAGTCATTTATACCGATCATAACCCACTGAGATTCCTTAGTAAGTTTAAAGATAAAAATCAGAGATTGACAAGATGGAGTCTACTTCTTCAGGAGTATTCATTAGACATACAATATGTCAAGGGGAAAGAAAATGTTATTGCAGATTGCTTATCTAGACTTTAGACAGATTGTTTTAGAGTAATAAGATATTTCCTTTGTAAATTTCTTTTTCTTTGTGGGGAGATGTTACATAGCCTATGATTTCATCATCCTTTGTATATTTCTAACGTACAGTATGCTGCATATTTGATCACGAGCGTGTTCTACCTCACTCCCCCCTTCTCCCCTTATAGTTGAGTAAGTCGTTCTTTCTGTTGTTCAGAGCAGGAGTGTCAACTCTTTGTCCCCTATGGCTTCATTTGTGCATCCTTCTTACAAGTTGTATCAAGCTCTGCCGGCCCCTACATAATGAGCTCAGTCTCTGCATTAATAGCCACTTAGATCTACTCCTCATTTTGTTCACATCTCTGTCCTCCCCTGTACAGTTGTTATTATTGTGAGTGCTCAGGAAGTCTCCAACCATCTAGCAGCTGTGAAATTTGAGTATAAGTGTTATTACATTTTTTCTTGTACTGTATAGCATGAGGTGTTAATTCGTAGGTCTGGTGAGGTTTTTGTGATTAATGTAAAGTTTTTACTGTCAGCCCGTAGTAATAATATTTTGTATCTGTAATATATTGCATTAATTGAGCATTATCCGGTTTTCTCATTTTATCAGGGCTGACTTAGATAAATTTACTCTTGCTAATTTCGTGTTAATAGAGGCTATTGCAGTTAACCATATATTTAACCTGTTTTTTGCCATTACATTATCCTTATGAGTCCTGAATGTTTAGTTGTTAGTTTGAGCATTAAACTTTAACTTGTAATTTTACGTAACTCTGTTTTGAACCTGGAACTTTGCGGGACAGTTTTCTCTGTTCCGTAGCAATATATATATATATATATATATATATATATATATATATATATATATATATATATATATATATATATATATATATATATATATATATATGTACCCCCTCCACAATATGTCTACTCCCGATGTATATATGTCCCCCCCCAATGCATACATGACCCCACTAAACTTGCTGACCTAGCACGCTTTCCCAGGGCCCCACGCCTGGGAACACGGCGCCACTGTTCAGTTGACAGCAGACAGCCAAGACGGGCAGACTATTTTGTTGTGGGCTCGTATAAACTCTTTATCTAGCTGTTTGTACACAGAGTTTCTATCACCAAAGTATTGCAAGTTACATTTGGTAGCAGCGGTGTTTCGAACCATCAGATTCTGACCGCCTCCTACAATTTTTCGTGACACCGACAGATACACGACGACTCGCATCTCACAGCCTCACCCCTCCTCAGTGCCTCTAGTGGTGTAATAACCGGCTGTGCTTTCCGGGTGTCCAATTTTTCTCATCAGTGCTCACCTCTCAAACAACCCCACCCACACACCTTGTTCCTGCCCGCGAGTGTCACCATCGCCATCCTTCGCACCTGTTGCACCTGTTCCCGGCACCTGTTCCGAACTCATCATAACTCCTGCCCCCACGGTGCCACTTATCACTGTCTACCCACTGTCTGTCCACCGCCATTCTCTGCATTTGCAACTCAACAGCTCTACACCTGCACTGAACCAACATCTGCCCTCACACCCCCACCACCGGCCCCGACGCCGCCACATCTGGTCTGAATTACGTGAGCCTCCTAAGACCGCCACTCCCTGCTGGTGACTCATCGCAGCCACTCTCCTCTCCGCCCAGCTGTCTCTCCACCGCCGCCCCGCCCCGCCCCGCCCCACCCCGCCTCGCCCCGCCCCGTCCCAGCCCCGCTACGCCCAGCCACACCTGCACGTCATACATCTCGTCAATCCCGTCTCTACTGTGTAACTATAGTATACCTTACCTTTCTATAGAGATTATCCTTGATTTTCTCTACAGATTGGATATTGTAAATATTCCATCTCATTTCCATTCCCCCGTTTTCATCTTCACCTACGTTATTTATAATCCATCTCATCCTTCGCCTCTTATTTCAACCATCCATCCCCGCACCTTCATTCATTTTCACACCTACTCGTGTATTCCATTCTCTCATTGTTATATTATACATTTCCACCTACGTATCCATCTTCATCCTTCGTTTCATCTTCCATTGCCGCATTAAATGTCATACTTTCCACATCAACCGCTTAATGCCAGCCCTCTCGACCCGGAAACATCACCTGATCATACACCGTCTGCCGACTCTAACACGATCACTCATTTACGAAGTGGCAAAGAGTACCTCCGCCCTGTATCTGACACTTCCGTTTCACTTCCCGCAGACCCACTTCCTACCCATCCTACACTCGTAAATCCAGATACCTCCTCCTCTACCCCTCCCTCTCCACTCCCTTCTTCTTCCTCTACTCCTTCCCCTGTCGTTCACTCTCCTGCCTCCCTTCATACCCCGTCTTGCTCGCCCTTAACTACCACTACCTTCTCTCTCTCCCACTCCTCTCCTACCGCCCCTTCTGCACTTCCAGCCATGGCCAACCCTCCACAGTCTATCTATCTCGACGATGCCAATCGTCCCAAATTTACCGGCCAGGACCCAACTTGGTCTGTCTATGATTTCCTCAGAGAAGTCGAAACAGACATCCACAATAGGCAGATCACCGATGAATTGCTCAAAGTAGCCTACCTCATGGGTCGCTTGCACCACGGCAAATCGGACATCGGATCCGCGATCCGTGCAGGACATTTCGATAACATTCATACCTTTGCTGATTTTCGTACGGAACTCATCAGCCTTTGTTGCCAGCATTCAATTACCGCGTCTCTCATGGGATTCATTAATCTCCTAAACCAACTAGATGAGGACTTGCGAGTCCCAGCGCAATATGCCAAGCTCCGCAAAGCTGCCGCTGCCATGAAAGCAACTAGTAGCGAGATGCTCCAATTACTGGTAGGCACGAAATGGTTAGAAGACAATAATGGCGTTCCAATGCTTTCACTCACCAACTTTGCTGACTTAGTTGGTTACCTGAGATTCCTTCACTGGCTTACTCCTAAACAGTGACAGCTAGCCTTGGAAACCGGTTTCAATTCCGGAGATAAAATTATTAAGGTCACTAAAGTCATTCATGAAATAACCGGTTCGAACTACACGTGTCAGGGCATCAGCCAACCCTTGGCCTCCTCAGTCTGTCACACCTCCACTACCCCAGACCAATCTCGCTCCCGTCCCACCACACGTGGCAGACCTGCCATGCATTGTTCTCCTACCGCAGGTCGTGATCAATCTAGCATCCGACGGAACAGACAATCTTCGATTCTTTGCTGGCACTGTGGTCATCCTGGACATCGAGCATCCAGTTGCGACCATACATACAGACGTCCTCACTCCCAAACCAGACAGCGTATGCCTTCCCGCTCACGTCGTCCACACTGCAAATACCACAAATCAAGCACAACTCACACCACTGAGGAATGTCGTTACCTCAACCGCCAACAGTCGGGGGAAGCACTGCGCCCATATTGGACCAATATCATGTAGAACCAGACACCCAACTCCCCATCTGCCATGTAGGTCCCATAACATCCTCGGGTTTAGTCATTCTCAGATGCAGTCATGACATACCAACGTCATTCTTCTTGGACACAGGATCTATAGTAAATCTGATCTCCGACAATTCCTTACATCTTCTTCAACTACATCACAACCAGGTTTCCTAGAACCACCAGACATTCGCCTATGTGGTGTCGATGGCTCAGAGTTTAAGGTTAAGGGAAGAGTCACCCTTGAAGTCAAACTACACAGAGATTTGCCCCCTATCCCAATTGAATTTCATGTCACTAATGACTTGCAGTATCCCGCAGATGCCCTTATTGGTTTCTCCACCATGGCACAACACTCCATTGCATTATTACCTGCTTGTGGTAGTATAGACATTTCTGGATTCCTGGTTTACAGTATGGAATGTCCCCGTCCTGTTCTTATGATCAAATCAGTCTTTCAATTACCTCTGTCCCTATCACTACCAAAAAGTCCAACTCAGCCCAAACCACCACTATCATCATCTGAGAATACAGAGATCATTCCTTTACTGACTGCGAGCAAGGACATAAATTCCTCAAAATCTACTGATACATCATCTCAGCCTTCGGTCATGGCTCTTACCTCCTCTCCCGACAACAATATCGCTGACTCAGACATGTCTCAATTACGTACCTCACACAGTGTGAATTATCTTCTCCAACACGCAGAGACGAAACGTGCAGTAACGAATACGTGCACAATTTTGTTACCGCATGAGTTCACCAAAGTCTCTGTTTGTGTTGCCGGTGCAAAAGAAGGAGTGGATGTACTAACACTACCTGAGACGTGTTGTGTGAATGGCTTGACTTATGAGTCAGCATGTGTACAGTCTTAGAGGACGGTTTATGCTACCTGTACTTGCTCAATGTCACAAATGCTTCACTAAAACTTAAAAGTGGTGTAAAGATTGGAGACTTCCTAGTATACCCAGCGGCCGTAAAGGTGTGCCAGGATTCCTCAATTCCTACTATTCAGACTGATGATAGTACGCCAATCGGTGTATGTACTATTAACTCTACGGGATCTGCGCCGACATATTCACCCGATATGCTCTCACATCTCACTTGCACGGATTTCTCAGAAAATACGCCTCAACTCCTTGACCTTCTGACCTCGTACAGAAACGTGGTTGCCTTACCCGGTGAACCGATGGGTAGAACAGACCTTGTCAAACATACGATTGAACTACTACCAGGAACTCAGCCGATTTACATACCAGCATATCGATTTCCTCACACCCAGAGAAAGCAGACAGATCAAATTGTACAGAACATGTTAGATCAGGACATTATTGAGCCCTCCGTCAGTCCATGGAATAGCCCACTTTTCTTAGTACCAAAGAAGGACGGCAACTTTAGACCAGTAGTCGACTATTGTAAGGTCAATTCTGTCACCATTCCAGACCGTTTCCCGTTACCCGTCCTCACTGATTTGCTAGAATCCCTTGGTGAAAACAACGTAGTCTTTTCATCTTTAGACCTCCTCAGTGGGTACTGGCAGGTCGAAATGGAAGAATCCTCTCGCCCAGTTACAGCCTTTAGCACCCCTTCCGGACATTTTCAGTTTAAGAGACGCCCTTTTGGTCTGAGAAATGCTCCTTCCGTGTTCATGTGACTTATCCATTCAGTCTTCAGCGGTATGATGGGACACTCTCTTTTTGCTTACCTAGATGATATCATTGTTGTGAGTAAATCGATCCCTGATCATTTTACCAAACTCCAGCAAGTCTTTGAACGCCTCCAGGTCGCAGTCCTGAAAATCAATCTCAGTAAATGTGACTTCCTGCGAAAGAAAATCAAATTCCTAGGCCATGTCGTAGATGCACAAGGCATTCATACTAATGAGGATAAAACTAAGGCGATTATTAACTTCCCAGAACCTACCACTACCGAAGCTGTACGAAGTTTCATGGACCTCAGTGGCTATTATCGTAGATTCATACAAGGCTACGCAAAGATTGCCGCTCCTCTGACTCACTTACTCAAGCAGAATGTGCCCTTTGTTTGGACTAACGACCAGTCACAGGCTTTCCAAAAGCTAGAGACAGCTCTTGTAAATGCCCCTGTTCTAGCGTTCCCTGATTATACCACACCCTTCCTTCTCTGCGCAGACGCCTCAGGCACTGGACTTGGTGCCGTTTTGATGCAACTCGATGAAGCATCAAGGAAGCGCGTAATAGCATAAGCTAGTCGCACCCTTACAACCGCTGAACGTAACTACAGTGTCACAGATCTCGAAGCGCTAGCGGTAGTCTGGTCCTTGAAACATTTCAGAGATATAGTCTATGGTTATCCAGTGCATATCCAAACAGACCACCTTCCACTATGTGATTTGTTCAAGAATCGCAGCCTAACAGGTAGGCTAGCTAGATGGTCTGTCATCATCCAGGACTTTAATCCCACTTTTCAATACGTACGAGGCAAGTTGAATGTAGTCGCAGACCCACTCTCACGTCACGTAGCAGCAGCTATAACATCACTGGAGCCCGAAGTCACTGAAAACACTACACTAACGTCAGAAGTTGTTCGAAACTTTCAGCGCCAAGACCCCGTATGGTCCACAGTCATTTATTTCTTAGAATCTGGCGATGCCTCGACCTTACCTACTCTGCCAGTATCACTAGATGAGTTCATGCTAGATGATGATCTCTTGTACAGGAAAACACTACTAACAGGCAAAGATATGCCCAATCGTGAAGTACGCCAACTTGTTGTCCCCACTGCCCTGATACCAAAGGTTCTTCACATTGTTCATAATACCCCTCAAGCTTCCCATCCAGGTAAAGACCGATGCTTGCGCCAAGCACGTCTCAAATACTATTGGCCAACCATGCACCATGATATCAATGCCCACTGTGACTCTTGCCTCTCCTGCCACCGCCACAAAGAATCAACCGGCTTACCAGCACCTCTCTTACAATACCCAATCCCGTCATAACCATGGGACACTGTCTCAATCGATCTCTTAAAACTACCTCTCACGGAATCTGGAGCTGAGTACTTGTTCGTAGCGGTCGACCACTTCTCCCGCTACTGTGTCCTCGTACCCCTCTCCGACAAGACTGCGAAGAGCGTTGCACGTGCCTTTGTAGATCACATAATTTGCCCGTTCAGTACCCCACATACCATTCTTACTGACAACGGTACGGAGTTCAACAATAGCCTTCTAGATGAGATCTGTCGCCGCTTTCATATCAGTAAGTGCAATGTCCTGCCTAACCATCCGGCTTCCAATGGCCTTGTAGAACGCCATAACCGGAAAATCTTAGAGTGCTTTAGACATCTAGGCTCCCATAGTTCGTCCTGGGATGACTGGATTCCTCAAGTGGCGTCCTCAATCAATAGCTCCATCAATGCATCCACTGCTGAATCTCCCTTCTTCGTCCTCTTTGTTCTTGACAAGGACCTCCCATACTCTCTCTTATCCTCAAAGCCAGAGCCCATCTACAACCTGGATGATTATGTTAAACTAAAATTGGCCAACTTCCAGGCAATCCACCAATATGTCCAATCCACTTTGGCTTCCTCTCAGGAGGACATGCTGCAGCACCAACATAAATCCGCCTCTCACATCACCATCAATGTAGGCGATCTTGTCGTTGCTCATTCCCATATGAGTTCCTCTAAGTTGGATGACAAATTTACAGGGCCACACCGCGTCCTCACTCAACAAGGCAACAAATTTCACCTCCAGGACCTGTCCACTAAGGACACCAGATGGGTCCACGTCAATGGCTTAAAGTGGGCACCCCGTGGCCTCGTGTTGGAAGAGTCACTTACACAACCTCCTTCCCCTCCTTCCCCTCCACACATTCCTCAATCTACTTTGTCTCCACCTATCCCTCAGTCTCCTTCATCTCCACCTCCACCTACTCATTCATCACCCAATCAATATCGGTCCAAACTGCGCTCTGCCCATCAACCTCTTCCAGACCTCCCCCATTAACTCTACCCTGATTTTCTAGGTACGATGTTAGCGATTTCCCTACTGGCAGTGCTGACCCTCCTGGGGTCTGGGTCAGGTCAGGACGATGGTGGAGTAAGTCCCAGGGCCTTGGTCGGCTCGGGAGGCGAGGTAATGCTTATCGAAGAAATAGACTCCTTGAACTATGATCTTGCGCCCCTGGCCGACGTAGCCATTGCCCTACCTGCCTACGCGCACCAGCTCCACGGAATCAAGACCCATCTCACGGCCATCATGGGGACACACAACCCAAATGAGTATCTCTATAACCTTTTCCTACCACTCTCCTGGCAATTGCAATACATAAGTCACAGATTCACTGAGCTCAATGACACATTTTCCATTCAGACACCCGTTGGTCGTTCTCGTGTGAAATGAGGTCTCTTCGACTTTGGCGGTGAGATTCTGAGTGGCTTGTTTGGCGTTGCTACAGCCCGTTACATTTCTGGCTTCAAATCTGATCTCACTCATTTAGCTTCAGCTCTAGAATCCCAACGAGTCATTAAAATCCAACACACTATGTTACAGAAGCTCACAACCCACCTAAATGAAGTCACGTCTACTCTAAACAATTTCACCAATATCTTACAACGCCACCTTTCAGATCTCAACGTTATCTCTCAGTTCTTCTACCTCAAACTCAACATGGATAATCTCCAACTGGCCATTGACTCTCTCCTGTCTCAAGTCTCTACCTTGGTTCGTATCCTGGTCGATGCTATAAATGGACGTGTCACTGCCGACTTAGTACCTGTCTTAGCTCTCCGTTCTGTCTTGGAATGGGTTCACTCCACCTTCGGTCTATCCCCAGTCCTCCCCTACTCCTCCCTTGAATATTATTATCCTGTTCTCGAAGCCACTCCTCTCACCACATACGTCGTCGTCCATATTCCTCTCCGTTCTGCCATAACCTTTAACCTTTTCCACATCATTCCCTTCCCTTTCTGCCTCAACAACTCCTTGTTACAAGTATCTGTTCCTTCAGCATATTTCCTCCTCTCCCGTGATCATCTTTCAGTTGCTTTCCTTTCTTCCACAGACCTCCAGAAATGTTCCTCCCTTACTCCGACCTCTCGTCTCTGTGCTGCCCACCTTTTCGCTATCTTTCCTAGCAGTGCTACACCCTGTGAGTCTGCTTTAGTTCGCAACCATTCCATCTACTCGGCCTGTTCTTTTGTCCCAGCTCCTGACCTCCCGGTTCACCATGCTCACCTCAACCATGTCCAGTACTTCTTTGCTGTTCCCATCTCTGTCACAATCCTGTGTCCTGGTTCTTCGGTTCGATCCGTCCCCGCTAGTGGTCTCTACAAAGCAACAGACTATTGTACTGTCAAATCAGAGTCCGTCATCACTTACGCCACTCGCTATCACGAAGCTGTCCGTAAACACTTCTATGACATCTTTCAACCAATCGACATGCCTTCCACCCTACTATCTGCCAACATTACCTTCACCTCCCCTAACTTGCGCGTGCTAACCTTCCTCACTGACAGAGATTTCATTATGGATCAATTTTCTCTGGCCTTCAGCCGTTCATGGGTTCATCCAACAGTTGTGTTTCCCCCTGTGGTTATTGCTTTCATAAGTTTTCTACTCATCATATGTTCAGTGCATTGTGTCAGAAAAATGGAACGTCGACTCCAGGAAATCAGAGTCGCTACAGGCATAGTACGCCCTACACACGACGTAGAAACTTCCCGTACTTAGTGCCCTCACATTCAGTGACTACGAATGCCATCTGACAATTACCCAAACTGTGAACAGAACTCTGCCTACTAGAAAATGATGGTATTTCTTTAATGCATTACTGAATGAAAGTGTATCCTACAGGAAATACAAAAAAAAAAAAAAAAAAAAGAACGAAGAACAACAATGGAACTCTCATATCTACTCCTTGTGTATCATGTATCAAACTATTATTGTATAATCCCCATTATATCTATGTATACCTTCGACCTTTACTGGACACATCCCTATTAATCCTTGTATATCTTATCTGTATATATCCTTCTAATTCCCTCCCCTCAACATGGCCATGTCTCCCCTACTGCCCCTGTATCATACTTATCCCTTGTACAAACCTCCCCGGTCCTGCCTTAGTAATATAATCAAACACCATATCACTCCTGGTGTCAGGAGACACCATCTCAGCTACCCGGGGGAGTAGTGTACCCCCTGCACAATATGTCTACCCCCGATGTATATATGTCCCCCCCCAATGCATACATGCCCCCACTAAACTTGCTGACCTAGCACGCTTTCCCAGGGCCCCACCCCTGGGAACACGGCGCCACTGTTCAGTTGATAGCAGACAGCCAAGACGGGCAGACTATTTTGTTGTGAGCTAGTAATAAACTCCTTATCTAGCTGTTTGTACACGGAGTTTCTATCACCAAAGTATTGCAAGTTATATATATATATATATATATATATATATATATATATATATATATGTGTGTGTGTGTGTGTGTGTGTGTGTGTGTGTGTGTGTGTGCACTTCAGGCTAATTAATCTTTTTCCACATTTTTTCTTAAGTGAATGATTAAGTGATTAATACGCAGCGTCCAGTCAACATAGATACATGTTGCAACATTTTGTCACGCTCAGTGCTGACGATGTGTTTACACGTTTTGCAATTGCGAGGTCCATCATTTGCAAACATTTCAAGTTTCGTGGGTGATTTGCGTAGGGATATGTGAGATACCTTCCTCTACCCACCGCCAGGTGGTGAAACTGCCTGGACCCACGAAATATTATGTGGCATTAGAGGAAGAAATGAGCAGAAGTGATGATGAGGTAATGTTGTCAAGGAAGGTGAGGTAAGTTGAGGTGTTTGGTGAGTGAAACAATGCTTATATCGCCTATATTATTGTGTGATAACCAATATACTCTTGTACTACATATAAATTCGTACCAAATAAATAAATATCTACCTATTCTCAGTGGTTTGGAATAGTTACCTCTCCCACAGAAAACGACTCCTCTGCAGCGGGGCTCCAGAGAAGATGGTGCCAGGTGATGGGAGGGTCACCTGTACAGGGCACTTCTAAGCTCAGGTGAGCACATTCTCTCTGAATTTTCGACATTTCTCATTAAATGCGGAGGCTTTAGCCAAAAATAAACATTTCAAAAATCTGCCAGGTTTGGGGGGAGGGGCCATTGGTGAAAAATCTGCCAGGATGAGGCGGGTTAAGAAATCTTTTCCTGCCGTCACAGCAGAAACTGATACTGCCTTTTTCATGATTATGGTGAATGGAAAAATGTGCTATGTGCTTTTTGAACCTACAGTTTGAAACTGTGTCATATAAATTTACATTAAATATGTACTACACATCTTAGGAAATGTGGCAGTAAAGCAAATGAAAAAATATGCTGCTGCTGCTTAACCTGAGGGATCCCACTGACGTATGGATACATCACCACGTTTTGTCACAGTGACACCCATTGGCGTATCCATACATTTTGCAATTGCAAGGCCCATCATTTGCACATTTTTCAAATTTTTCGCGTGATTTTTGGTACTTATACGCAGGACACAATCCTCTACCCGAGGCAAGGTGGGGACAATGCCTTGCCCCGAGTGGCCTTCTCCCCCCCCCCCGCACGCCATTGTCTAGGCAACTCACTGACCTGGCCAGTAAAGACATGTCGCGCCACAGAACGAAACTCAAGGTGAGAGTGATTCCCCAGTCGATGGCAATGTGGAGGACAAAGTTTACATGGCTCCGGAGGAAGAAACAAGCTGAAGTGATGGGGAGGTAACGTTGCCAAATAAGGTGCCGTATGTTGATGCGTTTGGTGAGTGAAACAACAACTATATCACCTATATTACTGTGTACAAACCAATATACTCTTGTACTACATATAAATTCATACCAAATAAAAAAATATCTACTTATTCTGAGTGGCTTGGAATATATACCCCTCCCATAAAAAACATCTTCTCTGGAGCATGGCTTGATAGAAGATGGTACCAGGTGAGGGGAAGGTCACTTGTTTAAACCACTTCTAAGCTCAGGTGAGCAGTTTCTCCCTGAATTTTCTATGTTTCTTATAAGAAGCGGAGGTTTTAGCCAAAAAAAAAATAAAATAAAAAATCTGCAGTGATTGGGGGTGGTCATTGGTAAAAAAATCTGCTGGGATGCAGTGGGTTAACATGATGAGGATGATGATAGCAGTAGTGGTGGTGGTGGGACGTGCTTCAGTATCGTGTAATAATAAACTCGGCACCACGAATCTTTGAAGACAATGTCTTTTGAGAAATACAATAAACATTTACCTTTTTTTTTTTTTTTCAGAAACATCTCGCGCATCAGTGTCTGCAATTATCTTCCTTTGGATGATGGTGCCTGTTGCTACATTCACCACTGGTTCTCTGAAACCTGAAAAAATTATCGGTAAGCGTACAAAAAGCAAGATTCTTCACTCAGTTAGAAGATAAGAATATTACTCAGATTAAATCCATATTTCAAGTGTTCTGCTAACTTAATATTTATTATGTCCGATAGGAACTGATAAGTTTGTGGAAGCACTACCCATTCAGCTGTGTGGTTTGGTGACTGTGGTACTGGAGAAGGACACCATCATGTGATGGCACTGATATGACAGGGTGGTGAAGTTGTTTGGCCATACATATGTCTCTCAGTCCCCTCCTTATCTCCGACAGGTGGATGCTGCAGAAGATCAACTTGGGCCTGCAGCCCATTGGATTCACGTACAGATGAGCCTGACTATTACTAATGCTCTTGTTGTAGTTCTCCAGCTCCTGTACAGTATAATCCTTCTGTCTACCGTCCACTACAGTGCATACTGTACCTGATCCTGACTCTTTTCCACCTCATCCATAACCACTTCAATCCCATGACACATTTTGTTTTTTCTTGGTCTTCAGCTTATGAGAGAGATTTCGACCTGGAGAGATTATATATTTCGAACTGGAGCATCGAAATATAGCTTTCCTTAACCCTTTCACTACTAGAGATGTTCTACGTTGAATGAAGTCGTCTGGTAGTAGCAAAAAGCAGATACGTCATCTGTTTCAAGGGGTTAATTCTTTGATTGCCAGAGAACAACACCCCTTTTACTTTAATTTGGCTTAACACTGTCTTCTTTCCAATATAAATGATTTGTTATTACAAGAGATTAGCATCAGAATACGACACTACTTAGGAAGAAGTGCTATGGAAAGGATGCGGAACGGAAGCATTGTATTCTGCCATTCAGGTAAAATCTAGGCCAAGTTAAGGAGACAGTGGTATAGTAAGCTCGTTTTTCGGTTAACAGCAGACGGTTTTACTATCCCCAAGAGAAATCCAAAGCATGAAAAGGCATTATTAAAAACAGTTTGACCAAGACTTGAAAAAAGCAGTGTATTTCAACTTGCAACATTTGACTTTACTCATCATATCACTCAAAGGATTAAATGTGGCTGATGTTGATTAATAGTGGCTGATGATAATGATGTTGGTGATGATCACTCTTATTAATGGTGGCTGATGATGATGATAATGATTATGAAGATTATGAGCTTCTTAGTCGCTCTACAGATGACGACTGTGAGGCGGCCAAAGTAGTGAATATTCTTAACGCCGTTCTCGGGGCGGCACCTCAAGAAGACTTTCTCATCATCCTGAAGGAAAGATGCACACCCGTAAGTACCTTGAAGATGTTCATGACACGTTATTAAAAATTCCCACAGCCCTGTAGAAAATTTTTTTGTTTTTGTCAATATTATTATTATTCTAAGGAATATATAAATCAATCCCATTTGCATACTGTTTAAGGATCAGCCTTCATTATTTCCCATATTACTGTACTGGCTGGCTGCTTATCTGACTAGATATCATCCTGATCCGACTACCGGAACCCGGATAGGATCCAGAACACACACACACAAAAAATGACCCTAAACCTCAAGAACCACTTAAGTTATAGGTCTGAAATTTTTTTGGCATATATCTGGGATATGGGCAAAGTGCAATGCTGGATATAGTCCAGGTCGGATCATTATTCTCTAAGATCGCCTGGGGTGAAAAATTGGAACTTTTCCAGATATTCCAGATGTCAAGAAAATCCTCGATGAAGGATTAAAACTAGAGCCACCAAACTTGGTGGACTTATAGACTGATGACCTATGGTGACATACACAAGATCAATGACCATGACCTCAAGGCCCCTGTCGTGCTCCCCTACTTGACTTTCACTTTAATTTATTCTCCTCTTGTGAGAGTATAGGTAGCACTGGACAGGTGCAAGTAGGGAGTCAGACATACAACATATTAACTCCAATATTCAGAAGTCCATTTAAGACCGGCGCTACGTACGTACGTTTCACTACTCAGTTCTGAGGTAGGGATTCTAGGGTTACTCAAAACTATCTCTTCGTTTTCCCATTTATCCTACTATCGGCTAGAAGCTATATACAATTTATACACTAAGTCAAAAGCAACAAGCTCGTTATCCAACTAACCAAGCTCAAAGTCCCGTGACTGCTGTATGATCGTATTCTATATTAAAAGTGTAAAATCATACCACCTTACAATAGTATTCGGCTCTATAACTAACATTCATAAAAACAAGTAATTATAAGTGTCTTATACGCAGCCAGAATATAACTCGTTTCCACTGTATTTTCAATTCTTACACAAACTTTAATCTTTAGTCTCCACTCCGATACAACTCTTAACCACGTTAACTATTACTTCTCGACTGCCAAATGTTTGACACATATTATATAATAACACTTGAAGAACACTATGAACATCACTCTGTATCAGTATAACATCACTGTCACTGTAACATCAATCACTATAACATCACTGTCACTGTAACATCAATCACTATAACATCACTTCATTATAGCATCACTTTATCAGAGTGTCACTTCATTATAACATCATTTCATCCTAATAACATTACAGAACTAAGACTATACTTTATTCAATATACTAATAACTATCTTACTCTCTTAATTATTAGGGACACACCTTAACTCAATTATCTGCACTAGCTCTAAATCTTTCTATAATAGACACATCGCCCTTAAGTAATTTTCCACTTTTTATCCTTGAGCAACCAAGTTACTTAACTATTATATATATATACATATCGAAACACTAAACAGTACACCCATCACAAACATCAACACCGCTGTGCACACTTTCAATACATTTATACAAAACACAGACAAAAGACACATCCCTAGAGGCAACAGAAACAGACACAACCCCAACTTCACACCAGAAATTCAAGGCCTCATCAGACAATGGGACACACTGCGACACTCCCCAACACCCCATACACAAGACACCGTACAACAAATAAAAGAACTCAACACTCAAATAAACAATAAAATACCAGAGCAGCAAACACTAAACTGGAAAAATTACCTCCAAACACTTGACCACAAAACAAACATCAGCAAACTCAACAAAACACTAAACAGTATCACATTTTCCAACAGCAACACCACACAATCACACGCTGCCATCACAACAATAGACACCATATCCTCAAACAGACAACAAGCAAACACTCTCATCAATCACTTTTCACAAGTCAGCCATCTAAACCCCCATCCCGAAGACCGACGTATCATCCGACGTAAGAGAGTTCTCCACAGACCCAGACTATGCACCTCTCACTTACAACCAGACGAAGCACATCATTAACAACCTCAAGCACTCATCTGCCTGTGGACCAGACAACATAAGCAACATTCGCTTCAAACACCTTGGATCACAAGGCATACAAGCACTCACCAACATATCAAACTACAGCTGCTCACACAACATAATACCCAACATCTGGAAGCGTGGCATTATCATCACTGTCCCTGGACCCAACAAGGACCCCACGTTGCCCTCCTTACACCACCCCATCGCACTCCTCTGCACCCCCTCTAGGGTCACTGAGCGACTGGTGCTGCAACTAGTCACGCCTCATATTCCCCTAGCCCAGTCACAGCATGGCTTTGGGCAGCTGCACTCCACAAACACCCTTCATACAGACCTTGCACAGAGAGTTTTCAATGGCATGAATTCAGCTAGGCCACCTCACAGAACACTCCTAATCGCGCTAGACATTAGCAAAGCTTTTGATGCCATCCCCTGCCACAACCTCACAAACAAAATACTCAACATAAACATGCACAATAACACAAAAAGATGGCTGGCAAACTACTTAGCAGGTAGATGTGCACACGTAACATTTGCTAGTCAGTCTTCTAACATCAGAAACTTCACAAACGGCGTCCCCTCAGGATCGTTTTGTCCCCTACACTCTTTAACCTATACATGCGCGACATTCCCACACCCCACACACCACAGATGCACATAGCTTCCTGTACAAATGATGTAACACTTACATGTACGCACCAATATGCAAACACAGCTGTACACATCAGTCAACCTTGCCTCAACACACTACACGAATGGTTCACCACAAACAGGCTCAAAATAGCCCCAGCCAAATCTACAGTGACCGTTCTCACAAACTGGACAGCAGAACACAGTCACATCCCACACCTCACCATAAACAACACTTCCCTACCACACACACACACACACACACACACACACACACACACACACACACACACACACACAAAATCATTGGTGTAACATACAATACATCAATGTCATCACAAACATTAAAAATAAAATAACACCAAGACTCAATGCTTTGAGGTCACTTGCCCATACAACATTCGGACGAAACAAAGAAACCACAACCACAGTATACAAACAATACATACGTTCAGTGGTGAATTATGCAAGCCCTGCCTGGGCTTCTAACCTCACCAAAACACACTGCAACACTCTATAGACCATTCAGAACAAGTCCCTAAAAATAATCACAGGCAGCACAGCTACTACACCCACAGACCACCTACATCAAGAAACCAAAGTCCTTAAAGTCTAGGATCACCTAGACATGAGAGGCACCCACTTTCTTGCTGCAGCCTCTACAAACCCATAACATCCACTATATTACCTGGCAGCACTTCCACCCATACCAAGGGACATCAAAACAACACCTAGAACACGATACCATACACAAATACTGTCATCTCTCCCCCTTCGCCCACCTCAGACCAGCCTTCAGAGGCATGTCCACACTCAGAGCACTCGCCGCTCCATTCAGTGACTTAAAGACAACACACAGCTGCATGCACAGCCTCCTGACATCCACCCTTCTGAATCCTATCTCCCTCGTGAGGACAGGGTCCACCTGGCCAGGCTGAGATGTGGGCACCATCCAGCCCTCTTAAGCTACCAGAAGAGGCTGAATGACTCCGTTGCTGATGCCTGTCAAGGATGTAACACAGCACCCCATACTATTAAGCACATTATGGAAGACTGCATTGCACACAATCACCTACGCCAACAACACAACATACACTCTTTGAGAGCTCTGGGTAAGCCCGATCTCGGCCATGACCTTCCTAAGGGACTCGGGGCTGTTCGGCCAGACTGCCTAGGGAACAACTACTACTACTACTACTACTACTATTATATTCTTTATCTGGCCCGTCCTGTCATACCCTACCATGAGTCTACAGTATATTCCCTGTATATTCTTAGTATTTCTCACTTTTCTACTTTTCTCTCTCTCACTTTCTTAGTTCCACTTTCCTTCTGTATTCTCTAACAAAGATGTTTACTCATCGTTGCCGTAGAGTTTTAGAACATCACTCGTCCCATCATCGTGGTAGGGTGCTCAGGGGGGCCTCTGCTGCCACAAGTTCTCCCCAAGCTCTCTTAGATGCTCACCCTTTCTAACTGACTTTCAGCCTTCCGTCTCTCCCTCAGGAAAAGTACAGGAGGAGGAAATTGACGTGTACCATTCGTATCTTTCGTTCACTTCACTCAGTGTCCTCAGTCGGGTCTGGTCCACAACATTTTGAAATAGTGTCCATTGCGTAACATAAATTCACACTAAACACGGTTACCTATTGGTTCTGAGTAACTGCTTTCTCATCTCGTTCCCATACATATAATAATAGACCTTAGTAAGCCTTATCTGGCATTCCCTCCTGACGCACATCAGTTTCAATAATTGTGACAGTACAAACGATGAGGGTATTTGCGTGCCTCGCCTCTTCTGCCTTTTCATTGTTCATTCATCAATTTCATTTTTCATTTTTCACTATTCAGCTGCTTCTTCTAGTTTTTCAAGGTGTTGCAAGTATATATACTTGTCGTGTAGTGTTTTCTGGTACCCTTGATCCCTTGTTAAAGTTGGGACAACATAATAGTCTTCATTTGTTGATTGTTGTGGTGGTTGTGGTTGTGGTGTGGGTGGTTGTGGTCTGGTGGTGGGCGAGTCAGCCGCCTGTGTTGTGTTCCCATCGAATGCCGGGTATAAGTCGTCATCACCACCATCGTTTCTGTTGTTGTCCTTACCACTGTAGTTATTGCTGTCACAGCATAGTCCCCTTTCTGGAATGGCACGTCCTCATGGCATCTGCTGACAACGAAACTCCTCGAAGGCCCACGACTCAGAACGTTGAAGGAATGGTAGTGAGAAAGTGGCACGATGTAAGCGGTAGCACAAGAAGGCTACCACAAGAATGACTAGGATGACCATGCCTATAACAATTACTTAAGTCGACCAGGGTGTGGGAGTGTGCAGGTGTTGACGGATGGGCTCAATGACCTTCATACGTTGGATGAGTTCCTGAAGTGGAAATGGGTCACCCATCTCGACATCATCTGCTATATCTTTGAATGATGGATTCAATAATGCTGATCTTTTGAGAGGCATCAGAGATATATTTATAGGGATAGCTATGGGGGTTATCTTTAACTCTTGTTGTCGGATAACTGTGGCATAAGGAAGCAAGACTAGTGCACCGCTGTGGGCACTGAAACCTTCACCTAGGGCAAGTAAGTCTGTATTTCGATATATATGCTCCGTCTGAGACTCTATTAGGGCATGTGAAAGTAAAGTGTATGGGGTAGGGCGTAGAAAAATCCCTACCAGTCTGGGACTGGGTTGAAATCCTTCAAAACAACCTTAGATCATAACTTACTAGCCTCAGGCTTTCCCCCAAACAATGCAGTTTCATGAGTTAAAACAGAGGTATCATATATTGGCCCAATAGGAGGACATATTAATAATTGGCCATGGAGTTTACAAAGATCAAATGAATCAAGTGTTACATAATGTCTCCTAGTCTGGCTTACTGCCAGGTACTGAGCTACTCTATCATGACGGACAAAGTATGGTGTTTCTGGGACTCTATAGGGTAAGGAACTTATTACACATCAATATTGTCATCAGGGACAACCTTTAATGGTACCACCAACCAAAACACAATGTTAGTAGAATCAAAGGACCATCGTGGAACTACAGGTTTAGCATCCTAATAAACAGCTAAAAATTCTGGGCGTGCAGGGTATAACAGGCCAGGTTTTAACAATGACGCTTCTCTCAGAAGTGATAAAAGTACTGAATTGGGAACTAAAAATGATGAGAATTTTCCTGCCAACATTTTTCCTAGGCCTAATTTTAAACTAAAATGATCGTACTGTATATTCATTAAAGCAAGGGACAAACCAATCATAGCTTCAGTAATCCTAATTTCCTTCTTATTTCCCAATGTTAACAAACTCACTTGTCTAATCAAATAATATGACACATTAGCTGCCCTTTCCAGTCGTTCTGTGGCTTTATGCATAGCATGCATATTTCGTACAGGGGCATTTAGAATTTCAGAATGCAAATTAAGTTTAATTCTCTCTTTTTCCGTAAAATATTATATATTATGTATATGCTCATGAATTAAATCTATCTGCCCTTGTGTTGCAGTTCCAAATTGAGCATTAGATATCTCTCCAAAAATGTTAAAGACTCCTCGCTTCTTAAGACACCTTGATGGGGCGGTGGTATCATTTAACAAGAATGACAAATAATAATTTAGAGAGTGAAATAATTTAGCAAACTCTTAATCTAAAGTAGTTAAGGTTTCTCTCAAGGAATTACCTATTACTGATGAATTATCCATGTGCTCCACTGATCAGCTGACATCAGCAGCTAGTTTACAGGCGTGTACCAGAGGCTGATAAAGCTGATATGTATCAGTTATGTAAGGAACAAAAAAATAGTTTCCGGTCAAATGTACTTGTCACTGTGAGGTGAATGCAAGTCCTGCTCTCACCGGTAGGTCTTCCCACGCCTGACTTCCAAGTCAACTGATGATTACAGTCAGTAGGACCTGCAAGGAATCAGATTTTTACTTAGTATACTCTATAGGCTGGTCCATAATATTAGGTAATTCTGTTATTTGCCTCCTAGATCTCAAGCTATAGGTTTTTCTTTCTTCTTCTCCGATTTGGATTCTATCATTTGTTGGGTTAATAGCTGCTGCCCCTTCTTGTATTTCCTGTGAATCCTGCATGTCTTGTGTATCCTGTGTGTTCTTCTCTGTTTTCTGTAGCCTAGTTGCGAAGTTTCTCCTCTGTCCGCCTTCTCAACATTTAAAACGTACATTAATTCATATCTTTGTATCTCCTCTGGTGGGAGAGGGTCCTCTTGAATGGGATATGCTCTCCGTGCATTACCATTCATTCTCTCATCTAGGTTGTCTTCATGGGCAAGCCTGACTCTACTGTATGGACTTTCATGACTTTCCCGGTCTTAATATTTACCAATTTCACAACTACATCACTTATTATTCGTTTTACATGGAACGGTCCATCATACAGGGGTTGCAACTTCTTAGGCTCCCCTGGCTTGGGTATTCTCTGCACAAACTTTATCTTCCGTACGGAATTCTTTTACCTTTGCCCTTGACTTCTGCTGGATCTCCTTGGCCTCTTGACTCTCCTCAATGTACTTGAAGCACCTCTGATAATCATCCAAGTCATAACAGATCGGTTCCTTTTTTGCGACTTCATATGGGACACCAGGGTCCATTAGAAACATGAGGTAGAATGGAGATTCCCTAAGTATTCTATGGTATGCCGTATTCTACGCCCAATTGGCAAAGCACAACATCCAGTCCCATATCTGCGAATTATCCTCTACTAAGCTCCTTAGATATTTCATTATCGTGGCATTAGCTCTCTCAATCACCCCATTCGCAGACGGATGATATACAGTTGTATTCATCTTTTTCATCTTCAACAACTTGGCTATTCCCTTAAGAGTAGCATTGACTAATTCTGTTCCCTGGTCCGTGACCATCCAGGGTGGTGCTCCATGAAAAAACACGACATT
This sequence comes from Coenobita brevimanus, assembly GCF_032717465.1. Classification (NCBI taxonomy): domain Eukaryota; kingdom Metazoa; phylum Arthropoda; class Malacostraca; order Decapoda; family Coenobitidae; genus Coenobita; species Coenobita brevimanus. The sequence goes on along the minus strand of NC_137011.1, from coordinate 25,727,262 downwards.
CTTAACAAACGCTTTTGCAACCTCATCAGCTGTCTTTGCATGAAGCGGTACGGCTATTAAATATCGTGTCATCACATCAATTATTGTCATGATATAGTTATACCTTTGTTCATTTGGATTTATAGAGCCAATCAAATCCATGTGAATCCTCTCTAAGGTACTCCTACCCTAATGTATCGCTGTAGCGGCGCCGGTGCGTCCCACAGCGGCTTGAAGCGGTTGCAAGTAAGGCACGCCTTGCAATAATTCTCAACATATTTACTTATCCATGGCCACCAACTAAATCGTTTTAGTCTCTCTAAAGTCACTTTGATTCCTCCATGACCTCCAGTCATATCCAGTACACTCTGCGTTTGTCGGGAGTCACAACCTACATTAGGCTCTCATCACAATCATTACTCCCCATATGGTATAGTAGGCCATCTTCGCCTGTGAACTCACTAATACTAACTCCTAGTGCTCTCTGTGTATCTTTAATCTCTTCTCTCGTTACTTCCACTTCTCCGTCTCATATGGACTGAAGATACTGTTCCTTCATTCTCTTATACAATGGATGTGCATCCTGTCTACGTCTCACTACCAATTCTTTCCACCATATTATCTCTCTCTCTCTCACTCTCTCTCTCTCTCTCTCTCTCTCTCTCTCTCTCTCTCTCTCTCTCTCTTTCTCTCCATCCTCATCAATTCTGAATATTTGATAGTCCTCCTTCTCGTAATCATCATCATCGTCTCTCGTTCTCTCTCTCTAACTTTTAGCCTTGTACCCGTAATTGCAAGAACTCTGTCCTCCGACAAGACTTGACCTCGAAGTCTAGATAAAGCATTTGTTACAACATTATCTTTTGTCTGGTATGCAGGTTATTTTAACATTATACTCTACAACCAAAATTTGCCGTCTAGCAATTCTTCCACATGGGCTAGTTGCATTCAGCAGCCAGATCTGGGGTCTTTGATCTACTTGGAGCTCCATCTCATAACCTAATATCAGTCTACTATTCACCTGGAGACCATAAACTATAGCTAAAGCTTCTCTCTCTATGGTGCTAAATTTCATCTCAGCAGAGTTCAATCGCCTACTGAAGTACGTGATGGGCCGTGACCTTCATCCTCCTCCTGTTGCAACACTTCTCCTATAGCGGAAGAAGAAACATCTGTAGTTAGCCCAAACTTTTTTGTTAACTGCACAGTCACTCCTTCAAGCAACTCTCGTCTTAGTGTTTGTAACGTAGTCTCTGGTTCAACACTCCACTGTATTGTGGTGTTGTCTTTTTTTTATTCTTCCTACCACCAGTCACCTTAGTGAGTGTCCCAACCTTCTCAGCATAACTCTGAATATACCTTTGATAATAATTAGTTATTCCGAGGAAGGACTGTAACTCACAGACGGTCTTGGGAGTGGCTATGTCACGATTAGCATTCACCTTCTGGTGGTTGTGGTCTTATTCCCTTTGCACTAACTACATTTCCTAAGTAGTCCACCTCTGATTTTAATAAGTAACACTTAGACAGCCTCAGAGAAAGGTTCACTTCAGTCGATTTTCCTAACACTGTATCTAAATTCTCTACATGATTCTCCCAAGTCTCTCGCTGAATGATTATGTCATCCAGGCACACATGTGTGATGGAACCCGTAAGTCCAATTAGCACATGATTAATCACTCGTTGGAACGCTGCTGGCTCCTCTTCTAGTCCAAAAGGAAGCACACTGTACTCCCAGTGACCCGCAGGGAAGGAAAAGGCTATATTTTCCTTGCTGTCCTTTGACAGCGGTATCTGGTGGTACCCCTGATGGAGATCCAAACGACTGAAATAACGGCTTTTCCCTAACTGTGCCAAGATGTTCTGAATGTTAGGAAGAGGGAATCAATCCTGTCGGATATTAGCATTTAACTTCCTAAAATCAAAACACAACCTCAATCCGCCCTCATTTTGCAATGGGCACTAATGGTGCATTATAAGGGCTTCGTGAGGGCCGTATAATTCCCTGCTCTAACATAGACCTTAAGTTTTCTTTCACATCATCATGATACTTCACCGGGACAGGATATGGTTTCCTATAGGCTATCTCCGGGCTCATAGTTACTATTCCATGATAGTAATATGTGGTCACATTAAATGGTTCATCCTCCAATGCGAACACTGTCGGATGCATCACTATCATTGTCTTTAAGACTTCATTTTCCCTATTCATCGATCTTGGAGGAAACATACTATCAACTAAGGCAAAGAACTTCTTCATCCGTGATTTCTCTGCCTTTCTGGTCTCTTTCATCATAACTCCCGATATAATTTCTCCTTGGTTTCTCTCATTTGTAGCCTGATTCCTTTCGTCTGTGTCCCAAGACACTCTGCAACATAGCTTCACATATCTCAGGCATGTATTTTTCTTGAATTCGATCCTGTCCGGACTAAGATTAACGAATCTCACCTTAAAACGAAATCACGATTTCTTTCGCGCCTTCACTACTTCCTCTGGCCCTTCTCGTTCTAGGATCCCAGTTTTCTCTTGTAACAACACTAACCATTGACACAGCGTAGATGCTGACATATTTCCTTCTGAAGTTCAAAGATAGTTGCTTCACTTCGCTTTATTTTTACTTCTATAATAACGGTACCGCAAGTCCATGGACCTAACTCAGTACTCGTCGGTATCACAGCTTTTGCCACTTCTACGTTCCCATTCACTTGGGCTTCATCAGGCTCACTGTTCACTAGTGCCGCTCCTTTATACTCAAGAGGGACAATATCTACAGATTCGCCCTCTGTATACAAAGTCGAGGGGTCCGTCATCAACTCCATTCTAGTGGTTAACATAAAATCCATCCCAAGCAACATGGGTGCAGGTAAGCCCAAACTTCCTACAGTAATAAAGGTATGAGCATACCACTTATTTCCAATCTTGAGTCTAACCTCTCTTCTTCCGTCGGTAAGTATCTCATCTCCACTCACGTTAAATCTGACTGTTTCCTCTGATTCCCAGTTATCTTGCTCAATGCTCTCTTTCAACTGCTGATATACCTTTCTTGTAATTAATGACCTAGCAGTCCCTGTATCAGTCAAGGTTAAGATGCTTTCATCTAGGCCTTTCATATTTACCAGCATCGCGACTAATTTCTGGTAGCGCATGAGTGTGGCGACCGGAATTGGGTTGGATTTTTTTTTTCTGACTCTGAGGTGTGGTACCTGGCGGTCCACTCCATGATGCCTGTCCCCAGTGATCACTTCTTCCTCTTCCCCTATTATCTTCTCTTCCCCTACTATCTTCTCTTCCCCACTCTTGTGTTCTCCCTCTTCCTATCCAACACTGTTGAGCCTGGTGACCAGGTTTGTTGCAGTGGTAACATCTCCCTGTCTGACTATTGGCAGAGCCAAACGGCCAATTACACTCTCGAGCAATGTGGCCCTTGCCATGGCAATAGTAGCATTCGGCCGTCGGGCAGTTCCTAACAATATGCCCTACTTTTTCCCAAGAATAACAAGTGACAAGTGAGGGCACCTTCACTTCCCCTTGAGCTTCTTTAGTGGGGCCAGTACGGGGTTTTGGCTTTTCTGTCGCCAGTGCATTTATGTTAGGTTCATTTTTTTCCGTCATCTCTAGCAACTTAAGTTTTGGATGCGTTTCAGCATACATCAGCATTGCTTCTAGGATTGCTCAGCTGCAGCATTGCCAGACGTGCAATAATTACTGCAAAATGCGATAGTTTGTCACACTTTGCGATATGCGTTAGCATGCTTGGAATAATGTGATAACTTTCATAATTTCATACTCTGAAAAATAAATTGGGGATTGCAAAATTAACAGGTCTACTGCAAGACTAGTACAACAGAAGGATTTAGTAACTCTTTTGATAACCAGTATTATAAACTGGTAGGTACTTAACAGGTAAACAAATTCAATAACGTTAATTAATCACTCCACATATAAATATATTAATTCCACAGTAATTACCGACTTATGTGAAGAAATTTATGAGTGCGATAATTTTGATCAAAAAGCGATAATTTTTACATGCCGGGTACAATAACATGGGTTTTGGAATCTGGCACGGCTGCTGATCTGGCGACCACCAGCTTCCCACCTCCAACACAACATTGCCACCTATAGATGAGTGTTATGCATGTTTTATAGGTTTAATAAATGTGCAGTCATATTATTTGCATATTATTTGCTCTTTCACGTTGCTTTCTCTACAGTTCAGTGATACAGATATGTTTGTTGCAATTAGAGTCGTATATTTTAGTTTGAAAACTTGTCCTTGATGGGGTCTTTCAACCCAACCAATATTTTACCATTAGTTACGTGTTTCATTGTACGAGAATTCATTATACAACTATGCCTAATGGAACCTATCTGCTTGTATCTTTGGGACCTCCCTTTACTGGCTCGTGCATCAGTGGGGTATATCCTCACGTATTCATTTTTTACAGCTGTTCTGAACCAACTTTCCTAATCGTATTGAGATGTGTGTAGGCGGAGTCTATACAGTGCGTTTTGGCCAGTTCTAATCTACCTTGATCAGTCCAAATTGGGCTTACCGTCATATCTATAGTCTGCAGCCAATGCCTTGCACTTGTTATACATCTGTACTGAGGAAAGTCTGGTGACACTTCCTCTCCACCACAAAAATAAGGCAGGCCTGCTATTTTAGCATAATCGTTTACGGCATTGCCAGTCAGGGTCTGACTCAACTTAATGGCGAGATTCTGCAATTGGTCGAGGGCTGGGGCGGCAGCATCTCTCACTGCAGACTTTGGTTTGCTCATTTTAGCTCCTCTAACTCCCTCGAAACAGTATAATAAATAATTGGAAAACGCTGAGTCACACCGGGATGGTGACGGTATTCCAAGATGCGTTAATCACTCATGTAATGCCTCTTCCGACAGGCACCTACGTAATCTAAACCAAGCTTCCGGACATGGTATTAGTCCCCATGACACTGGCGATGGAGTACATGGAGGGCTAGTAGGACCTAAGTTCATTACAAAATCTGAGTTACGAGTCTTTTCCACCTTAAAATCCCACCACTGCTGCCACCAGTATGTTGTGCTGCCCTACTTGACTTTCACTTTAACCCGCGCCGTCCTGGGGACGTACTTCCACGTCCTCACGTTTTGTCACAGCTAATCCCGTGGACGTACTTCAACGTCCTGCAATTGCAAGGTTCATAATTTCCACAATTTTCAAAATTCGCGGGAGATTTTCGTTTCGCCCGGGTACCCAAGCCTCCCCTACCTGCCGCCAGGCGGGCAGCGTCCTAGACCCCGTGTGACCCGCGCTCGCCCTTGTCTCGGTCACTCACCTGCTAGCAGTGACCCAGGTCAGACATGGCGCGGAAAGGTCTCTCAGACGAGGAAATCGCATCCGTCCTGGAAGCCTTCACTGGAGACAGTGATTCTCCACTCGATGATGATGTGGTGGATCACGATTACGTCCAGCCAGAGGAAGAAATAAGTAGCAGTGATGAGGAAGTCCCTTCGCCCCGAAAAACGCGGTATGTGACATACCGTAAGGCAAGGGAAGGCCAGCCTGCTCCCCAACCACGTGCACAGCTATGTCTCCATCACAAATCTGATCAGGACGAGGATGAGGACGATGAGGATGACGGAGGCCTAGGATGTGATATCGCCGCGTGGTTGGGAAAGGAGAAAATATCACCACGTGGATCAGAAGGTGGGGCGAGACGACACATAAGGTATGGTCAAAGTACTTTGTCTGGGGAAGTGGCAAGTGGTGTGGTGGGATTGCTGGGAGAAAGGGAAAGTGTTGTGGCGGCAGCGCGGGGTGAAAGTGAGAGTGGTGTGGGGGTAGTGCGGGGTGAAGGGGCCAGTGGTGTGAGGGAGGCAGCACGAGCACGTGGTGCTCGTAGGCCTAGGGGAGAGGAGGTTGAGTCACTCCCCAGCACTTCTTTCGCCCCTGAATATCCCCAAACTTCCTCCCCACAGCCCCAGGATGTGGGGAAAGGAAAGAAAGGGAAGGGAAAGGGTAAAGGAAAAGGGAGAGGGAAGAGAAGTGCAAGTGATGAGAGGCGCCGCTCTCCACCTCCCCAACCTCCCCCACCACCCTCACCTCCCCACCCTGACGAAGGGGACGATGGTGACGTGGCTGGAGACGGTGGTGTCACGTGGAACTGGGAGGATGGGAGTAATTTTACTCCCATCATTCACCCTTTCACTGAGGAGTGGCAGTCAGGTTGCACGGCTCCAGGTGTAAATGCTGGGTCGTCACGGTTAGATTTTTTCAACTTGTTTTTTGGTGAGTCGTTTGTTGGGCGCATAGTAGAACAAACAAATATTTTTTCACAATCCCAGCGCCGTGAAAGTGAACGGTTAGGAACCACAAGCAAGCATGCAGAACAGTATGACTATCCCGTGACTATTTCAGAGATGTTCCTATTTTTTGCCCTGGTAATCTTGATGGGTGTGGTGAGGAAAAACCAAATTCCTGCCTACTGGACAACGGACCCAATCATCCTCACACCTATCTTTGGAAAGGTGATGGGTCGTAACAGATTTCAGTTTATTCTCGGCCGCCTCCACTTTTTTGATGCAGATGATCCAGCCAATGCAAATAACACCGATAAAATGAGGAGAATTAGGCTGGTATTTGATCATTTACGGGAAATGTTCCGCTCCTCATTTTATCCCTACAGAGACCTCGTCATAGACGAGAGTCTTGTGTTGTGGAGAGGCAATATTTCCTTTAGGCAGTACATACCCAGCAAGAGACACCGTTTCGGGTTCAAGATCTTTGTTATGTGTGACTGTAAGACTGGTTATGTGCAAGACATAGTCTTGTACACGGGCGCACAGACAGATATAATAGAAGATCGGAGTATAGGACTCTCTGGGGCCGTGGTGAAGACAATGATAGAAGAGTACCTTCATCGTGGTCATGTGTTGTACCTGGACAACTGGTACACTAGCCCTCTTCTCGCTAGGTTCCTCCACCAACACGACACCGGAATCTGTGGTACAGTCAAGAGAAACCGTCTCCATATGGTCAAGATAGGGAGGAAACTTGACAAGAATGAGGTGGTTTTCTTCCAGGCCAATAACATCCTTGCCACCCTGTGGAACCACAACAGGGAAGTTTGCCTCCTGTCAACTGTTCACAGCCCCCTGATGCACCGCACAGACTCCGTGGATCACCGTAGCGAGAGGAGGCGCAACGTATGAAAACCAGAGTCTGTACTTGCCTATAATCTGAACATGAGGCAAGTTGATCAGTCAGACTCGATGATTTCAAGTGTTGACTGTGCCAGGACCACGATGAAGTGGTACAAGAAACTCTTTTTCCACTTGCTCGACATCACGGTCCTGAACGCCCACTAGCTGCACGCAATGACCACCGGAGTATCCGAGACCTTTGAGGGGTTTGTGAGGGAGCTGGCACGTGAAATAATCGCCCAGCATGCCCAGGACAGACCCACACACCGCACCCGCGCCCCCCGTGCTGCTCAGACTCCCCTACGTCTTGCAGGCCGCCACTACCCCAGCGCAATCCCTTCCGAACCAAACCGTCGTAAACCCCAGCGTCGCTGCCATGTACAGTATGTAGGCACTCGACAGTCAGACCAACCACGCAGAGAAAAGACACAAGATACGAGTGTGTCGAGTGCAATGTTGCGTTGTGCCTTCAGCCTTGTTTCAAGGAATATCATAATTTCCTACACTACTGAAACTGTGTGGGAAGGCGAAATGACGCTCATGATAATGGTAAGGCCAGTCAGTAGGTGCTAAGTCAAATATAAAGTTGAAACGGGTGTTATTTTTTCAGAAAAGTAATGTATAAGATGAGAATTAGTGTAAGTGGAAAGAATTGTTATCAAAACTACACCCACTGTGTAAATCTGGTCAGTAAATATGTGATAGCAAGGAAATATAGTGGAAACGGGTGTAATGTTAGCATGAATAAAACGTATAAGTTGAACATTGCTGTAAGTTGTCATAATTGATGTCACAAGTACACCCACATTCTGGTCAGTAAGTATGTGATAGGAATTATATAAAGTGGAAGATGTTGTAATGTTAGTAGTAAGGTATTTTATAAGTTGATTACTAGTGTAAGATGAAACAAATGATATCGCGATAACACTCCCTGTGTAAGTACGCGCAAATATGACGCTAAGTTCCATCGTACGTTCAGAAATGATGTGATATCAATTATATCAAGTGTTTACATGTGCAATGTTAGTGTAGAATTATTATATAAGTACAAAAATAGGTTGTAAGTTGAAGTAGTTGTCACAGCGACTTCACCGTGTGTGTTATTATGCGCTATTATTACGCTATATATTTACGTAAGGCCCGAAATAATCTCAAAACAGTTCTATAAAGTTGAAAAGTGTATAATAATATTAGAAAAGTACTATGTAAGTAGAAAAAGCACAATACGAGTTGAAACAACAGTCACAGCGAGTTCACTCACTACGTAAATAAGCGCTAACATTACGCTAAATGTTATCAAAAGGCCTGTGAATACGTAAAAACAGTTTAATAAAATGTAAAATGGTATAATGTTATTGTAGAAGTATTATGTAAGTAAAAAAAATTATATGTATCATGATTTTAGAATGTTAGCGATGCATCGTGACCAAGTTGGCCGATTTTGCTCGTTTCGGACGATGGTACAATGCTTATTTCTGCTCTATTTTTGTATAAAATCCAATATACTCTTTTATCACATGTTTTTATGTTTGTAATAAATTCATTTCTACTTACTTTCATTGGTTTCCCAAACTTATAATACCATAGAAAACGTTTGAGGCTCACACCGCCTAGGGAAAACACGGGGCCAGGTGGGACCAAGGCATACCTGGTTAAGCTAATTAGGGACCCCGGGGACCACTTTCTTTGCCACCGGCCATTGTTTCTGACCAAAAGCGAAAGTTTAAGCAAAAAAAAAAAAAAGGGTCGAAAAATGGTCGGGATTGGGGGGTACCAGTGGTCGAAAAGTGGCCGGGACGGGGCGGGTTAATTTATTCTCCTCTTGTGAGAGTATAGGTAGCACTGGACAGGTGCAAGTAGGGAGTCAGACATAACAACATACTAACTCCAATATTCACAAGTCTAATTAAGACCGGTGCTATGTAGGCACGTATCACTACATAGTTAAGAGGTAGGGATTCTAGGGTTACTCAAAACTAACTCTTCATTTTCCCATTTATTCTACTATCGGCATTATACGATTTACACACTAAGTCAAAAGCAGCAAACTCATTATCCAACTCACCAAGCCCAAAGTCCCGTGACTGCTGTATGATCTTACTCTAAATTAAAAGTGAAAAACCATACCACCTTCGACAGTATTCTATAACTAAAGTTCATAAAACAAGTAATTAATCATAAGTGCCTTATATGCAGCCAGAATATAACTCCTTTCCACAGGATTCTCAATTCTTACACAAACTTTAATCTTTAGTCTCCACTCCGATACAACTCTTAACCACGTTAACTATTACTTCTCGACTGCCAAATGTTTGACACACATTATATAATAACACTTGAATAACACTATGAACATCACTCTATTATAACATCATATCAGTATAACATCACTGTCACTGTAACATCAATCGCTACAATATCACTTCATTATAGCATCACTTGATCAGAGTGTCACTTCATTATAACATAATTTCATCCTAATAACATTACAGAACTAAGACTATACTTTATTCAATATACTAATAACTATCTTACTCTCTTAATTATTAGGGATACACCTTAACTCAATTATCTGCACTAGCCCTATATCTTTCTATAATAGACACATCGCCCTTAAGTAAGTTTCCACTTTATCCTTGAACAACCAAGTTACTTTAACTATTATATTCTTTATCTGGCCCGTCCTGTTATACCCTACCACAGCTCTACAGTATACGCCCGGTATATTCTTAGTATTATTCAATTTTATGCTTTTCTCTCACTCTCTTAGTTCCACGTTCCTTCTGTATTCTCTAACACAGATGTTTACTCATTGTTGCCGTAGTGTTCCAGAACATCACTCGTCTCATCGTCGTGGTAGGGTGCTCAGGCGGGCCTCTGCTGCCACAAGTTCTCCCCAAGCTCTCTTAGACGTTCACTAACTGACTTCCAACCTTCAGTCTCTCCCTTAGGAAAAGTACAGGAGGCGGAAATAGGTGTGTACCATTCGTATCCTTCGTTCACTTCTCAGCGTCCTCAGTCGGGTCTGGTCCATGACATTTTGAAATATTGTATATTGTGTAACACTAATTCATACTAAACACGGTTACCTCTTGATTCTGAGTAACTGCTCTCTCATCTCGTTCCCATACATAAAACAATAAACCCTAATAAGCCTTATCTGGCATTCCCTCCTGACGCACATCAGTTTCAATAATTGTGACAGTACAAACGATGAGGGTATTTGCGTGCCTCGCCTCTTCTGCCTTTTCAATGTTCATTCATCAATTTCATTTTTCATTATTCACAATTCCGCAGCTTCTTCTAGTTTTTCAAGGTGTTGCAAGTACCTATAATTGTCGCATGGTGTTTTCCGGTATCCTATATCCCTTGTTAGAGTTGGGACAATATAATGGTATTCACTGGTTGATTGTTGTGGTTGTTGTGGTTGTGGTGTGGGTGGTTGTGGTCCAGCAGTGAGTGAGTCAGCCGCCTGTGTTGTGTTCCCTCCGAATGCTGGGTATAAGTCATCACCACCATCGTTACTGTTGTTGTCCTTACCACTGTAGTTACTGCTGTCACAGCACCCCTCTATAGCTCTGTTTCTAGTAGAAAATGGTTGTGGGAAGTTGTTCCATTACTAAAATTTTCTTTGGACAACCTTACGATGCTCTTATTATTATTATTATTATTGTTATTATTATTATTAATGTTATAATTATTATTATTATAATTAGTAGTAGTAGTACCAAAGAGTATGGAGAAAGATAAGAGGGGACAGTCGCGCGAGTCTCTAAGGGAAAAGTGTAACTCCGAGAACGGTGGCGCCGCCCGACGGCGATCGTGGAAATTGTGATAACGCTTCTTTTTGCTAGCTCACACCACACCAGTGTTTAAAGCGAATGTTAGCACTTTTGTTGGTTGTAACAGTATCTTAATCTCCATTATAGCCTACTGTATATATATAAAACGATCACTACTTTGGAAATCTTAGTAAATATTCTGCAGGAAAAAAATAATAAATACAAGTGAGAGTGGCACTTGTCACTGACAGCTCATACCTCTCGACTTGACACACTGGCCTCTGACTGTGGTTTACAACATTATTTAAAACTCCTGGCACTAAATGAAGTGTACTTCAAAAGGTTGAGACGTAGGGAGCATATAAATGAGATAGTCCTATATCAGGCCAATCTATTAAGAAATTGAAACTCCCCATCGCAAATAAATAATAACAGTACTGTATCTGGAGCAGCATTAGTGTGATTTTAAGAAAATATCTGTTGTCTGCATGTATAGCTATGAATGCAGACAGAGGGATCATATATATGTTCCCTAATTTTACGTCCTAACTTAATCTGTCCTTCTAACCTAATTTAACCAAACCTTACTTAACCTAACCTCTCCTAAACTAACCTAACCTAACCTAACCTATCCTTGGGAACATAGGATCCTGGGAACATAGGGATGGCCCCCAGAGAGAGAGAGAGAGAGAGAGAGAGAGAAAGGGAGGGTTACCAGTAAATTATCAGAAAAGAAAAATATAATAGTGATGAATATATACCGGTAGTTGAAGATTATCTCTTGGTTCAAATTATTCTGTTAAATACTTCAACCTTTCCATATTAATAATCACGGAATAATGATTATGTCAATGTCAATATTAATCAAAGCACTTCGCTGCATCAACAACAGAAAAAAAGTAACTGCAAGTTTTTGGAGGGGGTGTAATGCCAAACCTTATAAATGTATATACAGGGTTGGTGGCTTTAAACCAATGGTTTAAACCAATTATTATTTTTTTAAACCAAATCTCTCTCTCTCTCTCTCTCTCTCTCTCTCTCTCTCTCTCTCTCTCTCTCTCTCCTACAACTAAATTTTAAACATTTTTATTGCAAAAGTGAAAGAGATCTTCCATGTTTTACTAAACCTTAACTCAGTGATTAGAAAGCATGTGAGACAAATGTAGCTGACTGATAAAAGCTGATAAACGCATGTGAGACAAATGTAGCTGGCTGATAAAAGCATGTGAGACAAATGTAGCTGACTGATAAAAGCTGATAAAAGCATGTGAGACAAATGTAGCTGACTGATAAAAGCTGATAAAAGCATGTGAGACAAATGTAGCTGGCTGATAAAAGCATGTGAGACAAATGTAGCTGACCGATAAAAGCTGATAAACGCACGTGAGACAAATGTAGCTGGCTGACAAAAAGCATGTGAGACAAATGAAGCTGGCTGATAAAAGCATGTGAAACAAATAAAGCTGGCTAATAAAAGCATGTGAGATAGATGAGATGGCTGATAAAAAGCATGTGAGACAAATGTAGCTGGCTGATAAAAAGCATGTGAGACAAATGTAGCTGGCTGATGAAAAGCATGTGAGACAAATGTAGCTGGCTGATAAAAGCATGTGAGACAAATGTAGCTGGCTGATAAAAAGCATGTGAGACAAATGTAGCTGGCTGATAAAAGCATGTGAGACAAATGTAGCTGGCTGATGAAAAGCTGGCTGATAAAAGCATGTGAGACAAATGTAACTGGCTGATGAAAGATGATAAAAACATGTGAAACAAGTGTAGCTGGCTGATAAAAGCTTCATTTTAGACTAAATCGGGTACCGTATTTTCACTTTTTCATGTCCGCGTTCATGAACTGGTTGTCTTCGAAGTGCTCAGCACAAAAACACAACGTCGAAACAGAGACTCGGATGTTCTCCCCAGGAGATCTGCCCATCTCCTTGACCTCTAAGTTAACAACACTCAGTAACCATAGTTGTCTATAGATAAAACACCGAGAAATTACACAGCATGAACAACATAAAAAGAGCCTGATACCCTAGAACAATGCTTAGTAACCACTTGTAGTGTCTAGATAAATCACTGTGAATTAAATACCAAAGCAACAATCAGAGAATAAATAACCAGATCAACATTTCTGATAATTTCATCGGCGTGAACTTAGAGTAGATAAGATATGATTGTCAATATATCACTCACCTTTCCTTGTCCTTTGGGAATCGAAAAAAAGATAATCCGGGCCTTTTTTGCCTAGAACTTCTGCAGTTAAAAGCAGCACAGAACTGACTGCCCTGCATCATGTTTACATTCTCCAGCTCTGTTTCCACGCCTTCTGGTTGGGGTGCCACTGTCACCCAGAATTACACGGGGATGGTGCGACTGTCCCCTCTTATCTTTCTCTATACTCTTTGGTAGTACCAGTAGTAGTAGTAGTAGTAGTAGTCGTAGTAGTAGTAGTAGCAGTAGTAGTAGTAGTAGTAGTAGTAATTGTAGTAGTAGTACAAGCCGGTAGGCGCCAATGGCAAGCTCTAGTAGACCAAGCTTTTTCAGTGATCTGAAGTGAGTTTGTCAGGACACTAAAATATCATAATACAGTATAATACATAATACCTAGTAACGTACATATGTAATCTAGAGGTTAGCTCGAAGTCATGGCTAGGACTGGAAAAAGTGACATTCACACATTCTCTCAATAGGAATGCCACAGACAGCACAATGTGACGCCTGATAGGAAAGTCCCCAGGATCAAGAAAATTCTACTCAACCGTGAGGTACACGTGACACAACCTTTCCTATCCGAGAGAGAAGGAAAAAGCAGGCAGAATGAGCCAGGAGAGAGAGCGAGAAGGGGGTCTAGACTCTAGAGAGAATCACGGTGGGGAAAGGGGCAGGCTCGCGAAGTTAGCAAGCATAAAACACACTCACCTCAATATGCTCTTGTGAGACATAGTATATTTTGAGATATCCCCTTGAAGAAATAAACTACAAACAAACCCCAATAGTAATCATTATCTTTCTCCTGTCATCGACTACAAGTAAACTAAGATTATCTCCTACAAATCAACTCACTGTTAACTGCAGCTCAGCTACGACTTCACTATAATCAACTACAAGTTTCATAAGTTTCACTAGGAAGAGTCACTCCTGTATGGCGGAACTGAAGGACAACATCCCACCCAAGAATCATGGTTCTGGCTTAACAATCTTCAGAGCCCTAGCATTTTGAACAAGCAAGGTCGTAACTTCAGCTCTTTTCATATTTTCTCCACATGATGAACTTTAACCCTTGACCTGGTGAATATAGAACATCCATATATGAAGCACACTTGTAGTACTCATTTATGTCTATAAGCATTCAAAGTTTCATTCAAGTCCATCCACCCCCTGTGGAATTAGGGAGCCTGCAATTCATGGAATGGCCTACCTTAGGTACTGCACAACTTCTAGGTGGCGCTGCCAGCAACTGTGAGTTTCGACATTAAATGTCATTTTGTCTGGAGGTACTCCAGTGCAATATCCACCCAAGAATCATGGCCCTGGCTTAATAACCTTTGGAGCCTTAGCATTTCGCATGTGCATAGTCGTGATTTTAGCCATTTTTGCCTTTTTCACATATGATGACGTTTGACCCCTGACATGGCCAATGTAGCATATAGGTGTACAGTAGAAAGTTGTAGTACTTTTCGATGTCTATAAGTATGCAAAGTTTCACTCCGTTCCATCGAGCTGCTGGGGAACTAGGAGGGCATTTTTGAAAACCGATATTGGTTGCTAGGGTCACCGAGGCCAATTTTCACAGGGTTGCCACTCGTAAACTGGAGGAGAGAAAGGAAAATGGATGGCACGCTTCCGATTGGGAATGATATAAATATTACGCTGAAAGGAATCAGCTTTTTACGCCCACTAGTACTGTTTCCACAATTCAAAACGTGAAAAGTATAAAAAAAAAAAAAAAAAAAAAAACGTTTTTTCAGCCGCTGCTAGGCAATGAGTGGATGCCTAACAACCAAAACCTTGCAGACACAACTAAGTCATAAGCTGGTCATTATGTTCAAGTTTGGTCGGAATCAGTTAATTCTGAAGGGTAGAAGTACCTACCACTGTTAAACGAGAAATAAGGGCAGCATGAACTGGCTAGAACAACAACCAAAATAAAGAAGCCAAGCAAGAAAATGCAACTAACAATAAGGGCAGCATAAGCCGGCCAGTTATTATTATTATTATTATTATTATTATTATTATTATTGTGTATTATCATCATCATTCATTCATTCATCCATCATCTAATCCTTTGTTGCCCCATGAGGAACATAGGACCTTGGGGCTAAGCAAATTGGTTCAGACATTTAAGGTAAGAGTGCCCAGCCTAACTCATCCCTGAGTGGCATAACATAAGCAAATAACCCCAGCCTCCCCTTGGATATACACCTGCACAGACTCAATCAGATCGGAGTGCCTTAATTAGAGGCTTCACCAAACCTTGTTTCAGAGGTCTGCCACCAGGTGGTCTAGCGTCGAAAGACCGCAAATAAATATTTTTGTCGGGTTTTAAAGATCTGTGAAACTGTACCTAATACAAAGATAATAATGTTGCTATTTTTAGGAATCTTTTTTCCAATTCAATCAAGTGCATATATATACTTGTAATGAAAGAATAACAAGGCTTTTCAGAGAACCTTAGCTGGAGGACTAAAATAGTGCGTTGCCTGTTTACATATATTTGAATAAATCTTGTGCAATTAGTAAATGGAGATATCCCGCAGGATTTCCTGGGAGAGTGTGTAAGAAACGGAATCTAAAAGTGAATGTAGGGAAGAGTAAAGTTACGGTCTTTGAGAGAAGTGAAGTCAGTGAATGTACTGTACACTCAGGTTGGATGAGAAGGAAATGGAAAATGTGAGTACGTTTAAGTACTTGGGGAGTGTGATGAATAAGGATGGAAGGTTAGAGGGTGAAGTGCTTGGCAGGGTACAACAAGAAAGAAAGGTTGCTGGTTTCTTGAAAGCAATGATAAGAAACAAGGAAGTGAGCATGGAAGTGAAAAAGCTATTACATGACAGTATTGTGATACCAACTCTAACAACTGGAAGTGAAGCGTGGACCTTGTTGGAAGGATAGAAGTCAAGAGTGAAAGCAGTGAAAATGAGTTATTTGAGAGGAGCATGTGGAGTCACATGGAGAGACAGACTGACAAATGAGGATGTGAAAAAACGTTGTGGTGTGAATGTTCTTACATAGCCTATGGTTTCATCATCCTTTGTGTAATTTTAACGCACAGTATGCTGCATGTTTGATCACGAGCGTGTTCTGCCTCAGTCCCCCCCTTCTACCGTTATAGTAGAGTAAGTCGACATTTCTGTTATTCAGTGCGGGATTGTCATCTTTTTGTCCCCATGGCTTCATTTGCGCGTCCTTATTACAAGTTGTATCAAGCTCTCCTGGCCCCTATATAATGAGCTCAGTCTCTGCATCATTGCCACTTAGATCTGCTCCTCATTTTGTTCACATCTCTGTCCTCCCCTGTACAGATATTATTATTGTGAGTGCTCAAGAAATCTCCAACCATCTAGCAGCTGTGTGTGATTTGAGTATAAGTGTTGTTGCATTTTTTTCTTGTACTGTGTAGCATAAGTTTAATTTGTAGGCCTAGTGAAGTTTTTGTAATTCGTGTGGGGTTCTTTGTCAGTCATTTTTGATAATATTTTGTATCTGTAATTATTTATCTGGCATTCACTGAGTATTATCTGGTATCTCATTTTATCAGGGCTGACTTAGATAAATTTACTCTTGCTAATTTCGTGTTAATAGAGGCTATTGCAGTTAACCATATATTTAACCTGTTTTTGCCATTACATTATCCTTATGAGTCCTGAATGTTTTGTTGTTAGTTTGAGCATTAAACTTTAACTTGTAATTTTACCTAACTCTTTTGTTTTGAACCTGGAACTTTACGGGACAGTGGTGATTTTTAGCATTCTCACTTAAAGTGTACGTTATCTTTCTCTGTTCCGTAACATAAATTTGGCGACCTCATATCAGGATATTCAGGATATTATCATAAGGATATTGTTTGATATTTTGTGACTGTGATATATTCATGATGGCTACTATTTCTACACTTGATGAAGCCAGGGATTTTTTGTCAACTGTGCAAACAGTGTGTGATATAGAAAACAGAACAAAGAATGAACTTAAGCTTGTTGCTCAACAATTGGGAATTGCAGTTCACTCTCATCATTCTAAAGATCAAATTGTTGGCATGATTAATAAAAGCTTGTTTAATGTAACTCCTCCAAATGAGCAAACGCAGATTGAATTAGCTAAGTTACAGCTAGCCCTGCAGGAGGCTAAGGCTAAGGAGGCTGAATTTCAGGCAAAAGCTAAGGAGGCTGAGGCACAAGTTGAAATTGCTAGGATTCAGGCAGACCATGAGTACCGCATGAAACAAGGTGGAACTGGATCATCTAGCTCTGATGATTTTGATGTGGCTAAAAATGTTAAATTTGTCCCTCCTTTTAATGAATCTGATTTAACAAAGTATTTTCAGTTGTTTGAGAGGGTAGCTACAGGTTTTAATTGGCCTAAGGAGTATTGGCCAGTACTCCTTCAAACTGTTCTCACCGGTAAAGCTCAAGTGACTTATGCATCTTTGCCTCAGGATCAGTCTGATAATTATGATGTAGTTAAGAGCTTGATTCTTAAGGCCTATGAGCTTGTTCCTGAAGCCTATAGAGTAAAATTTAGGACAACTTACAAGCAAGATAAGCAATCCCATGTTGAGTATGCAAAAATCAAAGAAGATTTGTTAGAGCAGTGGTTAAATTCTAAGAATGTGGATTCTGATTTTGACAAATTTAAGCAGATGATTTTGCTGGAGGACTTCAAAAGGTGTATTTATAAAGATGTAAGCCTATATCTTGATGAGAAAAGAATAGATAATTTGTCTGATGCTGCAGTTTTAGCTGATGAGTATGTTCTCACTCACAAGAGATATTCTAGAGAAAAAGGGAAAGCTGAGAGTAAGTACGTTGCCTCTACTCAGAGTACAGGTAACAGGAAAGAGAATAAAGATGATGTTTCTCAGGAAGTAAATACCAGCTTCACCTCTAGATTTCAGAAAAGTAAATGTACTTATTGTAGTAAGCTTGGTCATACTACGGAGAGATGTTTCAGGAGACAGCGTGATGTGAACAAAAGGAGTCTTTAAATATTCAGTCAATTGGTCTAGTGTCCACTCTTGAGAGTTCCCAGAATTCTTTAACTGAGTTAACTGAACCTGCTTTGAGGGGTAACTTAAATTCTCATGATGGAGCTCCTCTTTTGAGCAGTAACGTGGGTGACACTCTCAAGAGTTCATGTGCTAATTTCCTGTCTGATGGTTTTGTCAGTCCTCTGGACAGTAATGACAGGAAATCAGTTAAAATATATCGTGATACAGGTGCTTGCCAATCCCTTATGCTGACCAGTGTTCTAGGCTCTAATTTTAATTCCTCTGATGAAACTGTAATCTTACAAGGTGTAGGGAATAATTACTTCTCTGTTCCTCTGTGCAAAGTGAATTTAGAGTCTGGTTTTGTTAATGGTTCTGTTATGGTTGGGTTGGTTGAGACACTCCCAATGTCAGGTGTAACTTTCTTACTTGGAAATGATATTGGTGGAAGTCAAGTGTGTCCAGCTCCTCAGTTGTCTAGTGAGCCAGTGGCTGCGTCCCAGGATTGTGATGTCCCTGATGTGTTCCCTGCATGTGCTGTCACTAGGGCTAAGTCTAAAGTTATTGGTGATTTAGAGGATAATGATGATGATGTTATCCTAGCTGACACTTTTCTTGCTAATTTGGACCACTCACCAGATGAGGCAGTACCCCGTAGTGTTGATAATTTGTCTCGTCAAGAGTTGGTTGAGTTGCAGGTTGCTGACCCTGAGTTGAAAGGTCTAGCTAACTCTGCTTACAGTGAAGAAGAGTCAGCCGGTGCTTCTACTTGTTATTATGTAAAGTCAGGAGTATTTATGAGGAAGTGGAGACCCCCAACAGCATCAGCCGACTGTGAATGGGAGGTTGTACATCAAGTTGTCATCCCTCGTGTTTGTAGGCAGGATATCATTCGAGTGGCTCATGATACCAGTTTGGCAGGACACCTTGGAGTGAGGAAGACTGTGGCACGCATTTTGAAACACTTCTACTGGCCAGGTATCTTCAGGGATGTTTCCTGGTATTGTAAGTCTTGTCACACCTGTCAAGTTGTGGGGAAGTGTAATCAGACCGAAAAGGTTGCACCTCTAGTTCCCATTCCTCCTTTTGAGGCGCCTTTCACCCGTGTGTTGGTGGATATTGTGGGCCCTCTTCCTAAGACTTCTTCAGGATTTTCTTATGTGTTGACCATGATTGATATGGCTACTCGTTATCCTGAAGCCATTCCACTTAGAAATATTTCAGCAAAGAACGTGGTTAAGGAAATGCTAGGGTTCTTCACAAAGTTTGGTCTGCCCAAGGAGGTACAGTCAGACCGGGGAAGTAATTTCATGTCAAACGTTTTCAAACAGTCTCTGAAAGAGTTGGGCATCACCCAGATCACGTCTTCAGCTTACCATCCCCAGACCCAAGGAGCGTTGGAGAGATATCATCAAACACTCAAATCGATGCTCAAGAAATACTGTTTGGAACATCAGAAAGACTGGGATAAAGGTCTTCCATTCGTTGTGTTTGCTGCAAGAGAATCTCCAAATGAATCACTGGGCTGCTCACCTTTTGAACTACTGTTTGGCCATGAAGTAAGAGGACCCCTTAAGTTACTCAAGGAATGCTGGCTGTCGGAGGAAGATGACGTCAACCTGTTGGAGTATGTGATGAATTTCAAAGAACGGCTGTCCACTGCTTTACAGCTGGCGAGAGAGAATTTAGGAGCTGCTCAGGAGAAGATGAAGACTTGGTATGATAAGAAGTCCAGGTTACGCCACTTTCAGCCAGATCAGGTTTTGATTCTGCTACCAGTTCATGGGCAACCTCTTCAAGCCAAGTTTAGTGGCCCTTATTTCGTGGAGAAGAAACTCAGTGATGTCAGCTATGTCATCGCCACACCAGATCGTAGAAAGAGCAAGCAACTATGTCACATCAACATGCTAAAGTTATATCACAGGCGGGACGAAAATAATCCAGTCTGCACTGTAGCTGTTCCACCCGAGTCTGCAAGTGAAGCTCTCCCATGCAGTATGAGCCTGAGTGATAGTTTGGGGAAGAATCCTGATATCATGAATGATCTCCAGACTAAGCTTTCTCATCTACCACCCAAGGAAAGGCAGGAGTTTTTGGCATTACTGCAGGAGTACCCGCAAGTGTTCCGTGCTACTCCAGGAAGAACCACTGTGTTGATGCATGATGTCGATGTTGAAGACGCAAAGCCAATTAAATTGCCTCCTTACCGTGTGAACCCAGTGAAAGTTCCTCTCATCCAGAAGGAGCTTGGCTACCTGTTGGACCACAAGATGATTGAGCCCTGTCAGAGCGAGTGGAGTTCTCCTGTCACTCTAGTCCCTAAGCCAGGTGGGTCACAGAGGTTTTGCATCGACTACAGACGTGTTAATCAGATAACCAAAACAGACACTTACCCTCTCCCTCGTGTGGAAGATTGCATAGACAAGATCGGAAAGGCTAGGTACATAAGTAAGTTTGATTTGTTAAAGGGATACTGGCAAGTACCTATGACTGAACGTGCTAGGGAGATCTCATGTTTTGTAACACTAGGAAAGGCTTTTGCATGTTCTGTAATGCCGTATGGTATGAAGAATGCACCAGCCACATTTCAGAAGCTCATGAATGTTGTAACAGAGGGTTTGGCAGGGTGTGTTGTTTATATTGATGATGTATTAATCTTCAGTGACAACTGGAAAGATCACCTATGCCATGTCAGTAAATTTCTTGACCGTTTAGTTCATGCTAATCTTGTAGCTAATTTATCAAAGTGTGAGTTTGGTCAAGCTAAAGTTCAGTACCTTGGGTATGTAATTGGTGATGGACATGTTGCACCACCAGGAGCTAAGGTTCAGGTTATAAGTGATCTTCCCAGACCTAAAAGTAGGAAAGAGCTACAAAGATTTGATGAATTGTAGGTTATTACAGGAGATTTGTTCTTAACTTTTCTATTCTTGTATCACCACTTACAGACCTACTGAAAAAGGGAGTTAAATTTGTCTGGACCAATAACTGTGAATCCTCTTTCAACAAACTTAAAGCTATTCTATTAAGTCAGCCAGAGCTCGCTACTCCAAATTTTGCTAAGCCTTTTAAGATGGCTGTTGATGCAAGTGATACAGGAGCTGGGGCTGTTTTGCTGCAAGAGGATGATCAGGGTATTGAACATCCTGTATCTTATTACAGTAAGAAGTTCACTCCACCTCAAAAGAACTACTCAACTATTGAGAAAGAGCTTTTGGCCTTGATTTTGGGTTTACAGCATTTTTCATTTTATTTGTGTTCTGGTTTTGACCCCATAGTCATTTATACCGATCATAACCCACTGAAATTCCTTAGTAAGTTTAAAGATAAAAATCAGAGATTGACAAGATGGAGTCTACTTCTTCAGGAGTATTCATTAGACATACAACATGTCAAGGGGAAAGAAAATGTTATTGCAGATTGCTTATCTAGACTTTAGACAGATTGTTTTAGAGTAATAAGAAATTTCCTTTGTAAATTTCTTTTTCTTTGTGGGGAGGTGTTACATAGCCTATGATTTCATCATCCTTTGTGTAATTTTAACGCACAGTATGCTGCATGTTTGATCACGAGCGTGTTCTGCCTCAGTCCCCCCCTTCTACCGTTATAGTAGAGTAAGTCGACATTTCTGTTATTCAGTGCGGGATTGTCATCTTTTTGTCCCCATGGCTTCATTTGCGCGTCCTTATTACAAGTTGTATCAAGCTCTCCTGGCCCCTATATAATGAGCTCAGTCTCTGCATCATTGCCACTTAGATCTGCTCCTCATTTTGTTCACATCTCTGTCCTCCCCTGTACAGATATTATTATTGTGAGTGCTCAAGAAATCTCCAACCATCTAGCAGCTGTGTGTGATTTGAGTATAAGTGTTGTTGCATTTTTTTCTTGTACTGTATAGCATAAGTTTAATTTGTAGGCCTAGTGAAGTTTTTGTAGTTCGTGTGGGGTTCTTTGTCAGTCATTTTTGATAATATTTTGTATCTGTAATTATTTATCTGGCATTCACTGAGTATTATCTGGTATCTCATTTTATCAGGGCTGACTTAGATAAATTTACTCTTGCTAATTTCGTGTTAATAGAGGCTATTGCAGTTAACCATATATTTAACCTGTTTTTGCCATTACATTATCCTTATGAGTCCTGAATGTTTTGTTGTTAGTTTGAGCATTAAACTTTAACTTGTAATTTTACCTAACTCTTTTGTTTTGAACCTGGAACTTTACGGGACAGTGGTGATTTTTAGCATTCTCACTTAAAGTGTACGTTATCTTTCTCTGTTCCGTAACAATGTGGATGTGATAGGAAGCGTTAGGAGAATCACGTTGATGTGGTTTGGCCACGTGGAGAGGATGGAGAGTGAGAGACTGACGAGGAGAGTGTATGTGAGTGAGATGGAGGAGGGAAGAGAGAGGGGGAGGCCAAGGATGAAATGGAGGGATGGAGTGGAGAGGTATATGAGAGAAGGGATGTGTGAGCTGGGAGCAGGGAGACATGGAGCCAATTTGTTTGTGGCCACCCCTTACGGGATGAAGGCTTCTGGCAATAGATAGAGACAGATAGACAGACTTCTGATGTGTGTGTGTTTTAGCATGCTACCCGTGGATTGCGCAATTACCCTTTTTTATCCCATCCCGTGGTCCGAAAAAACGAAGGAATAAAAGGTTTTACTTTTTGTTTATCATAAACTTGAAGATAAACATCCAGATCATCATATGGTGAAAAAAAAAAAAAAAAATCTCTCTCTGTCATTGCGTAGGGCCATGCGTAAGTTTACGTACTGAAGTGAAAATTGAAAAAAAAAAAAAAATCTCTCCCTCTCCGACTTTGCGTAGCGCCATGCGTAAGTCTACGCACAGGAGTAGTGAAAAAAATGACAAGAAAAAAAAATGTTTTTGTTTATTGTAAACTTGAAGATAAGCGTCCAGGGCAGTGGGCATCATCTGGTGAAAAGGAAAAAAAAAAAAAACTCTCCCTCTCCGTCTTTGCGTAGCACCATGCGTAACTTTGCGTACGGGTTGAGTTGTTTACGGTGATGCTCGGCCAGCACAACCTGAGCTGAGACCTGCAACACGACGCTACCCAGCCTGAGCTCTGTCTCGTAATCCACTGGTTAAAGACGTAAGCTGTTCCACCGAAAATTATGTACTTAACGAATGCTTAATTTGTGAATCGGCCATATCAAACAAAGCAAAACGGCAGCACGGTACAACACTAACCACAGCCGAGTGCGGGGAGGAGATGGGTGCAGTACACTTATTAAACTGTGCAATGGAGTCAGGGAAACATATTTTAAAAGAATGGACCATTCCAGAATTTCGGGAGTTTCTCAAAGAAAGATGTGTACCATATTCGGGGTACAACAAGGAAAAGCTCAAACAGATGATGAAAAGGGGAAGACACCCGAGAGCAGCACGTCAGGCAGTACAGCATATCGAAAGGTGATGTCAAGTATGCTGGTTCATACATATTTCTTTTGTGGATACTAACGAATGACAAATATTTTAATCACTCCAATCATGCTTTATGGATGATTTTAGTAAAATTGCCTAGGTTTTGTCTCTGTTATGCTTACAGAGATGAGTAAACTGACGAAAGCCGAGTTTACAAAATGGCACATATTTTATTATATTTAATCAAAAGGCTCCCATATTGTAATTCCTTTGTAGCATATCATGCCAACTGAGTAATTTGATGAGTAAAGTATCTTTTGAGGTGTTTTAGTTTGCGTCAAAATAAAAAGATATTAAGCACTGGCTACCTTTTCACTGCCTACTCTGCATCAGAGCTGGGCGACGGAATCGAAGCTAGTGGCAGATTTCTGAAACAGGATTGGGTGAGTTGCCTAATTATCAGTAAACCACCAGGCGGCATAATTTGGATATATGGATACCATCCAGTGTAGTAAATGGTTTCCTGGGTTACAGGAAACCATTTGCCTTGTCACTCAGTGTATTACTACTATTACTACTACGGTACTGCTTCTTACTACTACTGTTACTACTTGTACTACCACTACCTCTTTTTCTTTTATCATTTTTCTATCTGTCTATCTATTGCCAGACGCCTTAATCCCGTACGGGGTGGTCACAAAGAAATCGCCTCCACGTCGCCCTGTCCCCCGCCATTTCACTGCCCTGCTCCCAACTCACACTCCCCTCTCTCATATACCTCTCCACTCCATCCCTCCACCTCACTCTCAGCCTTCCCCTCCCTCTCCCCCTCTCCACCTCACTCACATACACTCTCCTCGTCAGTCTCTCACTCTCCATCCAATCCACATGGCCAAACCACCTCAATGTGTTCCTCCTAACACTTCCTATCACATCCACATCCACACCACAACACTCCTTTATATCCTCATGTGTCAGCCTGTCTCTCCATGGTACTCCACAGGCTTCTCTTAAATAACTCATTTCCACTGCTCTCACTCTTGACTTCTATCCCTCCAACAAGGTCCAAGCTTCACTTCCATACGTTAGACTTGATATCACAATACTGCCATGTAGTAACTTTTTCACTTCCATGCCCACTTTCCTATTTCTTATCACTGCCTTCAAGGAACCAGCAACCTTTCTTCCCTGCTGTACCCTTTCAAGCACTTCACCCTCCAAACTTCCATCCTTACTCATCACATTCCCTAAGTACTTAAACGTACTCACATGTTCCATTTCCTCACCATCCAACCTCACTGTACATTCACTGACTTCACCTCTCTCAAAGGCCATCACTTTACTCTTCCCTACATTCACTTTTAGATTCCGTTTCTTACACACTCTCCCAGACTCATCCACCAAGCCTTGCAGCTCCCCTTCATCTTCAGTTAACAACACAATATCTCATCTGCAGACAACAGTACAGGGAGTTTCCAAACACTGCCCTCTCTCACTAGGGCCACTCCAACATCCAGTGCCGTACCTTGTATCTCTTTAATATTACCCCATCTATGTGCAGATTGAACAACCATGGAGACATGACACATCCCTGTTTCAACCCAACCTTCAAAGAGAAAAATTCACTCAGTTCGCTATCCACACACACTGCAGCCTTAGCACCATCATACATACTCTTCACAGCATTCAACAACTTCCCATCTACTCCATATATTCTTAATACTTTCCACAATCCTTGTCTATCCACCCTGTCATATGCTTTCTCCAAATCCATGAAGGCCGCATACAACTTCTTTCCCTTCCCTACAAATTATCCACTACAGATCTAAGAATGAATATCTGATCTACACAACCTCTTCCCTTTCTAAAGCCTCCCTGTTCTTCTCCAACTAATGTCTCTGTTATTTCCCTAACTCTGTCAATAAGTATCCTACCATACACTTTTCCTATTACACTAAGAAGACAAATGCCTCTGTGATTACCACACACTTCTTTTTCCCCTTTTTCTTTGTACAAGGAAATAATTATACCTGACTTCCAATCCTCCAGGACTCTACCTTCCTCCCAGGCCAATCTGCACATCTTCCACATCCATTCTACTACTATCTCTTCCCCATGCTCCAGCAATTCACCACACACTCCATCAATTCCTGGGGATTTCCCCAATTTGACTTTCTTCATTGCTTCCACAACTTCTATCTTACTGATTTCTTCCTGTCTTCTCACCTCCCTCCTTCTCCCAGCCATTCCCCATCAACTTATACTCGCATTATTTTCAGTCGATGTTCAACAATTCCTTAAAGTGTTCTCTCCATCTGCTCACTTTTTCTCTCTTCTCCACTAATAATCTACCATTTTTATCTTTCACTCCCCTGCTAACTTCACTGCCACCCTGTCTTACTCTCTTCACCTCTTTCCAGAACATTTTCTTACAGTCCCTCCACTTTACACTCAAACTCCTTCCAAATTCCTCATCCACGGTATTCTTACTCTCTCTTACTAATCCTTTCACCTCTCTCTTCCTCTCTACATATAACTCTCTTTTCCACCTCTCAACTTCTTATACACCTCTATATCTCATCCATTCATTGTATGCTTTCTTCTTTTGTGCCACAGCCTGTCTCACCTCTTCATTCCACCGTGCTGTTCCTTGAGCCCCCTTCCGTCTTCTCCTCACCTCACACACCACATCACATGCTGCACATATTTCTTCTGTGAATATTTTGCACACACCTTCCACGTCCCCCATCTGCTCCAAGTCATATTTACCCAATCATTCCTCCACTTCTGTCGTATATTCTGCCTTTTTCTCATCCTCTTGTAACCTTTCTACTCTCCTTACAACTACTCTTTCCTCCTGTCCTTCCCTTTTTCTATTTCTTCATCTTACTTGGATCTTGATTCTGGCCACCACCAAGTAGTGGTCAGAAAGTGCACTCCCCTAACCCCTATAAGCTCTTGCATCCATTACACATCCTCGCATCCTTTCATCCACACACACATAATCAATCATTGCCTTTCTTTCATTCAGTTCACCACCCACCCTTCTCATCGCTCGCCATGTATACCTGTGGATCATTTTGTGCCTGAAGAGGGAATTGGCTATCACCAACCCCCTCCCGGCACAAACTCATCTATCTCAGCAGGCACACCCCACTCACCAAGTATTCTATCCACCTGCACATTCCCTACTTTACCAACCATATCACAAATCAAAAACACTCTCTCATTCTTTCCAAACTTTTCCATGCACACTTCCACATTTGTCCAGAACTCTTCTCTCACTCTGCTTGCACGATCTTGCACTGGCGCATACACGCACACATTGTCCCACATTTGTATTCCAACTTTCAATCTTATCCACACAATCCTTGAGCCAACTGATCCATACTCTCTTATGTTCTTCCATCTTTTACTCACAACAATACACACTCCTTCTTTTGCCCTCTCATTCTCACCTACTCCTGCACATATACCCCATCCATACTCCCATTCTCTCACTCTCTCTCCTCTCCATTTAGTTTCAGTTACTCCACATACATACACTTTCGCACCCTCAAGCATCTAGACAATCTCTCTCTCTCTTTCGCTTCATCATTCGCACCCCTTACATTCCGCATCACGATCCGTACCATGTCCTTTGTCCGGTCCTTGGTCGTCATCTTTTAGTCAGTCCCTGTCCGAGGCTTCTTGTTCGTCACTTTAGTTAGCTGTTTTCCTGGGAGGGGCACTAACCCTCTGCCAACTCTTTCAGTCGCCTCATACGACAAACAAGGATACTGGGACAGTATTCTTGAATACCCCGCTACCCCCAGGGGTAGGTTTTTTTTTTCAAGAATTATTATTATTATGATTATGATTATTATTATTATTATTATTATTATTACTATTATTGTTATAATTATTATTATTACTGCTGCTGCTGCTGCTGCTGGTACTACTACTACTACTACTACTATTGCTACTACTACTATTACTACTACTATTAATACATACTGTACCTTGTATGTGCTATGTGCAGAGCCTATATAGCACAAGCACCCTCACGTAACCCCGACGAATCCATAATACCAAGGAGGGGGAGAAACGGAGACAAGAACCAATAAAATTAAATATGAAAGCATATCTATAAAACGACAAACGATAGAAGCCGGCATTTTTTACCTCTTGGAAGTGTTGGAACCCTTAACTTACCGTAGTTCAGCTTGTGAATTTAAGATTACGGGTGCATAGCTTATTTTTCATGGCCATATTACATGATTGAATAAAAATAAAACAGTATTACCCAGTCACAACGAAACACCTCGAAGAGCCCACTTCGCCATACCTACCAACACCCAATCATTTTCCTTCTTACAAGGAACAGACATATCCATATACCACTATGCAAACATAAATCATCATACTCTATCTTGTACTGAATCAGAAATACAAACACCCATTAACAAGCACTCATATCCATTCGACCACAACACAAACTCCATCATTCCAGGAGAAGCAGGTAACATTACCAAGAAAAAAAGAATTCTACAAGAACAGGGTCTGATGGCATCAGCAACCAACACCAGAAATACTTTGAACTATACAGCATCAAGACCTACAAACATCAGCAACTACTCATACGCACGTTGTTGTTTTTCCAACATCTCGAAGGATGGAACCATCATCACCATACTTAAATCAGATAAGTTTCCAACACACCCATCTTCATACACACCCACTTATTAGCCTGCACAGCAGTCAAGATAGCCAAACGTTTAATACTTAATACTCTCACGTTTCATGTCTCCTTTTCTTCCACACAACTCGGCTTTAGAGCACTACATTTGACAAGATCTTACTGGTCAACCTTTCAGAATATACATACATCTGACAGTGTCATTCTTGCACAGCTTGCACAACAAACATATCATGCAAAATTACAGTAAACATTACTAAAATTTTCGATGGCATTCCCCGATTCAAACTAATCACAAAAATCGACTATACAAACATTGAAAATACCAAACGCTGGCTTGGCAACTGCGTCTATTGGAGACAAGCACATGTTATGCTCCAGGGCAAATCGTCACGAACTTTCCACACAGAGCTCCATAAAGCTCCGCACTTTCACCCACACTTTGTAGCTTATACAATCATGAACTCCTACATCCCAGCTGCCAAAAACATTCCCTCATATGTCATTGACATTACCATAAACACCTCACATCACAGAGATAGCCTACAAACTGGAAGAAGTCTACTTCATTGTACTTCAGGCTTGATTTGAGAACAATTGGCTGACAATCGTATCAGCCAAATCCACTACCACACACATCACCAACAGCAAGAATGCGCACAAGTATTCCCTTCATCACACTTAACAATGTACTGTACCGGTGCCACACACACACCCTCCACGAAGATACTTGGGGTATCTTATGACACTGGTCTCAGCTTCAAGGACCACATACATGACAAGCAAATACACAGTGCACCCCAAGACTCGGTGCATTCAGAGCACTTACAGGGACAGAGTTTGGGTAAGAAAAAAAAAAAAACACTTTTCCTATTCTGCAAGCAGTATATCTGATCAGTGATTGGCTTCTCGTCCTCGGCATATGCCTCTATTAACACGCACTGAAGAACCTTCCAGACAATGCAGAACAACGTGCTACACACCATCACTGATTTCACCCAAACCATTTTCACAGCTCACTTGCATTTTGAAAATAAACTCCTTCCTGTCAGAGAAAATACTGATATTAGAGGAACAAAATTTTATGTGGCAGCTTGTGCCAACAAACAGCACCTCTGTCACTGCATGACAAAGTCACACAACACACCTAGACACAGAACTCACCACACACACTCTACCAGACCTTCTTCAACATCATCCCACCTTCAGTATTCCAACACTAACAATGAAGAATCACCTACTTACCCATTTCAAGTGCAGGGCAAAGGAACAGCTAACTACACCACAACCCCCCCCCACTACATTTATCCATCATAGCTTAAAGAGTTCACGTAGCTAGGATTTGATCAGGACATTAACCAGTATTTCTCAGTTACCATGTTTGATACAGGGTGGGTGGAATTACAGATGACACTTGTCTCTCTAGTAGGACAGATACATACAACATAACACACATACTGAAGCACTGCACAGCAAATACTACATTAAGATGGAAACATAGTTAACGATGTAAGAATCCTATGGGGAGATCTCACTGAGGCAGTTATTTACATGCAGTCGACGGGTCTGCTCGCCTGATAGACCGGAATAAGCAACAGCGTGCTCGAAAAACTTCCAGTCATCTCTCGGGGATATATACTAGCTATAGAAGACCATCGCTCCAACTAGTGTGTTGTAACTTCTAGATCACCAGGCGTTCTGATTTCGAAAACTAAAACATGGATTATCTCGCAGCTGAACCCCAAAAACAGTCTCCAACCGATTATCCATTTGTTCTCACTGTATGGGCCGCAGTTGTGGACCAATTTTGACGACTGAGATACCGTATCCAACTGTCGGGTTGAGTTTGTCTTAATAGTCGACACGTTCAGGTCAGTCCTAATGTCACAGCGATTAAAACAAGTTTAGTCCAATCAGGTGGGAATCTTCCTGTGACGTCATAAATGTGTCCCTGCTAGCCAGCTAGTCACCAACCATCACTTCCTTACCGTCACCTCCTTCCCTGTTCCTCCGTCTTTGCCTGCCTACCTATTTTATTTTTATTTTTTTATATTATCAATTTTTTGAGCGAGAGAGAGAGAGAGAGAGAGAGAGAGAGAGAGAGAGAGAGGAATCTTATTTTTCTCTCTACATATATTAACGTGTATAGTCAGGGAGGTAGGCGGGAAGCCAGTTCGGGGGTAGATAGGCAGGAAAGCTGGCAAGGTGGTAGGCATGGAGTTAAGTATCCAAGGAGATTGGTAGGCAGGTGGAGGGAGGTAGGTAGGTAGGTAAACAGGGAGACAGACAGAGAGATAGGCAGGTAGGAAGGCAGGTAGGTAGGTAGATAGATGCATAGGAAGGGAGGAAGGGAGGTAGGCAGAGAGTTACGGTATGCAGGAAGGGAAGCAGGGGGGGAATTCAGGAGGTACAATACGTGGGCATGGGAATAAAAAGACGAAAAGTTGAAGGTATTCCAATATATGATAAAGGATTAATTTGCACCTTTTTACTTCATGTTCAAAGCGCACACAATGTAAGAGTGTGGCATCAAAACTTCGGATCAGTGCATAACAAAGAACCCGTTGCATATAACAGGGATCATACTAGGCTTCGTCTTTAGGATCATTGCATAGCAACACACAAGAAGTATTTCAGACTTGTTCCATTAACTACCTTACATATATTCTTCCATCATGTTTTCTCCTCTTATCCTTCCCTGTATTGTACATATTTATGCTAAAAGAAATGAAACAATGAGAACACCGGTATGAACGAGAGAAAATCAGGCATGAACGTGCATTTTATAGAAACTGATTCATTTGACTGACAATTACAAGCGCAGATGCTGCATTCATAATAAGATCTGAGTTCGGCACCAGTGTCTTTGACAGGCGTCAATTAACAGGTCTGTAGAGTGAGTAATATATATTTTTCCAATATACCTGGAACAGTTTCGAAAGTGTTCTTCCAGAAATACTGAGGCGTTACATGGACTATACAGTAGATACGAGTGAATAATATCTAAGTCTGAATATCTATCTAATTATATATACTTATAGTAATAACCTACAGTAATATATATATATATATATATATATATATATATATATATATATATATATATATATATACTATATTTACACCCCTGACTGGGACTCGACCCATTAAAGTATTGCACAACTCAAGGAAAGCTGTCACATTCTCGATGGGCTGCGTCTGCCATTGCCATAATTTACTGCACATGTATACTGTGCTTTATTCAGTTTCTGGGGCGATTTTTTTGTTGACTCAGACAGTTTGCTTATTCTGTAATTCAGTAATGTTCTTTACAATGAGGGTTTCCTGGACTGCACTACAGTTATGAAATAAGTGATGTCCTAGAAATCTTTATCTTTCGTTTACTGTTTATTAGTCTTGACGCAACATTATGGTGATTAATTTTCATGTATTCAGTTTCATATGTTTATGGTTCCAGTTCCCAGATGTATCAGAGCTGGCAGCGCCGTTGGGTGTTGGTTTGTTTGAGGTGGCAGGAAACGGCCAAGATGCTAATGTGACGCAAGGACAGGTCTCCCGGATGGTTAGACAGGTTCACCAGGTAGGTCATTCTCACGTTACTGCCAAGGCAAGAAGTTACTAACATGTTTATGTCCAGGCGGCCAGGTCAGTGAACTATTGTTTGCCCTGTTATGTCCCAAGCTGCGGCAGGTGTCACGGTCCATGACGATGGTGATGGTAAGCAACGATCCAGACTTCCTCACTGCCTTTGCCACGTGGTCCTTCAAGAGCCGCCTCATGGTGTGGTCTACAAGGCTTCTTGTCCTCACCCGCATCCCACTCGACTGCTTCCATCTCATCCGCAACATACTTGCCATGACAAACTCCATGCTACTTCACATTACTGACAGTTCACCATTAAGGTTAGATAATAAAAGTAGTGTTGTCTTCTTGTTTTCAATTTTTGAGACATTATTTGCACTCTCCCTCACTCCTCCCATCACGGTTGAGACATGTTTTTTTTGTAATGCAGGTTCGCACATTGTGCTATGTTTTACCATGATATAGCATAATTTAAACTTCAAATGCACCAGGATATACAAATCAGATAATTGCAATAGATCTGATCGCCAGATTAAAAAATTACCTGCCACGTGCCAGCTATTTTTATCCCTATGGGTTGTCTCCATGCCAGCCATTTTTTGACCTTTTTTTGGCTAAAATGATAGGATTTGGTGTGAAAATAACGAATTTCACTAGATCACCGAAGCTCGGAAATGGGTTTTATTGAGTCCTGCATACTCATATACAGGTATTCCCGCTCTCTCATGCTTTCCACGTAGGTGAGAGAAAGCCGTTTTCTATGTAAGGTGGACTCAGGTATTTATACTGGGAAGGTATACCAATGTTCAATACACTTTTCTGATTACTTATTACTTCAACATCTGCCACCATTTGCATGTCTTTCTTACTGTGAATGCATTGTCTTACACTTACTTGAAGATTGGTACAAACTCACTTCACTATGTACAGTCCTGGCACTTACAAGAAGGTATTTACAACTTTACATCACTATGTATGGTACTTACACTTACAAGAAAATATTTACAACTTAATTTCACTATGTATAGTCCTTACACTTACGTGAAAATAATTACAACATGCCTTCACTATGTTCAGCACTGGGTGAGGCACATAGGCAGAGTGAGGCAGAGTGAGCGTGAGGGGGGGAGCGAGTTGGTGTTTGGCCTGAACACGTGAGGCATGATAGAGGAACAGTTAACATACATGCCTGCCAATTTTTACCTGCAAATCTTGAAAAATGCAGTCACAGTGAATGTTTTAATTTTAACCTGCCGTGTCCCAGCAGATTTTTCACCAATGACCCCCCCAGTCCCGGCAGATTTAAGAAAAGTTTCTTTTTGGGCTAAAACCTCCGCTTTTTGTGAAAAACATCAAAAATTCAGAGAAAAAGTGCTCAGTTGAGTTTAGAAATACGCTAGAAGTAAGAGTACCTTTACCTTGTTACTGTGTTCTCTCAGGTCAGGCTCGAGAGAAAACGTTTTCTATGAGAGGAGTAGCTATTTCAAACCATTCATAACTGGTTAGTTATTTATTCATATGGTACGAATTTTTATGTAGTACAAGAGTATATTGGTTTTCAGACAATAATATAGGCAATATAAGCGTTGTTCACTCGCCAAAAACATCATCATATGGCACCTTTTATGATGTTACCGCCTCATCATTTCTGCTTGCTTCTTCCTCTGGGTTATTTCTTCCTTTGTCCTCCATCTCAGGAATCACTTTCGCTTTGAATTTCATCATTGGAGAGACCGTGGTGCGACATGTTTTTACTGGCCAGGTCACTGCTAACAGGTGAGTTGCCGAGAAAATGTCGTGCAGGGGGGACGGGGAGTCAGGTGGGGCCAGGCATTATCCCCACCTGGCGTTGGGTAGAGGAAGGTCTCCCACATAGGCCTACCAAAAATCACCTGTGAAACTCGAAAAATGTGCAAATGATAGACCTTGCAATTGCATAATGTATGGATACGTCATCAGGTGGTACCGTGACAAAATGTGGTGACGTAACCATATGCTGTCGGGACGTAGCGGGTTAAGCCATTTTAAAATGGCACTGGGACTGACCACAGATTTTTGTCAGACCATTTTAAAATGGCACTGGCACATGGTGGGTTAAGGATATGAATGGACAGAACAGATGTTCCTTTTAACTTACTAAATGATTACTGTTTTATTATAGTACAATGTTCATGTAATCTTCATTTTTTTTCATATGTAATGTAAATGTAATATAATCAGATAAACAGGCTTAGAGAAAGAAACTGAAAGCGTATAAAGGTGCAGTAATTGCACAAGTACTGTTAGTTAAACTACATACATAAGGTTAGGACAGCAAAACAGAAACTGAGGTGGATGGCTTTGATAATCATAAACAACCAATTTGAACCGAAAATTCCTTTGACTTATCAGTGGAAAATGGATTAACTTAGTGTGAATGAAATTGATGTTTGAGAGCTGTTCTGAGTATTTTATCCCTCGGTTATGGCTTAGATTTTTAGTCCCTGTATCGTACTTGTAGGACAAAACACTGAAATGGTAAACATGAATGAAGTTAAAACAATATGACTAAAAATAGAGCTAGATTTCTTGTCTAAGAACTCTGATAGTGAATAAGGTGATGTTTTTATTTTTGCTTTTTGATAACAGAGCTCCTGAGAACAGTCTCCTTAGAGTTACTGATTATGAGCGTCTGAGCGCAGCAAGAGAAACGAGCAAGTGTAGCGAAGAGATGTTTACTCTACGCTCTGTTGAGAAATGAGTGGCCCGACACGACCCGGTCTGGCCTGACACGACACAACCAGCCCGCATTTGCTTTACAGGCTAATAACTTTTTTCCTATGTGAGATAGAGAAGAAATAATTTCAGCAGGAAGCAGATACATTCAATAAATTTTTGTTTTTGGCTATATAGTTACTCATGAGACCAAAGAAACTCTTTGGAATCCCAGCTTTCCAAGGGAATGTACCAAGGGGTTCAATTGACATACTCCATTACGAAATTGAATTAAAAATGATTTCCTGTTGCAACAGTATGTTTTCTTGCTTGATTTCAAACAGTTTAATATCGGATATTTGGCTCATAATTTTACATGAACATCTTTTCTATGTTTAAGATGTGAAATCAGATAGGGTAATCACCCCATTTGTGTGTTTTATCATTCAGTCAATAATCGAGCGTTTACTGATGCAGTTTGTTGACACGGCAAGTCGAGAGCAGAGAACTGACCATCATGCATGTGATAAATGCTACAATGCCTCTCTACATGGACATCCAGACAGAAAATGTGGGAGGGAGAAAACGTGAAAACGAAAATATTCTAGCTCAATTATTCTTCATTTATTATCAATTACCTCACCAAGAATGTTGAAAGTTTACACCAAGATGAAATTATGATGACAGGGGTATGTACAAACTCGCTCACTCGCTCGTCACGCGCCCACAAAGTGCGGTTTACTGGTTCAGTGTTTGGAATAACATGGGGCTGTACAAGACATAAGGTAACATGGTGGTGGGATGAGGGTGTAGAAATTGCAGTTCAGGAGAAAAGAAGGCTTTTCCGGGAACGGAATATGAGTGGTAATTGAGAGGAATGCTTTGCATCCAAGAGTAGTGCTAGAAATGAGGTTCAGAGGGCATTATCTGTCTCATATACTTTTACCAGATAACTTGAAGGCTGTTGAAAGGAAGAATGTGGTATTTAAGGTGACAAATCAGATGAAGAAACAAACCAGGAATATCATAAGCAAGCAGTGTATTAAGAATGATGAAGGAAAGGTGGATAGTGAGGATACTAAAAACGTCTGGAAAGAGTATTTTAACTGGATGGTGAGTGAAAAGTTTGACCAGAACAGGGAAGGATTGGAGTCGGCAGAGCCAGTGCTTGGCCCTTGGCCTTTGCTTGAGGTTGGTGCTGTGAGCAGGGCAGCATGCAGGATGCAGTTGTAGAAGTTGGCAGATGTGTCTGGGTTGACTGCTGAAATGCTGAAGGTCTCGGGAGATACAGGAGTGTGTTTAGTTACTGACTTGACAAATACGATTCTATATGAGTGTGTTGTCCTAGATGACTGGCTGAAGTGTGATTGTAAATGTGTCCACTGGGAACGGTACAGCCCTGGAAACAGGAAATTATAGAGGCATAAAGCTTTTGGACCAAATAATGAAGGTAATTGAGAGAGTCCTAGATATTATTTGGGAAAGAGTTGATACTGGTGAGATGCAGTTTGGGTTTATGTCAGGCAAAAGGACAACTGATGCCATAATCATTGTCCGACAGTTTCAGGAAAACTATAAAGGAATGAAAAAAGAACTATACTTTGATTTTGTTGATTTGGAGAATGTCTATCACAGTCCCAAGGGAAAGGATGAAGTGGCCAAAGAGAAAGCTTGGGATCTAAGATTGGCTGGTTAGAGCGATTAAAAAAAAAAAAAAAAAGTATGTGGATGCTCGCATCCAGATGAGAGTGAGTGGAGATTTGAGTGATGAATTTTCCGTGAATGCTGGCGTGTATCTGTGGTCAGTTAGTCCCTTTTCTACCTAACATATTGCCAATATGCAAGGAATCGAACCTGGGACTCACAAGTGTGCGCTAGGCAGCATGCCACTACACCACAACCAGGCTTGCCTAAAGTGCTTGGGACAGATTAAATGGAACTACTTGCCCGAGTGCCAGGGGATTGTCTCATTGTCTCGGGCTCACGGTTGGGAGTCGGAGGAACATTGGTTACAAAATTGTGACAATGTAAGGTGACTTTTACCTGGTCGTGGTGTAGTGGTATGCTGCTTGGCTCACACCTGAGAGCCCCGGGTTCGATTCTCGCCATATTGGCAACATAGTAGATGATTTTTCCTGTGTACAGTAAAGGTTTCTCCATTCTGGCTTGGTGTAAGTGCTTGGGATAGATTAAATACCACTACGTGCCCGAGTGCCATGGGGTTGCCTCATCCTCTCGGGCTCACAGCTGGGAGTCAGAGGGACATTGGTTGCAAGACTGTGACAATGCATAAAACTTTTATCTGGTTGTGGTGTAATGTATGCTGCCTGGCTCACACCGGAGAGTCCTGGGTTCTATTCCCGGCATATTGGCAATCTGTTAAGTGATTTTCCTGTGTACAATACTGGTGTCTCCCTTCATCTTCAGTCCTTTATTGTTTGTTAAGGTGCTAGAAGCTCTCTCACATGACTCCTTAAATGGATTCCCATGGGAGATGTTGTATGCTGATGACTTGGTTTTGACTGGAGGGAATGAAAGGGAGAAGGAGGAAAGATTTAGGAAGTGGAGATTTGGAAGGGGGCACAAGGGTTTGAGAGTAAAAGCAGAAAAAACAAAAGTGACGACATCTAGGGCTGGTAGCGGTACTGACATAGCAAAGGGAGAGTGGGACGTGCGGTTTGCCACAAAACTGTGGGAAGTAACTCCATCTTTTGCAGTACATAGGATAAGTGGGTCCATATGAAATAAATTATAGTGGTGTTAGAGGTAGACTGAGAGTTAATGCTGATTTCGTGTGTGGGTTGTGTCAAGTGGAGCATGTACAGACTGTCAGGTGCGATGGGATTGATCTTGCTGGTGACTCCTGAGTGTGTGGAAGGGTTTTGTGCTGGAGGTGGAACTGGAACTTGGTCTGTGGCTAGGGTAAACATTGGTTGGAGGAGGTTCAAGAAGCTGTTGCCTGTACTGATACTGAGAGGGCTCTCCCTCCTTGCTAAGAGACCTTTGTATGCCGCATGTGTTAGGAGCATAATGCTGTGAGGCCTGAGCAGGAATAAATGAGAATATAAGTAGGCTCGATTATACAGAAATAACAGTTTATAAATAGGTGTCTAGTGCGTCCTTCAGTGTCAGCCCTGGTTGGGTGGGGGGCTAGGCTTATGATTAAAAAGGTGAAAGGAAGGATGGGACTGGAGTGCATTGGTGTTATGATGAGAAAGGATAGATTGAAATGGCTGGGATATGTGAAGAGGATGGAAGAAGACATTTGGCTGCAGAAAGTAAGAAGTATGAACGCCTGGGGTAGGGTCCCGAGAGGCAGACTGAAAAAGACCTGGGACAAAGGCATAGAGTGTGACGTCAAGGATGATTGTCTGAACAGAGAGGCTGCCAGAGAGCAAGCAACGTGGAAAGCCGTCACTAGGTGACCAAGGCACACGCTTGGAAGCATGTTGGAGCCTTTAAAACGATACGATACGATGATTCGATGCTTTATAAAAACGAAACTGACCTCTCCGTTTCAGAGTGAACATGTACCTGGACTATCCATACAGCCCTCCTGGGACTCAACCACTGTCTGTTGCCTCTTGGTCGCCGAATAAAGGCATCAATAAAAATTCACCCATGCCATTTTATCCAGACAAATTTCTCAGGTAAGTTTCAGTTGTTTACATAGCTTTCGGAACACACCCATATGATCTTTGAAGCTAAATAAAATTTTCAGATTTTATGAGGGTTTATAAGTGCCTAACTAAAAAGTGGATTGATATAGCAAATACTTTCGTCACACAGCACATTTTTCCATTTCACTAAATCTGATGCTCCAAAATCACTGAGGGTCATGCGCAATGTCCAAGTCTGAATCGCTAAGAGACCCCTGCCAAATCACCTGGGTCATAGGGCATTCACCTCGCTTGAAATGATTTGGACTGTATTATCCAAACTTCTTGTCACCACATTTCCAAGGGTATTTTATGGCTGTTAATGTTATTTCATTATTATAAACAGTGATATTATCTAAACGCCTTTAACTTTTACGTAGCCCAGATTGTCGTTCTATCGCAGCATCATTCACTTACCTGAGTGACAGATTAAACTATGCTACAGCTTTATATCCTTTTCATAGCACTTCTTCATGACTGTCATCATTTTATAATGCTAATATATTGCTGCATCTTAGGATACAAGATGGAGAGATGACAGTTGTAGACCAAGTTAGAGTAAAGTATATAGATATACAGGTATATTTAAAGCTCCTTTTCTACTCTGAAGTCAGTCATGAGGATAGTCCAATATCTGCATGATCAAGGGATGAATTTGTATTGATGAACAGCTTTTACTGAAGCTGAATTTTTCCAAAAGGGAAAGAGAATTTTTTGAATTATCCAATATATATTTTGTGATTCCCTAGCCAATTAAAGATATGGATAAGGTTTACATCACACTTGTTGCTCTCCACCACATGAGGATATTTAAGCATTACAGATCATCTAGCATGCAGGGGAAGACTGAGACTTTGTAGAAATTGATTACGTGCATCACTGATCTTCGTGCAATCAGTATGCATAAAGCCACCAATTCTACTTGTATATGGTGCAAAAACTACAGTTCCTAATTTTGTCAGGGCATTCATAAGATTTGTTTCTGAATCTGGGCTGCAGTTTTTGTATTCTCTCTCTCTCTCTCTCTCTCTCTCTCTCTCTCTCTTCAGGCTGTCCCAGAGGCCTCGCTTGGTGGTGTCGCGAGTTGTAATTGCTACCGAGAAGACTGCTGTGATAGATGACCCTGACCATCCTGGGGAAAAGAAGATTGTCGGTTTCAATGCTGAGAATGAGCTCATCGAAACCATCGCTAAAGCCATGAATTTTACGTAATATGAATGATGTTTTCATTATTACCACCTGTAATTATATAAATCATGAAGATGATTCTTATTGGATAACTAACTGATACATAAATAATAACGCTTTATTGAAGGTAAATTTTTTAATACGTTATTTTTTTTTAAAATAATGTCAGTATCTCTGTCATGTGATTTTATTCATCATGTAAAAGACGCCTCTTAGTGAATGAGATAAAAATCATATGACATTAACCCCTTCAGTATCGGGTCAAGTAGGGCTAATTCTGGGCTCATGCACTTCTCATGGGACAGAAGAGGATTGGATGAATAAGTATCCTGTGGTATCTACGGCGATTTTCTTAAGTTTAGGATTATTTGAAGTATAAAATGGAGTGGGATGATACTGATGAGTTTGTCCTCCATTTCAGAATCAAGTACGTTGCTCCCCCTGATGGTCAATGGGGATATTTAGATGATAATGGATTTTGGACGGGCATGATTGGGATGGTGTATAGAAAGGTGGGTTATCCTAGTCCTAGAATTACAACCATTAGCTCTGTTATGCTGTCTCCACCCTTTGTCACATCTAATGAAGCTCTGTCAAAGGTCACCAGATGTCAGGATTATGTGGCCTTTAGTTTTTTGTTACAGAGAGAGAATATGTCTTATCTTGTCTGGCCGATGGGAGAGAGAGAATAAATGTTGGTATTATAGAGGAACGCGAGGGTAGGCCGTTTCTGTCCCGTTATTATCTTCATATTGAAAGTGAAGGTGAGATGATGAATAGGCAGATTAGGGTCGATGGAGTTTTATTTTCAGACAGTTCCTTCACTTAAATATTAAAGATCTTGACACGACTCAAGTATTGTCAGGAGGCAGTTTGTGCTAGCTGCCGCCTTCCCACTCTTTCCCTAGCCCCTATTCTTCATGTCCAACCAGCTGTTCCTGGTTCTCTCTCCCTCTGCTACTGAATATCGCTCTCTGGAGATATCTCTGGTTCTCTGATTCTCCTACATGTGATTTCATCCTTATATCATCCCTCTGACTTCTGGCTAAGAGTGTGGGCATACGTGTGTGTGTGTGTGTGTGTGTGTGTATGGTCTCGCACACTTCCTACATGTGAATGGCAAGCTTCCATCTGGTCATCCTGTGTTTGGAATACTTGAGTGTCTGGCTACGGGGAAATGCAGTATTATTGCAAGGCAATTGCATGACTGAAAAGTTAAAGAGCTCTACGTGACCCGTGCATTGTCAGGAGGCAGTTTGTGCTAGTTGCCGCCTTCCCCCCCCCCCTCTCTCTCTCTAGCTGCTACTCACTTTGTCCCTCCTCTTTCCCCGGCTGTCTTTGGTTCTCTCTTCTTTTCCTACTGACTATTGCTCTCAGGGGATCTCCCCTGGTTCTCTGATTCTCCAACATGTGATTTCGGACTTATATACCCCTCTAACTTCTGGCTAAGTGTGTGGATGTACGTGTGCATACGTATATGCGTGTGTGTATGTAGGGTCTTGCACACTTCTGACACGTGAACGGCTTCCCTCCGGTCATCCTACGTTTGAATACTTAAGTGTCTGGCTACGGGAGAATGTATCTAACCTCTTCCTGGAGAACTCAGACATCACTATTTGTCTATTCCACACTAATGCCTATAGCTATATAGTTATATAGTTACATATTACATAGTGTGTCATAAGATAATATATTAATGCCCACATA
This sequence comes from Coenobita brevimanus, assembly GCF_032717465.1. NCBI lineage: Eukaryota > Metazoa > Arthropoda > Malacostraca > Decapoda > Coenobitidae > Coenobita > Coenobita brevimanus. Next base: position 25,686,207 of record NC_137011.1, on the reverse strand, counting down.
TCGCTCGGTCACGCCAAACTGTCGTACCCACGACGTCTGTCTATATTACATTTGTACAAAGCATATAGTAACATGGTACACTGATATGAGTGCTGTATATTGAACAAACATTCATGGTATTCATCATAACATTGTAGAAACATAATATAATTATATTAGTGACATACTGCAGTAGCTTAATTGTGTATGTATAACAGACATTTACATATATTTAAACAATGGTAATATGATAGTCATACAATGGCAAGTCTACACTGGTCAATTGTATCAAGAATCAGCATTATGGAATGTACTTGCTATTTATGAGATATATTACTATTGTTATATAAAACTGATACATGTATAACCCATGAGTTTAAATATATATGCACGATATATGTGACCCCATAAATTCTTTCTTTTCCTCTTTTCTTTTGTATATGTAAATTATATTTACATTATATACATAATATACAAATGTACAACTTTCAGTGGATGTTGGAGTGGCCCTGGTGAGAGAGGATAGTGTTTGGAAACTCCCTGTACTGTTATTTGCAGATGACACTGTGTTGTTGAGTGAAGACGAAGGGGAGCTCCAAGGCTTGGTGGATGAGTTTGGGAGAATGTGTAAGAAACGGAATCTAAAGGTGAATGTAGGGAAGAGTAAAGTGATGGTCTTTGAGGGAGGTGAAGTCATTGAATGTACAGCGAGGTTGAATGGTGAGGAATTGGAAAATGTGAGTACGTTTAAGTACTTGGGTAGTGTGATGAGTAAGGATGGAGGTTTGGAGGGTGAAGTGCTTGAAAGTGTACAGCAGGGAAGAAAGGTTGCTGGTTCTTTGAAAGCAGTGATAAGAAACAGGGAAGTGAGCATGGAAGTGAATAAGTTACTACATGACAGTACTGTGATACAAACTCTAACGTATGGAAGTGAAGCTTGGACGTTGTTGGAAGGACACAAGTCAAGAGTGAGAGCAGTGGAAATGAGTTATTTAAGAGGAGCCTGTGGAGTCACATGGAGAGACAGGCTGACGAATGAGGATATAAAGGAGCGTTGTGGTGTGGATGTTGATGTGATAGGAAGAGTTATGAGGAATACACTGAGGTGGTTTGGCCAGGTGGAGAGGATGAAGGGTGAAAGACTGACGAAGACAGTGTATGTGAGTGAGGTGGAAGGGGGAAGAGCGAGGGGGAGGCCGAGGATGAGATGGAGGGATGGGGTGGAGAGGTATATGAGAGAGGGGGGTGTGAGTTGGGAGCAGGGCAGTGAAATGGCGGGGGACAGGGCGACTTGGAGGCGATTTGTTTGTGGCCACCCCAAACAGGATTGAGGCATCTGGCAATAGATAGACAAATAACTTTCAGTCAGTAGGTCTCACTTGAATACTTACTGCACTTCCCCCAGTGAATAATGATTCTAAGTTTGCAATCCTAATTTGCTTTCTGTGCATGGCCAATAGCAACATGGCAAATATGATGGAGAAGATTATAAAGACAGCTGGAGCTGGGGCTGGGCTATACACATAAAATGGATTAAACATGCTCATTCTACATTCTTCCTAGGGCTTCATTGTCTGATTGATCAATTGCATGGTTTTAAACTTAGGTGAAGTCAACTTAATATGTCTACTTATGTTTAAATTCATCTTAGGTAGTGGTTGGAAGTGCATATGAGTGTGACTGAGGATGGCTTAGTGGGTTTTCGTAGCTAATATGGACAAAGATGGTTTAAGTGCAGCACAACAGTCAGATGCTATGTATAGACCTGATGCTGAAGCATGAGACGGTGGCGTATCTGGACAAATTACGAGGATTGATGTGTTATGAGCGAAGTAGAAGATCTGTGAATGACCGATGCGTTGATGATGGGTTAGTTTATCTGGAGCAAATGTGAAGTTGCAGTGCTGATTAATGTCATGGTTTCTTATGACAGCCATTTCACAAAGGGCTGTTCCAGCTGGCTGGAACGTGAAGATGTAAGCAGGACATGGTGAAATGCATGTAATGATGTGCGACATTTACGTTCAACTGTTGATTCACTAGCGAAAGTGAGAGTGTCCTGTTTCTTAGAGACCGTGATGAATTATGTGTTAGTGTTGATGGTGACCAATGTGTCATCATTCTTGGAAGGGAAAGGGTATATTTGACAGACTGTGGATAAATCATCTGTTATGAATGGTACATGAACTACTATTGATGTCAGTGTGAGAGTTGCTTCCAATTATGGGTAATATAGCATGAGATTCTTTTTCTCAAACAACGGCTTCAAACCATGTTTATGTATGCCTTGACTGATTATTTGACACAAATCGTGAATTGGCAGTAAGCTAATGGTGATCTTGCCATTACCAACATTGGCAATACTTTTCATAAAAGCTTGATATTGGGACCTGGTTTTGTCTAACTGAAGCATTATTATGTCACTATGTTCCATGACCAGTGAGAAGTGTTGGAAAAGTGTCATATTCCCTTCCAGTGCTTTTATTTTCTCCACACATTCTTTGGTTGTTTTTTCTGCCTTTCTGAGATATTTTATGATCGTCACAATTGGAGCGTTCTGTGTATCAGCTAGCTTCTATTGTTATGTCATGATTTGAACAATCCTGTTAAATTTGTTGTTTATTTTTTCAAGATCTTTTTCTGTAGCCAATCCAAAAATGTTACCTAGAATTTCTCCACGTTGATTGAACAAACCGCGTCTGTCCTGTGTAAGTATCCTCCTACTTTCTCTATACTCATTTCAAAGCCAAGGGTGGCTGTTGTGTAAAAGTACGCAACGACCTATCTTGCTCTTGTGTTCCTAAACTTGATTCTTCTGAATTCTCTACCCTCTGGCTTAGGCTCTCCTGCCATTTTCTGACTAAATATATCTGCCCTGTTTACTTATCTCCTAATTCCACTGACTATAAAAAATTCCTCGACTATCTTACTTCTGCGATGGAACACATTCTATCCATTTCTTCTTTCACTGAATTCTCCAATCTAGGAGATTTCAACACTTACAACCATCTTCTGGCTTTCCTATCCTTCCACTGATCCACCTGGTGAACAAGCCTACGTCTCTTCTATCCTAATGACCTAGAGCAGCTTGTACAGCACCCTACCCATATCCCTGACCGTTTTGGAGAGAGCTGCAACATACTTGACCTCTTTCTTACAACTAATCTTTCTGCTTACACTGTTTATCTTTTCTCTCCATTGGGCTTCTTCAATCATAACCTTGTTACCTCAACCTGTCCTATCGTTCTGGTACAGTCTGTGGACTCTTCAAAGAAACGTCGTCTGTGGCACTTTGGAGCTGCTGATTGGGAAGCCCTCAGGCAGTACTTCTTTGACTTTCCCTGGAATGATTATTGCTTCCATGGCCGGAAGCCATCTGAGTGTGCCTTGTACATTATGGAGGTTATTCTCTCGGGCATGGAAGCATACATTCCCTTCTCATACCCTTTGACTAATGTAAGAAAACTTTGGTTTAATCACGCTTGTTCTAATGCTGTCCACAACAAGGAGAGGGCCTATAAAAGGTACCAGAGTCAACCCACCCCTGAAACACATCTTTTTTTATGTTTCTGCCCAGAATCATGTGAAGTCTGTTCCTTGCTCTGCTGAAAATAATTTCATCTGAACTAAATGCTCTCAACTCTCCAACTCGAATTCTTCCCGCTCCTTCTGGCACAATGCCAAAAACCTTTCTAACAACTTTACCTCATCATCCTTCCCTCCTCTTTTTTACTCTGATGGTTCTGTAGCTATTTCTTCTACTGATAAAGCAGATCTCTTCGCTCAGACTTTCTCCTCAAATTCCACCTTAGACGATTCCGGTGCTGTTCCTCCATCACTTCTCCCCACTGACTTCCTCCTGGCTAACATTAAAATTTCTTCAGCTGATATATTTTCTGCCATCACTGTCCTCAGTATTAACAAGGCATACCTCTGTCGATAGTGTGGTCATTGTTTATCGTAGTTGGATCATTATTACTGCCTACCACCAGTCTTGATAGTTTATTTTAATCTCACTAATGTGTTTTGTCGTTGTTCACTGCTGTCACTAATCCCGATAGCATATTTTAATCTCACTAACGTATTTTATCATCGTTCAACGCTGTCACCAATCTTGATAACGTGGTCGTAAGTACTTGTAGGGAGATAGGAAGTCAATTATGGATCTTTAAGTTCAGCTTGAATCAAGTAGTGAGACTTACTGTTAAGAAGGTGAATTACAGCACTCTTGGGTTATGAAGTTTATTGCACATTTATATTAATATTGGGTTACAGCTTAACGGAGCGTGACCCTAGTGTCGGACCTTCTCTCTAGCCCCTCTCTCCCCTTTCTGTCTCTAACCCCTTCTCACTCTAACTGACCCTTGTGTTAATGGGCCTTCTCTCCAACTCCTGCTCTGAAGGGAAGCTCTCCGACATTATATACAGCTTGGAGAGGATGTGTGTGTGTCTGGTATATTTCCTTTCACATGGACTTACCGACTAGGGGTGGTTACTCCATGTGTTTGAATACGTCATGAAATTCTTTGTCATCTGGACTACGAGGATGTTTGAAATATATCATATGGTTAACCCGTCACGTCCCGAGCACTTTCGCACCTCCAACACCCCCCAGTTCCGACCATTTTTGGAAAAAAAAATTTTTGGCCAAAACTTCCGCTTTAATTGAGAAACAAAGGAAAATCACAAAGAAAGTGCTTACCGTGGTCCGCAACTGGTCAGAACAGGTCAGGTCCCCCGCGCCAGGTATCGTATTCTATCATTGACGTGTGAGGCGCTCACGTTTTCTATGGTAGGTAATTTTGGGAGAAACAACAAACCACACCCCTACATTTATTGAATTTGAACTAATAAACAATAAGAAAAACATTACAATGAATTTCAATGACATATATATGAAAAATAAGCATTGTACCTTCACGCGAGCATAGCGAGTTTGGTCCGATTGGTAAAATGCTATGTGCAAAGTTTCTTGTTTCAGTCAAAATATCATTTTTGCTACTTGTATACTACTGTTTCAGTGCCATTTTACCATTTTCTACTGCATGTAAATGTTTTCAGCTGTTTTCATTCATTACGATGACATGTAGCATAAGTATAGAGGACATATGCATACTCAGCGAACTCGCTACGACTCGTATTTCAATGTACAACATTGTTTTATCACTTTCATAATATTTTTTTCTTTACATTGAACCTTTCCTCCACCATTGTAAACGTTTTCAATTATTTAAATTCATTACGAGGGCATTTAGCGAAATGCTAGCACATATTCTCGTAGCAAGCACACTCTGTAACACTCATGTTTCCACTTTTACTTTATTTCTTCAATCCCAATATACTTTACCACTTACCTTACACCCATTTACACCCTATTCTGCACTATACATATTTACTGGCATTATTTATTCTAGTGAGCGTCAGAATATCACATGAAAATACCCTCGCAATGAATGTTTCGACCAACATAATACTCATACACTTACATACTAATATTCCACTTATATTACATCCGTGTTCACTTGTAGACTCCTATTTACATATTTACAGGCCTTATTTATTCCACTGAGCGTCTGAATATTGCATCAAAATACCCTCGCAAGGTATGTTTCCACTTAGATAATATTCAAACACTTACATAATAATTTTACACTTATATTACACCCGTTTCCACTTCCATACTACTATTTACAGATCTATGGGCCTTATAATTACACTGAGCATCTGTTTGTCACATTTATTTCAGAGTATCAGCGTCCTATTGCATTCACACCTTATCAGAAGTGCAGGAACGTGTGAAACTCACTGAAACATGGGTGAATACACAGACCCACGTCATGCTGAACGCACTCATAGCAGGTGTCCTTTCTCTGAGTGGTGGGTCTCACCCGGGAATTGCTACACACGTGACACCTACGTTGGGGCCTAGGTCTATTTGCTTGGGGAGGTATAGGAGTGGGGAAATGGCGGGCGGATAATCTCAGGGGAGGGTGGGCACCTGGGACTGTGCGGGTGCGGTGTTGGGGCCTTTCAACTGCATACCTTGCAACAATCTCTCGTATCAGCTCCCTCACAAACCCTTCAAAGGTTTCCTGAACTCCTGTTGTCATGGCGTGAAGGTGGTGGCAATTTAGGGCAGTAATGTCAAGCAGGTGAAAGAATAGTTTTTTGTACCACTTCATCGTGGTCCTGGCACACTCGACAGTGGATATCATGGAGTATGATTGGTCCACCAGGCGCACGTTGATATTATAATCAAGCACACACTCAGGTTTCCATATGTGGCGCCTGTTCTCGCTCTGATAATCTACTGACTCTGTATGGTGCATCAAGGGGCGGTGAACCGTGGACAAGAGGCAGACTTCTCTATTGTGGTTCCATACTGTTGCAAGGATATTGTTGGCCTGGAAGAAGACCACCTCATTTCTGTCAAGTTTCTGCCCCACCTTGACCTTGTGACGCTGGTTCACCTTGACGGTCCCACAGATCCCCATGTCATGCCTGTGCAGATAATGAGCCAGAAGACGGCTAGTGTACCAATTGTCAAGGTAAAGGACGTGACCACGATGAAGATAGTCTTCTATCATTGTCTTTACCACTGCTCCAGACAGACCAATACTCCGATCTTCTATTATGTCTGTCTGTGCACCGGTGTACAAGACTAAGTCTTGCACATACCCAGTCTTACAGTCACACATAAACAAAGAGCATGAACCCAAAACGGTGCCTTTTGCTAGGTATGTACTGCCGAAATGAAATATTGTCTCTCCACAACACGAGACTCTCGTCTATGACGAGGTCTCTATAGGGATAAAATGAGGAACAAAATGTCTGCCTTAGGTGATCAAAAACCAACCTAATTCGCCTCATCTTATCTGTGTCATTAGCATTTGCAGGATCATCAGCATCGTAGAAATGGAGGTGGCTTAAAATTTGCTGAAACTGATTACGGCTCATTACTTGGCCAAATATTGATGTAAGCATAATGGGGTCCCTTGTCCAGTATGCAGGAATTCGGTTCTTTTGTACAATACCCATCAACAGTACCAGGGCCAAAAACAAAAACATTTTTGCAAGGGAGACCGGGTAATCATATAGGAAAGAATGCCTGCTCCTTGTGCCCTGTCTTTCACTCCCACGGCGCTGGCTGGTAGCGAACCGGTTTGTTTGATCCACTATTTCCTCCACAAAACTCTCACTGAAGAAAAGGTGGAAAAAATCCAGCCTGGTAGAATTAGGGTGAATACTGGGAGCAATGCAGCCAGCACACTCCTGCTCAGTGAGTGGGTGAATGAGGGGAGAAAAATCACTCCCATCCTCCCAATTCCATGCCACAAATTCCTCGTCCCGATCGTCCCCATCGTCGCCTTCATCGGGGTGGGGAGGAGATGATGGTGGGGGAGGTTGGGGAGGAGGAGTGGGCTTCCCCACTCGCACTCAACTTCCCTCGGCCTTTACCCTTCCCCTTTTCCTTACCCTTATGGCTTTGGGGAACATCAGGGGGTGCTGGGGAGGAAGCCCGGGAATATTGGGGAGCATAAGACGTGCTAGCGAGTGGCTCCTCCTCACCTCCCTGCTCCATCACCACACCACGTGATTCACCACCTACCCTCACTACCCCACGTGATAAGCCACGCTCCCTCACACCACCACGTGAGAGCGATAACTCACTCTCGCCACTCTCACTTTTCACACTCCTCCCAACACTTTCCCTTTCACTCCCCACTCCCTCAACGCCACTTCCACCATCCCCAAACAAAACACTAGGCCCATACCTGTTAGAACGATGTGGTGTGCGCTCTGGGCCGCTATGAGTAAGTACCTCACAGCCGTACCACATGGCAGCACGTCCCATGGCTCTGTCCTCGTTCTCGTCCTCGTCCTCGAAATCGGGCTTCACATCACATAGGGGCTGGCTAGAGGATCTTGCACATTGTTCTTGTGGAGACTGACCCTCTCCTGCAGCACGATAAGTCACGTAGCGCTACTTCCTGGGGGACGGGACTTCCTCATCACTGCTGCTGCTTTCCACATCCTCTGGTTGGACATAATCTTTGTCCATCTCCTCGTCATCGAGTGGCGAATCACTATCGCTGGTAAAGACATCCAGGGCGGCTTGAATTTCCTCCTCCGAGAGACCTCTATGTGCCATGTCTGAGCAGGACCGTTGCTAACAGGTGAGTGACTGAGCTGCAGATGAGTGCGGGTCGTGCGGGGTCGCCGAGTGTCCCCGCCTGGTGGCAGGTAGTGTGCGATGCTACGTACCAAAAATCTCACACGGATTTTGAAAATTGTGGAAATTATGCAACTTGCAATTGCAAAACGTACCAGTACGTCGACGGGACTGGCAAATGCAAAATGTTGCAACATATCCATACATTGATGAGATGTCTCAGGTTAAGGATTCTTGATGGTCTGGGACAACAGGACTGGATTTACGTTATGTGAATTGACATTCCTAGTGAGAAGCTGTGTACATCTCCAACAGACACTACATCCTGTACATTGTGTTTATGAGATGTATACTAATGTCTATATAATCTCTACCTATCGCTTGGTCACGCGAGACTGGAGTACCATCGACAGTAAATATTGTCATAACATACTAATGCATACTAGATACACATTATAATTAACTTATAAGCTAATTAAGTGAAATATATAATATTGTAAAAGTTACATTATTGTATGAATAGTATATAATTGCAGTTACATTGTTTTAATGCTATTGTAGTTGCATCATTTTAATGCAACTGTTACGCAAGTGTGATTGTAATATAACATTGTGTTACTGCACCTGTTACATAATTGTGTTGGTCATAAAATTTTAGTTACATCTTGTTAATGCAACTGTTACATAATTGTGTTGGCCATAAAATTTTAGTTACATCTTGTTAATGCAAGTGTTACATAATGTGGTTGCAACAAATTGTAGTTACATAAATGTGGTACTTGTAACATGATCGCAGTGATGTTATCGTTTGTAGTTACATTTTTGTAGCAATTGTAATATAATCGCATTAATGTAAGGTAATGCAAGCACTTGTAGTTACATAATTATAGCAATTGTAATTAAATTGAGGGAATCACAAGTGTGGTCACTGTAGCTATATAAATGATACAGATGTATATAACTAATACAATAGTAGCAATGCAGTCATATCATGAATCATCCATATTTGATGTAATTGTTCATTTGAGACACCATAGGTGTATTGGCTTAGTTATGTGAGACACCACAGGTGTATTAACTTAGTTATGTGAGACACCATAGGTGTATTATCTCAGTTACGTTGCACAGTTTATTTGAGACACCATGAGTGTATTGGCATAATTATGTTGCACAGTTTATATTTAAATTAAAATGATAATATATTTAACCCCATATTTTGTTATCTTATATAAAATTAGTTAAATAATATTTAAAATATGTACAGTATTCTCTTAGTTTCATTTGTACCACACATCACGTGATACTATAGTAATCCAAAGGTTATTAAGTCAGCTTGATATGTTTGCTCATTTTTAAATTCATCATTAGGTATGGGTTGCAAGTACTAATGAGTGTGGTTGAGTATAGCACACTGTTGCTAGCTCCATTTGTGTCAGTCGTTTTCACTTGATTTTCCTTGTCACTGTAATATGAAGGATACATGTGTACTTAAATTCTGATTCCCTGGTTGTACTAGATTTCCATATGATTGTATTATATGTTCATGTAAGGATATATATTGTCTATCACTGTATATATATGTAAGGCTGTATGTAAATGAAGTAGTACTATTAAGCTAATAGAGTAAATGTTCGACTCACTGATATCAATTGTGATGGGAATACTTGCTAGGATGCTGCTGCTGCTGATAGTGATGATGGCTGAAAGGTGTTGATAGGGTTTGATTGTTGTAGGTCAGAGTCCTGCTATGACTGTGTCAGCCCTCTGTGTCATCACTGGGGTAGGCAGACAGGCTGGCACGCAGGCAGGTGCAGGATGGCAGGATGGTGTTGTCAGACACTCGGACTGATTGACAATCTTAGCAAATAATGACACTGCTGACCTGCTGCCTCACTGTGGTAATGGTGGTGGAGAAGAAGATGGTGGGGGTCGTGGTGGAGAAGGTGGGGATCATAGTGGAAGGTGGTGGAGGGAGGAATGGAGTCAGATTTGTTGATATATCACCATGCTGGATCAACACTGTTAGCTTAGCACTTCCTCCTTTCCCACTCTTCCTTGTTGATGTTCCTTCTTAACTTGTAGTGTTTGATTTTCCATACTTGTTGAGATTACGTTGCAGGCTTGTAGAGTTGTTGATAGACGTAGTTTATCATTGCTATTGTTTCTCGTAGATCGTGGAGTTGCGGTTGAAGTGGTTAGGAGCGAGTCTTGATTTTTTGTTTAATTTCTGATTGTTGCCCGCTGAGGAGTCTCAGATTGCTTTGATTCAGATGTTAATCGGCTTTGTTTACAGCTCGCCACCACTCTCAGTGAATATAGTGAGGTAGATATTGTAGTTTACCATTGTAGTGGTCGTATAAACAGGCAAGGGGTAGTTTGTCTTAGTTTGCTGTTGTTCACCAATCTCGATAGCTGCCCCTCTCTCCCCTTTCTCTGATCTTTGTGTTATATGGCCTACTCTCCAACCCCTTCCTACCGCTGCCACCAATCTCCATAGCGTGGTTGTACTGTATCGTAGATGGTTCGTTATTACCACTTACCACCAATCTTGATAGCGTATTTTAATCTCGCTAACATATTTTTTCATTGTTTACTGCTTTCACCAATCTCAATAGCATATTTTAATCTCACTAATGTATTTTATCGTTGTTCACAACTGTCACCAATCTCGAAAGCATGATCGTATGTACTTGTAGGGAGATAGGAAGTCGATTATGGATCGTTAAGATCAGCCAGAATAAAGCAGTGAGACGTAGTGCCAACGGGGTGAATTACAGCACTCTTGGGTTATGAAGTTTATTGCACATTTATATTAATAGTGAGTTACAGCATAACGGAGCATGACCCTAATGTCTGACCTTCACTCTAGCCCCTCTCCCCCCTTTCTCTCTCTAACCCCTTCCACTCTATCTGACCCTTGTGTTAATGGGCCTTATCTCCAACTCCTGCTCAGAAGGGAAGCTCTCTGACATTACATACAGCTTGGAGAGGATGTGTGTGTCTGGTAGATTTCCTTTCACATGGACTAACCGACTAGGGATGGTTACTTCACGCCATGAAATTCTTGGTCGTCTGGACTATGAGGATGTTTGAAATACATCATACTCGTATGGTTAAGGATTCTTGATGGTCTGGGACAACAAGATTGTGGATTTACATAATGTGAACTGACATTCCTAATGAGAAGCTGTGTCCGTCTCCAACAGACACTACATCCTGCACATTGTGTTTATGAGATATATACTAATGCCTATATAATGTCTCCACCTCCTGTTGTCTTTAAGAACTATGCTTTTGTGTACATCCCGCCTAGGTAAACTCTTTTGCCTTTGTCTTTCAATTTGTACCTTTTCTTCTTGCTGGAAGTTTGCTCTCGTTCAGCAAGTTCCAAAGAAGGGTGACCATTCCCAACTCTCTAACTATCGTCCAATTGCTTTACTTCGTACCATCCTGTGCCTCAAAAGTTGTTGAGTCTATTCTTAACAGAAAAATTTTAAAGCATCTTTCCTATCACAACCTTCTTTCTGATCATCAGTATGGGTTCTGTCAGAGATGCTCCACTGGCGATCTTCTCACCTACCTTTCAGACTCCTTGTCATCCTCCTTTTGAGACTTTGGCGAAAGCTTTACCATCGCACTTGACATCTCAGAGGCTTTTGATCAAGTCTAGCATAAATCTTTAATATCCAAACTGCCCTCTTACGGTTTTTATCCTTCTGTCTGTGCCTTCATCTATACCTTCCTTTCTGGTCATTATAGACGGCCATTGTTCTTCTAGATCTATCAACAGTGGCATTCCTCACGGCTCTGTCCTATCACCAACCCTCTTTCTTTTATTCATCAATGATCTTCTCAGTTATACATATAACCCTATCCACTGGTATGCTGATGATTCCACCCTTCACCTTTCCATTCAGTTTCCTCAACATCCATCTCAGCAGTTACTTCAACAAACAAGGGATGAGGCTATGGCACACCTAATGTCTGAGTTGGCTAGTATCTCTGATTGGGATAAAAATAATCTGGTTGTTTTTAACCCCTTAAGTGCTAATCTCATCGATCGGGCTTTTTGCGCAATTGTATTATAATTACAAATCATAATAGATAGATAGATAAATAGATAGATAGACAGCCCTCTGCGAGCCTGGGGAAAGGAAATGAGGTTGCAAGTTACACAGGAAAGCTGACAACAGCGGCCAGTAAGGAGATGATGCAGTTAGCTGTCAGCAGTCCTCTCGTGAACAAAGACCTAGTAACCATACACACACATATACACACATACTCACACACAGGCTTCTTAAACTTTCCATCCACGAGGAACACACATGATACGTCTCCTGTTTCACCAGAATTTAGGAAAGAGAGCTCAGAAGGGGACAAGCGATACTAGAGGCAGGTTGAAGGGGAGAAGGGCTTAGCAACTCGAGAGACAGAGAGAGAGAGAGAGGGAGCGAGACTCTATACTTACGCTCTGTGTGAGAGACTTGTTAATATTCCAAGACAAATAAAAATAGTCCCATACTATTCTTTACCTCTCCTGTCACTACATGACAAATGGGAAGCTACTCCAAGATATAAAAACCGCTCGTCCATAAATCTAAAATATATATATAACTCAACCACAAAGGAACCAACATAGTCTTTTATGACACAAAGTCATTTATGACATTTGGTAGCAGCGAACGTATACGAACCTCGTCTACGAATCAACATTGAATTCCTACAAAATATCAAGATTGAAAACAAAAAGAATACCTCTCTCAACCAACAACACAACCAGCTCCTGACAGTATTCTCTCCAACCAGCCCCCTCCGTCTCCCAGATCATCATGCTGATGCAGAGGTCAAGAGATCACACGACGCCTTGCAAGTAGTTTAACAAAATATTGATACGATCTTGCAATTTCTACGACGAACCAGCGAATCTACGGACATCGTCTCCCAATTAAAAGCAAATTTCTACAAAAGCAGGCGAGACTCTACAAGATTAGCTTCAGTTCTACAGTGAATCCCGACAAAATACAGCCTACAATGCAAATAGTCTACAAGTCTACGAAACAACTCTATAATCTTCACGTAACTTCAAGCAGCAACAAGAAGAATATAAAACAAAGCAAGTAAAGAAGAGGAAACACCGAAGCAACAAGCACACAAGCCCCCACCACTCTCTCCCGCCTACACCTGACCCAGAGGTCAAGACACGCAGCAAAACACCAAGTCCATATTCACAACTCGTCTTACTCACCCGTCTTCACTCAAGTTACTCATCGCTACTCATTCACTCACCACAGCTACCAGTGTGGGAAGCCGACGTCACCATGTGCTGAGATGACATCACAACGCGAGTCTGCCATGCCAAGCAACGTGTGACTGACACCAGGCGCTTCTCACCCACTACTCATTACTCATTATTCACATAGCTCCTACTCATACTCATTTATTTTCACAGTTAAGTTGGAAATTCGACGTTCTATGCTGAGGTTTGCCTGGGACAGCCGTTAACCACCATGGAATTTCCTGAGTAATATCATCCATCAACACACCACTAGAATTATCAAGAAATCTTCAATCAAACCTGTATTTTTCTTCCGAGATCGACTTTTGTATCGACACACCTCTACGATCTGTATCAAGTGGGTAAAATTATACTTGCTCATTTCTTCTCAGTGCTAAAATTAGCTATATTCAACTTATTTACTCATCTATTTTGCTAGGACATAAATAAACAAGAGGCGTATTTCATAACACCATATCTTAATGACAGGAATATTTTCGCCACCACCCACGTTAATACCAGATGACACACAAATTGCCACAACATCAGACTCACAATTAAGAGGCAGCCCACCCCTTGTACAACCCTCACCACACACTAAAGATAAAGAAACAAATACGGGAGTTTCAGATGATGAGTGGGAAACCCCCTCAGACATAGAGAGTGTCGACTTTGCCGCTGCCTTGCATATGTATGCCAATATACTTAACAGGGTTCACCGGTCCGGTAATACATATTCCACCATTCCCACACACAACGATAAACACATACAAGTTGAATTGACAGGGCAATCATTAAAAATGGATCAAGAAACAAATACCGCTGATCTAACAAACACACCTCACGTGTTTGTGTATCACGAGGATAAAACTGCCCCAAAATTCTCTGGCACAGACAAAGATCGCATTGATGTCATTTCATTAATCAGTCAGTGCGAACAAATGTTCAAGCGCCACATACTAGATGAACAAGAGAAAATTGCTATTTTTTCATCTTGCATAAGCCAGGAAAGATGTCCAGCAAGCAATTTATTGCGCTCTGATAAGCTCCATCGAGCTAGGACATATGATGAATTTAAAACTGAATTTCTGAAGAAATTTTCTGGAGGTATGAACTTCTTGCCAGGTATAATTCCAGAATTACATAAAATTGTAGATCTTGTAAGGGAGCACACTACAAACCATGTGCTCAGTGAAATAACTGCTGATGTCTCCACAATCAAGAGAACTTTGTTAGCTACTCTGGAGAATTCTAATTGGATAACAGATGATGGAAAGATGTCCCCAGACCTCGTCGTGGACATCATTGGTTATGTAGCTGCCTTGTGTAAATTACCTGATAGGACCCTTAAGATCGCCAAGACGATCGCGTACACCCCAGGAATGTGCTTGCTAGACTTAATGAACGAGGTAGAGATGCAGTGCAGTGAAGCAGGTGTGGTCGACACACATGCACATTCTGGTAGAATCAGGGTACCTGAGACAGTATCAGCTGTGAAAACATCTACGCCGACCCCAAACAGAGAACAAAATCGATCGCGACCAGAAATGAGGCAGCCCAAACAAACAAAGACGCCTAGAAATCGTTCCCAGACGCCTTCCTACAGGCAGTTTCATAAGTTTTCGCGCAGCCCGAGCAGGTCTCGCGCCATAAACAACACTTCTTATGGGAAATCACCTCGTAGGTCACAGTCAAGGGATAGGTCCATTCTATGTCATTATTGTGCAAAACCAGGACACACAAGGTATGAATGCTTTATCAAAGCAAAAGAGGACAAACAGAAGACACAAGGATTTGGTCCTTACTGTAGGCATCATAGATACCAAGGGCACTGGACTAGTGATTGCAAAACAGTAGAAAAAATTGTGTCTATGTTCAAATCGGGGGAAGACCAAGTCATGACAAAAAACGAACAAACGTAAAGAAGAACAAGGCTAAACTTCACATAGGAGGCATGTTGGGAAATGAGTGTATCTTGATACCAGCTGTATGTGAGGATCAAAACGTTTCCTTATTTTTAGATACAGGCTCTCCAGTGAACTTAATAACACATGAAGAACTAAACAGAATTCTTAAAAATAAAAAGAAAGTAACTTTTCTGGATGAAACTGATTTAGATTTATACACAGTAGATGGACAAGAGATTACAGTGAAAGGTATGATAAGATTAAATCTCAGTTTCACAGAAACTACAAGACCATTCTCTGCATTTTTCTATATCGTTGAAAACTTAGCAATTAAAGCTCATATGTTACTGGGCTTAAGATCCATAAGAGCTGAGAACATAACTATACTCCCACAAATGAATGGAATAGACTTTGATAATGAATTCATAGAGGAAATAACTTCAGAGCCCTCACCGATTGGTAGAAGAGAGCCAAAAAGAATTGGTAATATTAAAGGCTTAAACAAACATACACAAACAGATGAGTGTATGGATCCACTCGCACCACCAACCACATCCTCCAGAATTAGTGACCCAGATGACAGCACTGATTTATCAATTTTTCCAGCCCATCTCACTAATGATTTAGTTATACCACCTAATTCATACATGAAGGTTACCATAAAGAGCAAATTACGGAATAGTACTGTTCTTGTCTTAGAAGAATTATGTAAAGTAAAGGGATTGTCAGTAGAAAACGCATTATGTCATACGAACGACGAAGGGCAAACTCAGTTATTCATAATTAATCACATGAATGGGGAAGTTCAGTTTAAAAAGGGAACTTGCATAGTTAATATTGAAAAATGTTCCGCCCCTGTGAAGGAAATAGTTATAGCTGGAGTAACAAGTGAGATAAAATCTACGGATAGAGAAAGAATAAAAGAGAATTTAATTCACTCAGGTGAATTTGACCTAAATGATTTGTTAACCCTGCTGGAAACACACAGGGACACCGTAGCATTGCCCAGAGAACAATTAGGGTGTACTAACTTGATTAATCACATGATTAATGTGCACCCAGAAACACCACCAATTTTCGTACCAGCTTACCGCATACCACACTCCCAACGTACACTTGCAAATCAGTATGTCGATGAAATGTTAAAGCTTGGAATTATTGAGCCTTCAGTTTCCCCGTGGAACGCCCCCCTATTCTTCGTGCCCAAACGAAATGGAGAAATGCGTGCGGTAGTAGATTACCGTAAACTAAATAATCACACAATACCAGACAGATTTCCCATGCCATTGCTAAGCGATGTTCTACAGAATATTGGTCCTGAGAATAATATATTCTCGACCATCGATCTCCTAAACGGCTACTATCAGATTCCGGTATCTCAGGAGTCACGTAAATACACTGCCTTTTCAACAAACAGAGGCCATTATCAATATACAAGAATGCCAATGGGACTGAGGACAGCCCCAGGCACATTCCAGCGTCTTATGAATTACGTATTGTCCGGAATTTTAGGACAAGGAATATTTGTTTATCTTGACGATATTATTATCGCAACGAAGAATATTAAGGATCATCTCAGGAAATTAGACTTACTCTTACAAAAGCTTAGTGATGCTGGATTAAAAATTAAACTTTCTAAATGCAAATTTTGCTTTAAGGAAATAAATTTCTTAGGCCACAAATTAAGTTCTGATGGTATTCACACCACTGATGACAAAATACAGGCAGAGAGATTTTCCTGAACCCACTACGACTGACGAAGTTAGACAATTTTTAGGTCTGGCTGGGTACTATAGGTCATTCGTACCACAGTTCTCTCATATAGCCTTCCCTCTATTCCAACTACTCAAAAAAGATGCTGCATTCCAATGGGAAGAAGAACAAAAAAGGGCATTTAACAATCTAAAAATTAAACTAACAAATGCACCTTGTTTAGCATATCCGGATTACACAAAATCATTTCTTATTTGTACAGACGCATCAGTTAAAGGATTAGGGGCTGTACTGATGCAGGAAGATAAAAGAGGAAAGAATCAACCGATTGCATTTGCCAGCAGACAAACAAGAGGTGCGGAGAAAAATTATTGCACTACAGACTTAGAGGGACTTGCAGTGGTTTTTGCATTACAAAAGTTTCGAGATTTGGTATATGGTTACGAAATCCACTTATTCACCGACCATAAATCACTGGTGGGTATGTTTAAAGAAAAACTCCTTTCTGGGAGGAGAGCAAGATGGAAATGTACAGTTGAAAACTACAATGTACAAATTCATTATATACAAGGTAAAATGAACATAGTAGCTGACGCATTATCTAGGAACCCGAACACAATTCAGGTCGCGGCGTTAGATCTCAAAGGAAATATCCCAAACCACGAGGATATCACAAAGGCACAAAGACTTGACCCAATATGGTCTAAAGTAATATACAAGTTAGAAAGTGGAGATGACATACAATTACCCAAACTGCATGTCCCACTTGAACAATTCTCAATGGTCAATAATACATTATACAAAATTAACTCTAAACAACCAAAACGCCAAAGAAATACTAACCAGTTGGTAGTACCTAATTACATGATACCCCAAGTATTACGATTGATACACGACAGCCCACATGCAGGACATCCTGGAAAGGATAAGACATTCAACCAAGCCCAGCTATTATATTACTGGCCTTCATTACGAAAAGATATAAACAATCATATAGTCAGATGCGAATCATGTGCGAAACACAAAGGATACCCAATCACACCTGCACCGATGGGTAATTACCCTGTACCACATCAACCATGGGACGTTGTCGCTGTTGATTTACTGAAGATGCCATTATCATACAATAATAACCTATACTTATTCGTAGCAACGGATCATTTTTCCCGTTATGTCATTTTAGCTCCAATTAAAGATAAGACAGCAGAGACAGTAGCAAAGGCAATAACAGATAATGTAATATGTCGCTTTACTACCCCAAAGGTATTAATAAGTGATAATGGAGGAGAATTTAATTCTGAGATCTTACAAGAAATATGTAAACAATACAACATCAAAAAGGTTAACGTTTTGGCCTAACACCCAGCATCGAATGGGTTGGTAGAGAGACAAAATAAAAAGGTATTAGATGTGCTACGACACATTCTCAGTGAAAATTATGCAAGCTGGGATGATTGGATTCCCAGAGTAGAGGCCTCAATTAATGGGTCTATAAATAAATCCATCGGTGACACACCACATTTCATTATATATGGCACAGATAAAAAATTACCATATGAGCTCCTAGAAGGTGACAGCATGCCTATATACAATTACGATGATTACTCCAAACTCCGTTTACGTGAATTCCAGGACATTCACAAAAGAGTCAAAAAACAATTAACGATGTCCATGGAAGAAATGACGGAGGCATTTAACAAGAAGGCAAAAGATTCGCCTATCAGCTTAGGAGACATTGTTTACGGAGTCATTCATACGAGAGACAATAAATTATCCCCAAAATTTGAGGGCCCATACAGAGTAATTAACATTAAAGCAAACAAGGTTTTAATTATGTCACTTTCAAGTGGCGAGGAGAAACAAGTTCATATTGACCATTTAAAACGAGTTTCAAGGGAATTATCACATAATTAATCAGCCTCGGATACAACCGAACAGGTGAACGTACCTCAAGAAACCAAGCAAGAACACAACAATGATTTCAAAAAGAAATTAAGGTCATATACCAAACAATCGAACATAGGTGCAACTATTCCAATAAAATCTACAGTACATCATTTACGAGAATTAAATATCGATTTAAACTCCTTCTATAAATGAAATAACAATCAACCGTAACGCACATCATCACTATCATCGACCACAGCATTATAGGAAATTAATAGATTTTTTTTTCGGTAGGTTACGATGAAGGGACTTATGCTATGGATTCTCCTCTACATAGTAAGAGGATATGCTCACCTAGACCCCAAACATATAGTACGACAAGGATGCCTCATAGCTCCAACGGCCACGACTACAATCGTTAAGGACGTCATGAGTACTGAAATAAGTCTAGATTACTTGTATGACTTACCTACTTATCTAGCAAGACTTGCGACGCCGATGCGAACTCTGGACTTCATGATAGGAAATTATGTTTCACAAACACGTAACACCAAGGAAGTGAATGAAATGGTGAAGTTAGCGAAATGGAAACTAGAACAGGCGAACTCAACTATGCTCGTCATGATCCAAGATCTCCCATCTTATGGAACGAAGGTACTGAGCGACAGGAACAACATCACACGTACTCGCCAAAAGCGCGGTTTGTTCGACCTGGGCGGCGCAGTTCTTGGGAACATCTTTGGATTGGCTACAGAGGATGACCTTAAAGAAATAAACAACAAATTTAATAAGATAGCTCAGGTACTAACATACCAAGATAAATTCATCACAGGACAGAACTCAGCAATGAAGACAATTGTGAAAAATCTGAAACAAGCAGAAAACGTAGCTCTCGAGAGTGTAGATAAAATAAATGAATTAGAGGGAAACACCAACATCAGTGGTAGTTCATGTACCATTCATCACTGAAGACCTGTTCACAGTATACCAAATACACCCCTTCCCCTATAAAAATAACAACACTTTGGTCATCATCAACATCAACAGACACCGAACTCATCATGGTCTCCAAGAGACGGGACACTGTCACTTTCGCAAGTGAGTCAACGATTGAACGAAAGTGCCACACATCCTTACATGCTGTTCATCTTTGTCCTGCGTACATTTTCACGTTTCAGCCTACTGATACAGTCCCTTGTGAAATGGCTATCATCAGAAATGACAATATTCATCATCATTGCAACTTCACTTTTGCTCCAGATAAACTTGTACACCATCAACGCATTGGACACTCACATTTTTTTTATTTCCCTCATAACACATCAGTTTACATAGTCTGTCCAGATATACCACCATCTCATACATCAGCATCAGGATTATACATAGCACCAGACTACTGTGCGGTATTTACACCAGCCATGTCTACTTTATCCACCATCAATCACTACGCCATTCTCAATCATACACACAAACATTTCCACCCACTGCCTGATATGAACTTAAACATGAGCACAAGTATTAAGCTGACTTCACCTAAGTTTGAAACTATGCAGCTGATCAATGAAACAATGAAGCCCTGGGAAGATTTGAGTTTGAGTATGTTCAACCCATATTATGTGTATAGCCCAGCACCTACTGTCTTTATAATCATCTGCATTGTAGTTGCAGTACTGCTGTTCGCAATGCACAGAATGCATGCAAGAATTGCTAATTTGGAGTCATTATTTAGTGGGGGGAGAGTTAACATCACAGTTAACCACCCTGAATGAAGTGTATATATTTTGTATATAGTATTAATTATATATATATATATATATATATATATATATATATATATATATATATATATATATATATATATATATATAAATACAAAGAAGAATGACCCATATATGGCAGACCAGTACCATTATCTTTAAATGAAATATTAACTCTTACCATAATCTTCATTTTAAACTATTTTTTATTCTTGCATGTATGCATTTCACTATAATAACCCAAGTACATACTGTATTACAGTTAAATAATTTACTTTAATGCATTTATTCAAATATGTATACAACTTGTTTAAAATGTAATATTACTAAATAATCACTATTTACTATGAATAATATATGTATACAATATTCATACAATTATGTTACTTTTACAATATTATGTATTTCACTTAATTAGCTTATAAGTTCATTATAATGTGTATATAATGTGTATTAATATGTTAGGACTATTAACTGTCGATGGTACGCCATTTTCGTGCGGCCGAGCAATGTATTATAATTACAAATCATAATAGAAAAATAGATAAATAGATAGATAGACAGCCCTCTGCGAGCCTGGGAAAAGGAAATGAGGTTGCAAGTTACACTGAGGAAAGCTGACGACAGCGGCCAGTAAGGAGATGATGCAGTTAGCTCTCAGCAGTCCTCTCGTGAACAAAGACCTAGTAACCATACACACACATATACACACATACTCACACACAGGCTTCTTAAACTTTCCATCCACGAGGAACACACGTGATACGTCTCCTGTTTCACCAGAGTTTAGGAAAGAGAGCTCAGAAGGGGACAAGCGATACTAGAGGCAGGTCGAAGGGGAGAAGGGCTTAGCAACTCGAGAGACAGAGAGAGAGAGAGAGGGAGCGAGACTCTATACTTACGCTCTGTGTGAGAGACTTGTTAATATTTCCAAGACAAATAAAAATAGTCCCATACTATTCTTTACCTCTCCTGTCACTACATGACAAATGGGAAGCTACTCCAAGATATAAAAACCGCTCGTCCATAAATCTAAAATACAGTATATATATAACTCAACCACAAAGGAACCTACATAGTCTTTTATGACACAAAGTCATTTATGACACAATTTCTTAAGAGGACGAGCAACACCGATTGTACAACATCCACAAAAAACTGACGGCAGCTGGCTCCACCCCAGCTGTGACATAGATGGGCTTGTAACCAATCAGAACTAGGTGTTGGACACACCGGAGGGGGAACCCAGGCCCGTAACCAGGTGGTGGGGGGTGTACCCCCCACCTCCCTCTCGCCACGTCCTTCTACTCCACTACCTTGTTACTACCCTACCTCCCACCGTTCTTACCACCACAACAACCTCTCCCACCCCCTCCTCATACATCCCCCCCTCCCATGTGGATCCCCCCCACGTCCCCCTTCCCAGGCAACTGGGGGAAGGATATTTCCCCCCTACCTGCCTTCCATGTCCCTGTACTCCTCTTTGGCCCTTCCTTTGTGTCTTATGGTGGTCTCCTCCCATCCCTCGATCCCCATCCACCCCCTCCTGGCCTTATCAGCTCCCCCTACCCCCCACCCCCTACCCGCACCCCCTAGCACCTCCCCGGCCTCGAATATTTTGCGTATTTTTTACGCTTTATGGCACGTGTTTTTGAATCATTACCCGTAATTTATTGGTGTCTGCATACAGATATCCACACCACAACTACTTTAGCTGTCTTTAGTCAAAACCAGTTTGAAAAAAACATTTTATTTTATGCAGACGCATGGAAGCATGTTGGAGCCTTCAAAACGAAACGAAAC
This sequence comes from Coenobita brevimanus, assembly GCF_032717465.1. Lineage (NCBI taxonomy): Eukaryota > Metazoa > Arthropoda > Malacostraca > Decapoda > Coenobitidae > Coenobita > Coenobita brevimanus. The sequence goes on along the minus strand of NC_137011.1, from coordinate 25,663,713 downwards.
GAAACGAAACGAAAACTAGATTTGACAGCTCGGAGGGGAGGGGAGGGGGGAGAGGAGGTTAGGCGAGGGGAGGGGAGGGAAGGAGAAGAGAGAGGAGGGGAGGGAAAGGAAGGGAAGGGGATGGAGGGGCGTGGAGGTTTGAAGAGGGGAGAGAAAGGGAGGATAATTTTTACTATTTATCATATTTTCATTGGGGGATTCATGACCTATTTCCCTTGCTAGATTTGACAGCTCGGCGGGGAGGTAAGGGGGAAGAGGAAAGGGGAGGGGAGGTTAGGCGAGGGGAAGGGAAGGGAAGGGAAGGGAAAGGGAGGGAGAGGATTGGAGGTATGAGGAGAGGAGAGGAGGGAAGGATAATTTTTATTTATCATATTTATTTAGGGGGTTTGTTACTATTTTTTTTTCCTAAGCATATTACAATGGTTAATAAAATCTATACACCCCCCAAAAAATTGATTTTGGTGATTTTTGTACGTATTGTTGCAAAGAAAACAGGTGCGAACGGCGTATTTTCTTTCTCGCCGGAGCCGCGACGGGTAACTATTATAAACTTTGACGGCCTATAGCACGGTAACTATTGGGTCTAGGAGGGTGGGGTTTGCATTTTCAGGTGTGTGAATTCAAACTCTATAAATCGGGCATAAAACTTTTAACCTTTGAGGAAGTCGAAAAATTGGCCTGTTTTTGCGTCCTGGGGGACAGTCGAGGCTGGAGAATTGCTACCCTAGGGGTTAATGCATGAGAGACTTAGTTTTTACGCCTATCAACCCGTCAAAATCTTCTACAGCAGTATCCACTAATTTTTAATAATATCCAGCTCAATCCTGCATCATCCTTGAACATGTTTAGAGTTTCATTCACTCGGAATTTATCTTGGATAGGTCATATTGCGTCTCTTGTAAAATCTGCTTCCAAGAGATTAGGTGTAATAAGCCGACTCCGTGCCTTCTTTTCCCCTGCACAGTTGTTGACTTTATACACGAGCTTCATTTGCCCCTGTTTAAAGTACAACGCACATGTGTGGGGAGGCTCCCCACATACAGCTCTTCTCAATAGGGTGGAGTCAAAGGCTTTTCGTCTCATCAGTTCTTCTCCTCTTACTGGCTCCCTTCAACCTCTGTTTCTTCACTGCACTGTTGCCTCCTTATCTCTTTTCTGTCGTTACTTCAATGGTCACTGCTCCTCAGAACTGTCTGCTTGCATCCCTCCACCTCTGATGGATGCGTAGCACTCGTCTAGCAACAAACTCTCATCTCTTTTCTGTCCAACTTTCTAATGCACGAGTTAACCGTTACTCTCAGTCCTTCATTTATGCAACAGGTCAACTCTGGAACTGTCTCCCTCTGTTTGTATTTCCTCCAGTCTTTCAAATGCAGTGTCCAGGCATCTCGAAATGAAGGAATCTTGAATTTGGCTCTCTTTTGCATTGTTTTTGTTTTTTATTTGGGAGGAACTGTTTTGCGGGCTCAGCCTCTGGTTCCTTCTTCCTCTCATAAAAAATAAAAAATAATGAAATTAAACTATGATGTAGTTTGTGTCCTTAAGTGTCTCAGTCCCACGTGATGGGATATCAAGCATCATGGTGAGCATGAAAGTTTTTGCTTGTTCCAGTTTCCATTCTGCCAGCTTAATTAATTCAGTCATTTCCTATGTGTGATGAGCTTCTGACGAAAAATTTTTAATCACTGATTGCAAAGTCCTAAGTGGTTTATCAATGATCTCCAGCATTATTGAGAAGTCGTTGAAAGTATCCAAACAAATTTCATTACTCATTACATCCTGTGCAACTGCTGTCGAGCCTGTTGGGGCGATAAGGCATCCTTGCCTCAATATATGTTGAGGGTGTAAGTGAGCCGATCCTCTTGCCGTATACAGGAGAATCCATGGAATAAGTCTGCTCATCGTTACCAACCGAGAAATAACTTTAAGTAGGTAACTCAGTCATGCTGAGAAAGATGATTGTGATGATGAGGCTTATAAACTGGCTCTTGAAGAACAACTGTGCTCTACATTGCTCGATGTTTCACCTATAGAAGGAGTTTAAATCGATTCTCAGATCATGTAAATGTTGCAATGTGGCATTTGCTGTAACAGTTGCAAGTATCTTTGTTTGTTTGGCATACGACAGTAATTTGTTCCCATATGTATTAATTTCTTCTTGTTTATTGTCATCGTATGTACTAGGTTGTTCGGTTGTATCCGATGTTTCATAATTGCTGGCTAATTTCCTCTAGGCCCTTTTTAAATGCACTATATGAATATGTTTTTCTTCATCACTTGACAGCACCTTAATTACTACTTTGTTGGCTGTTTTCTTAATAACTCTGTATGGGCCTTCAGATTTTTGTGACATTTGTCTCTAGTGTGAATGATGATATAGAACAGGTCGTTTATGTCAATATTTGATTATTTTTATTTTTTGTCAAATGACTCCGTCATTTCTTCCTTTGACCTCGTTAATTGTTTCTCCACTATTGTATGTACCTCTTGGCTTTCACGTAAACAAAGTTTAGGGTAATAGTCATAACTGTATATTGGTAATTCTTCACCCACAAGGATCTCATATGGTAAACGTTTGTCTGTCCCGTGGGTAATGAAATGGGGTGTGTCTCCCATAGACATACCTCCTAATCCTTTAAGCAATCCATCTGTGCAAACTATAGATGGTTTTGTGATATTAGGATAGGCCAAACAAACAGGAGTAGACTTTAGCACCAGTCAACTACTCCCAAGGTGGATGGAAAGCTGATGACGGGGAGAGCTGGATCTCCCGCTTCATCAGCCCTCGGGACCAGTTTCCGACCATCTCCCTTTGTTGAACTTTTTCAGTGTCTCAGTAACACAGAGAGTAGGCCAGCATGCTCTCCAATACAAATTTCTGTAATATCTACACCAAAAAACATGCACAGTACACACTACACTTAATTTTCCAAAATTTAAAAAGTAAAATGGCTTCAGAAAATCAGGCCTCGGAGTCTGCAGCGGGGTAGGGACCATAAATTCCCAAACCATCAGCTTCTCTCCAGGTGACAACTCAGAGAGATGCCAGGAACCACTTTCTGACTCACTTCTTCATTTCTGCAACATTCGTGGCCTTTCCTCTAACTTTCTCTCTCTTGAGCACCACCTCTCCTCCTCTAAACCTCACCTTCTTTTCCTAACTGAGACTCAGCTGTCTGAGGCAACTGACAGCAAACCCTTTTCTCTATCCTCCTACTTCCTCTATACTAATTTCAATGTCAAAGGTGGCTGTTGTGTATATATACGCAACGACTTATCTTCCTCTCATGTTCCTGAACTTGATTCTTCAGAATTCTCTATACTCTGGCTTTAGCTTTCCTGTCATTGTCTGAATAAATATAACTGCGCTGTTTACTTATCCCCTAATTCTACTGACTATCAAAAATTATTCAACTATCTTACTTCAATGAAACACATTCAATCCATTTCTCCTTTCTCTGAAATCTCCATTATAGGAGATTTCAATGTTCACGACCACCTTTGGCTCTCCTCTCCTTTGTCTGATCCTCCTGGTGAACAAGCCAAAACCTTTTCTATCCTTAATGACCTAGAGCGGCTTGTACAGCACCCTACCCGTATCCCTGACCGCTATGGAGAGAGCTTCAACATACTTAACCTCTACCTTACAACTAACCCTTCTGCTTACACTGTTAATGTTTTCTCTCCGTTGGTCTCCTCCGATTACAACCTCATCACCTTAACTTGTCCTATCGCTCTGGTACGATCTGTGGACCCTCCAAAGAAACGTTGTCTGTGGCACTTTGGAGCTGCGGATTGGGAGGCCCTTAGGCAGTAGTTCTTTGATTTTCCCTGGAATGAATATTGCTTCTATGGCCGGGAGCCATATGACTGTGCCTTGCGCATTACGAAGGTTATTCTCTTGGGCATGGAAGCATACAATCCTTTCTCATATCCTTTGACTAATGCAAGAAAGCCTTGGTTTAATCACGCTTGTCCTAATGCTCTCCACAACAAGGGGAGGGCCTATAAAATGTACCGGAGCCAACCCACCCCTGAATCAAATTGTTTATATGTTTCTGCCCAGAATCATTCTTAGTCTGTTCTTCGCTCTGCTAAAAATAATTTCTTTCTTACTAAATGCTCTCAATTCTCCAACTCGAATTATTCCCGTTCCTTCTGGCACCTTGCCAAAAACCTTTCTAACAACTTTACCTCATCATCCTTCCCTCCTCTTTTCTACTTTGATGGCTCTGTTCTTTTTGTTCTACTGATAAAGCAGATCTCTTTGCGCAGACTTTCTCCTCCAATTCCACCTTAGATGATTCTGGTGCTGTTCCTCCATCACTTCCCCCCCTCTGACTTCCTCATGCCTGACATTAAAATTTCTTCAGCTGATGTATTTTCTACCATCACAGGCCTTAGCACTAACAAGGCGTATGGGCCTGATGGAGTCACTCCTGTTGTTTTCAAGAACTGTGCTTCTGTGCTTACACCCTGCTTAGGTGAACTCTTTCACGTCTGTCTATCAACTAATACCTTTCCTTCTTGCTGGAAGTTTTCTCTCATTCAGCCAGTCCCCAAAAAGGGTGACTATTCCCAACTCTCTAGTTATCGTCCATTTGCGTTAACATCCTGTATCTCAAAAGTTTTCAAGTCTATTCTTAACATAAAAATTTAAAAGCATCTGTCCTACAACAACCTTCTTTCTAATCGTCAGTATGGGTTCTGTCAGGGACGCTCCACTGGCGATCTTCTCACCTACCTTTTAGACTCCTGGCCATCCTCCTTTCGGGACTTTGGCGAAAGCTTTGCTATTGCCATTGACATCTCAAAGGCTTTGGATCGAGTCTGGCATAAATCTTTAATTTCCAAACTGCCCTCTTACGGTTTCTATCCTTCTATCTGTACCTTCATCTCTAGCTTCTTTTCTGGTCATTATATTGCCACTGTTGTAGATGGCCATCGTTTTTCTCCTAGATCTATCATCAGTGGTGTTCCTCAGGCTTTATCCTGTCACCGGGTTTCTTCCTTTAATTCACAAATAACCTTCTAAGCTGTACATCCAACCCTATTCACTCATATGCTGATGACTCTACCCTTCACCTTTCCCTTCTGTTCCCACGACGTCCATCTCAACAGTTACTTCAACAAACAAGGGCTGAGGTTATGGCACACCTAATGTCTGACTTGGCTCGTATCTACGACTGGGGTAAAAATAATCTTCTTGTTTTTAATGCACCAAAGACTCAGTTCTTACACCTATCAACCCAACAAAATCTTCCACAAGTATACCCACTAATGTTTAATAATATTCAGCTTAATTCTGCATCATCCTTGAATATGCCTGGGGTTTCATTCACCCGCAAATTGTATTGGAAAGATCATATTACATCTCTTGTAAAATCTGCTTCCAAGAGATTAGGTGTGCTAAGCCGACTCCATTCCTTCTTTACCCTTACACAATTGTTCACTCTATACACGGATTTTATCCGCCCCTGTGTAGAGTACAATTCTCATGTGTGGGGAGGTTCCCCACATACAGCTCTTCTCAATAGGACAGAGTCAAAGGCTTTTCATCTCATTAACTCTCCTCCTCTTACTGGCTCCCTTCAACCTCTGTCTCTTCGCTGCACTGTTCCATCTTTATCTCTTTTCTACTGCTACTTCAATGGTCACTGCTCCTCAGAACTGTCTGCTTGCATCCCTCCACCTCTACGATAGGTGCATAGCCCCCGTCTAGCAACAAACTCTCATCCCTTTTCTGTCCAACTCTCTAATGCAAGAGTTAACCGTTACTCCCAGTCCTTCATTTATGCAGCAGGTCAACTCTGGAACTGTCTCCCTCTGTCTGTATTTCCTGTTTCCTATGTTCTCCAGTCTTCCAAACGCAGTGTGTCCAGGCATCTCGAAATGATTGGATCTTGATTTTGCCTTTCTCTTGAATTTTGTTTTTCTCTTGGAGGGAACAGTTATTGCGGGCTCGTGGCCTTGGTTCCTTCTTCTCACATGGAAAAAAAAGTGAGTGGAAAGCTAATGACTTGGAGAGCTGGAGCTCCCGTTTCATCAGCCCACGGGACTAGTTCCTGATCTTCACCCGTTACTGAACTTTTTCAGTGTTTCAGTAACACAGAGAGTAGGCCAGTTCATTCTCCAATACAAGTTTCTCAAACTGTCAGCACTAAACTACATGGACAGTACACATTACACTTCCTTAAAAAAAAAAAATGGCTTTAATAACCAATCCTCGGATTCTCCACTAGAGGGGGGGACCCAAAAATGCCCCCAGCATCCGCCCCTCTCGTGGTGACGACTCAACGAGTTACAAGGAACCACTGTCTCACTCACTTCTTCATTTCAGCAAAATTCGTGGCCTTTCCTCTAACTTTCTTCTGAGCACTACCTCTCCTCCAAATCTCATCTTCTCTTCATAACTGAGACTCAGCTGTCTGAGGCAACTGATGGCAAACCCTTTTCTGTATCGTCCTACTTTATCTCCTACTCATATCAAAGCCAAAGGTGGCTGTTGTGTATATGTATGCTATGACTTATCTTGCTGTCATATTCCTGAAAGTGATTCTTCTGAATTTTCTACTCTCTGGCTTCGGCTTTCCTGTCATTTTCCGACTAAAAATATCTATGCTGTTTACTTACCCCATAATTCTACTGACTACAAAAAATTATTCGACTATCTCATTTCTACGTTGGAACACATGCTATCCGTTTCTTCTTTCACTGAAATCTCCTTTCTAGGAGATTCCAATGTTCACCAACACCTTTGGCTCTCCCCTCGTTTCACTGATCCACCTGGTGAACAAGCCTACATCTTTTCTATCCCTAATTACCTAGTTCAGCTTGTACAGCACCCTACCCATATCCCTGACCATTTTGGAGAGAGTTCCAACATACCTCTTCCTTACAACTAATCCTTCTGCATAAACTATTAATCTTTCCTCTCCGTTGTGCTCGTCGGATCATAACTTTATTACCCTAACCTGTCCTATCACTCCAGTATGGCTTGTGGACCCTCCAAAGAAACGTTGTTTTTGGAACTATGGAGCTGCTGATTGGGAGGCACTCAGGCAGAACTACTTTGATTTTCCCTGGAATGATTATTGCTTCCATGGCCAGGAGCCATCTGAGTGTGCCTAGCACATTTCAGAGGATATTCTCTCGGGCTTGGAAGAATACATTCTTTTCTCATACCCTTTGACTACTGCAAGAAAGCCTTGGTTTAATCATGCTTGTTCTAATGCTGTCCACAACAAGGGGAGGGCGTATAAAAGGTTTCAGAGCCAACCCACCCATGAATCACACGTTCTTTGTTTCTGCCCAAAATAATGCTAAGTCTGTTCTTTGCTCTGCTAAAAAATTATTTCCTACATACTCATTGCTCTCAACTCTCCAACTCTACTTTTTCCTGCTCCTTCTGGCACCTTGCCAAAAACCTTTCTAATGACTTTACCTCATCATGCTTCCCTCATCATTTCTACTCCGATGGCTCTGTAGCTATTTCCTCTACTGATCAAGCAGATTTTTTCCACTCAGACTTTCTCTTCTAATTCCACTTTAGACGATTCCAATGCTGTTCCTCCATCACGTCCCCCCTTTGGCTTTCTCATGGCTGACATTAAAATTTCTTCAACTGATGTATTTTCTGCCATCACTGTCCTCAATACTAACAAGGCATATGGGCCTAATGGGGTCCCTCTTGGTGTCCCCAAGAACTGTGCTTTTGTGCTTACACCCTGTCAAGTATTTCTTTAGCCTTTATCTATCAACTTGCTCCTTTCCTTCTCGCTGGAAGTTTGCTCTCATTCACCCAGTCCCAAAGAAGGGTAACCATTCCCAACCCTCTAACTATCGTCCAATTGCTTTAACATCCTGTTTCTCAAAAGTTTTCGAGTCAATTCTTAATAGAAAAATTTTAAAGCATCTTTCCTATCACAACCTTCTTTCTGATCGTCATTATGGGTTCCGTCAGGGACGCTCCACAGGCGATCTTCTCACGTACATTTCAGACTCCTGTCATCCTTCTTTCGAGACTTTGGCGAAAGTTTTGCTATTGCATTTGACATCTCAAAGGCTTTCGATCGAGTCTGGCATAAATCTTCAATTTCCAAACTGCCCTCTTACGGTTTCTATCCTTCTATCTGTGCCTTCATCTCTAGCTTCCTTTCTGGTCATTCTATAGCCGCTGTTGTAGATGGCCATCGTTCTTCTCCTAGATCTATCAACAGTGGAGTTCCTCAGGGCTCTGTCCTATAACCAACTCTCTTCCTTTAATTCATCAGTGACCTCCTAAGCTGTACATCTAACCCTATCCACTCATATGGTGATGACTCCACCCTTCACCTTTCCATATGGTTCCCACAACGTCCATCTCAGAAGTTACTGCAACAAACAAGGGATGAGGCTATGACACACCTAATGTCTGACTTGGCTCGTATCTCCGTCTGGGGTAAAAATAATCTTGTTGTTTTTAATGCATCAAAGACTCAGTTCTTACACCTATCAACCCAACAAAATCTTCCACAGGTGTACCCAGTAATATTTAATAATATTCAGCTCAATCCTGCATCATCCTTGAATGTGCATGGGGTTTCATTCACTCGCGACTTATCTTGGAAAGATCATATTACGTCTTGTAAAATATGCTGCCAAGAGATTAGGTGTGCTAAGTCGACTCCATTCCTTCTTTACCCCTGCACAATTGTTGACTCTATAACCAGATTTTATCCGCCCCAGTGTGGAGTACAATTCTCATGTGTGGGAAGGTTCCCCACATACAGCTCTTCTCAATAGGGCAGAGTCAAAGGCTTTTCGTCTCATTAACTCTCCTCCTCTTACTGGCTCCCTTCAACCTCTGTCTCTTCGCCACTCTGTTGGATCTTTATCTCTTTTCTATCGCTATTTGAATGGTCACCGCTCCTCAGAACTGTCTGCTTGCATCCCTCCACCTCTACGACAGTTGCATAGCACCCATCTAGCAGCAAACTCTCATCCCCTTTCTGTCCAACTCTCTATTGCAAGAGTTAACCGTTACTCCCAGTTCTTCATTTATGCAACAGGTCAACTCTGGAACTGTCTCCCCCTGTCTGAATTTCGTGTTTCCTATGATCACCAGTCTTTCAAACACGGTGTGTCCAGGCATCTCGAAATGATCGGATCTTGATTTTGCCTCTCTCTTGTATTTTGTTTTTCTCTTGGAGGGAACAGTTATTGCGGGCTCATGGCCTTTGGTTCCTTCTTCCTCACATTGAAAAAAAAAGAAGGTGAATGGAAAGCTGATGACAGGGAAAGCTGGAGCTTCCGTTTCATCAGCCCTCTGGACTAGTTCCTGATCATCCCCCGTTAATGAACCTTTTCAGTGTTTCAGTAACACAGAGAGTAGGCCAGCTCGTTCTCCAATACAAGTTTCTCAAACTGTCAACACTAAAGTACATGGACAGTACACATTACACTTCCTTTTCAAAAAAAAAAAAAAAAAAAGGCTGAAATAACCAATCCTGTGAGTCTCCAGGGGAGGGGAACATAACTGCCCCCAGTATCCGCCCCTCTCGTGGTGACGACTCAACGAGTTACGGGGAACCACTGTCTCACTCACTTCTTCATTTCTGCAACATTTGCGGCCTTTCCTCTAACATTCTTCTGAGCACCACCTCTCCTCCAAATCTCATCTTCTTTTCGTTACTGAGACTCAGCTGTCAGAGGCAACTGATAGCAAACTCATTTCTATATCCTCCTACTTTCTCTCCTACTCATATCAAAGCCAAAGGTGGCTGTTGTGTATATGTATGCTATGACTTATCTTGCTGTCATATTCCTAAAATAGATTTTTCTGAATTCTCTACTCTCTGGCTTCGGCATTCCGGTCATTTTCCGACTAAAAATATCTATGCTGTTTACTTACCCCATAATTCTACTGACTTCGAAAAATTATTCGACTATCTTATTTCTACGTTGGAACACGTGCTATTCATTTCTCCTTTCACTGAAATCTCCAGTCTAGGAGATTTCAATATTCACCACCACCTTTGGCTCTCCCCTCGTTTCACTGATCCACCTGGTGAACAACCCTACATCTTTTCTATCCCTAATTACCTAGTTCAGCTTGTACAGCACCCTACCCATATCCCTGACCATTTTGGAGAGAGTTCCAACATACCTCTTCCTTACAACTAATCCTTCTGCATAAACTATTAACCCCTTAACCGCGGGTATTGTTTTGGTCTGACTGTCCTCTCCCGCTGGGGTTTCACCCAAATGTAAACAAACCTTTAAACCTTAATAACTCTGCACAGAATAAAGCTAGAGAAAAAAAATTAGGTACCATTAGAAAGTACTAACCTTCAGCTTTCCATTGATGTAGGTTTCATGACTTTGTTGACTTTCACAGGACGGGCAGAGCCGTTAGAAGTGAGGGATGTAAAATCACTATTTTACGCCCCACACACCAGTACCAAATGCCAACCACTCTCTCATAATAGTAATATAAACATATATGAACACTGTACATACGATAAACACCCACTCTATGTTCACTGAGGTAGGTAAAAGGCACTTCACTGCGGCTGCGCCCACACTTCACTGCGGCTGCGCCTCACTTCACTGCGGCGTCACCTGCTCACCGACGTTTCAGGCGATCTTTTCATTATTTCTAACTTCTAATATTATTTTACATATAATCTGGGCAATATACATTATATTTACACTGCACTTATTACTATATTGCGTCACTGTCGCATCACAGAATTACACAAGTGCCGCAGAATTACACAAGTGCCGCAGATTCTCTTATTACAATATCACTTATTATACTGGCCAATATTTACATTTTTTTCTAGGCAAAATATCCCTTATTACTACATTATCCATTATACAATTATTGGTAAGGCACGTCACTGTCACATCACTGTATATCACTGTCACTTTCAATATTTACTCAGAGAGTGGTACTCGGCAAAGCACGGAGTCACACAGAGAGCGACTTGGCATTCCAGGCACTGGTGTGTGCTCATTTTTCTCGTCCGAGGCCTCCGTGTGGTGTTATGACATACTCTGCAGCGGCCCTGTGACAACCTGCCGCTTGCTGTAAGAGGCAATTTCACAAGCTGGTGCCGGCTCATGTAATTGCGGCACTCAAGACGGTCAGGTTGTGTGTCAGAGTGTCGCCTCGGGATCAATGCCGTCACCTGACCACATCGTGCAAGCAGCTGCTGCACGACAGTCTTGGAGAACTGTCTCAGGGATGGTTGCCTTATGCCCCCGACTTGTGTCTTGTAGAGGATGAAGGCGTTGAGCATGCACATATCGAGCATGTGCAGGCAAGCCTTCCTGTACCATCGGGTGTTTCTCCTGAGACAGTCGATTTCGCCAATCATCATATCAGACTTATCAACAAGTCTCATGTTGACATTGTAATCAATGACGGCATCAGGCTTCATGATTGGCTCTCCCGTCCTGTAGCTGACCTTCCCAGTTCTCTGCAATTCCCCCTTGTGGATGGTGCTGATCATATTCACGACCTTCTTGTCATGCCACCTGATCGCCAGAAGCTTGTCTGACTTCTTCAGGTGCACGTCTCCCTTGGATGAGGATGATGCTTCTGGGAAACTTGGCCACTCTTTCCTATAGCTCCGTATAGTGCCAACAGTGCCAATGCCGTGTTCAGCCAGGTATTTGGAGAGTTTTGGTGCTGTGTAGTAATTGTCTGTGTACAGCACATGATTACCACCAAAATACCTCTCCATCAGCACTTTTACAACGGAGCCAGAGAAGCCAAGGGGGTCTTTCCTGTTCACGTCCATTGTGCTAGCAGAGTAGATGACAAAATCCAGGATATACCCCATCTCACAGTCACACAGCACAAAGAACTTTATCCCAAAGTGGTGGCGTTTGCTGGGGATGTACTGCATGAATTTGAGACGTCCTCTGAACAATACCAGGGATTCGTCTATGATGACTTTCTGCATAGGACGGAAAAATCGCATAAATCGATCCCTAATCCTGTTGAGAAAATCCCTCACTTTCCACAAAGGGTCAGTTTGGGACGGGTTTCCATTGTCAGTGAAGTGCAGGTATCCTAGCAGCTGTCGGAACCGATCCCGTGACATATACTTCCCGAATATTGGGATAGAAGTAATGTCATCCACGAGCCAGTACTCCTCCAACTCATGTCTCTTGATATGGGGCATCAAAAACATTAGTGCAAAGAACACATACAGCTCTCTGATCCCGACAGGCAATCATGACACTTGCTTTGGTGAGCCAATAGGTCCCAGCCCTTCTGCTGCACACTGAACTGCATACCTATTGGTCTCATTGCTGACATGCTGCACGATTTCGTCATCCATGAAGGCCAGGAAGTAGTCCACAAAATCATCTACGTTGCATGGAAAGGCAGACTGTATTCCAGCATTTGTCATATCAAACGGCGGATTGTGTGGCTGAAAATCTGCACCGTCAGACCAAACAAATGCATCAACCTTCCCTGTGCGTGGTTCAGTGGAAGTGGCAGGTCGCATTGCACTCGTTTCCCCATGAGAAGGAGCTGAGGTGGAGGCAATGGGTGAGGCAATGGGTGAGGCAGGAGGTGAGGCAGGAGGCGAGCGGGAGGGGGGTGAGGCAGGAAGATAGCGGGAGGGGGGTGAGTGCGGGGGCGGTGAGTGGGGGGGTGGCGAGGGTGAGGGAGCTGAGCGGGGGGCAGGCGGGGGGGTTACTGACCTGGTGCGTGGTGAAACTTGACCCTTTCTTCCCCGCTTATCACCTCACTTATCACCTTGCTTATCACCCAGCTTTGCCCTCCAACTGCCACGCATCCCCTTTGTTCTAGGCCGGCCTGCCCTGCCTGCACGGCCTGCACGGCCTGCCTTCCCTCGCTTTGCAGGCTCTGGGAATTCGTATTCCTCAGATGATGTAGACTGAGGAGGGGGCACGGCAGAAGATGAAGATGATGTGAGGGCAATAGGGCTAGGGGAACGGGAAAGTGATGGGAAATGCTTACTAGGGCCTGGTGTAGGAGACGTAAGTCTGCACTTCACTCCCTTCCCACGTGCAATACCAGTTTTCCCCATAGGCGCCTTCCCTTTCCCAGAGTAAGTTGGGGGTGGTGGTGGGGAAACAACACGATCACTTTCATCACTGTCACTGTCAATGGTAAAGGGTTCACCACCAATCACTGCAAAATCGTCACTACTTGCTGTAAGTGTATCACTTTCACTGCCACAGTCCAGAGTAGTACTTACAGTTTTGTCCAGCTCTGTTCTAATTTCTGGAGTGCTCAACCCCTTCTGCCTCGCCGTCGGCAGTTCCTTCACCGGTGTAGAGGTAGAAGGCACACTAGCACTGATCACTTTCGAGGAGGAAGCAAGCGACAGTGAGTCGGGACGGAGCGCCATTCTCACGCACAGAGCTGGACAGATACTGACTGATGTGAGTCAGGGCAGGGGTGGGGGGGGCCCCCTCGGGGTTGGAGGAGGGAGGTGAGGGATGGCTGGCATGAAAGAACTCGACAGCTACTCTTGGGTGAGACAATTTGCGCACAGGAAAAACGCGCGGTGTTCAAAATATTCACGATCATTCCAGATTGACACCCGCGGTTTGGTCCAGTTTTGTCAATGTCATTCTGGAATGACACCCATGGTTAAAGGGTTAATCTTTCCTCTCCGTTGTGCTCGTCGGATCATAACTTTATTACCCTAACCTGTCCTATCACTCCAGTATGGCTTGTGGACCCTCCAAAGAAATGTTGTTTTTGGAACTATGGAGCTGCTGATTGGGAGGCACTCAGGCAGAAATACTTTGATTTTCCCTGGAATGATTATTGCTTTCATGGCCGGTAGCCATCTGATTGTGCCTAGCACATTTCAGAGGATATTCTCTCGGGCTTGGAAGAATACATTCTTTTCTCATACCCTTTGACTACTGCAAGAAAGCCTTGGTTTAATCATGCTTGTTCTAATACTGTCCACAACAAGGGGAGGGCGTATATAAGGTTTCAGAGCCAACCCACCCATGAATCACATCTTTTTTGTTTCTGCCCAGAATCATGCTAAGTCTATTCTTTGCTCTGCTAAAAAATAATTTCATACATACTCATTGCTCTCAACTCTCCAACTCGAATTCTTCCTGCTCCTTCTGGCACCTTGCCAAAAACCTTTCTAACGACTTTACCTCATCATCCTTCCCTCATCATTTCTGCTTTGATGGCTCTGTAGCTATTTCCTCTACTGATAAAGCAGATCTCTTCACTCAGATTTTCTCTTCTAATTCCACTTTAGAGGATTCCGGTGCTGTTCCTCCATCACTTCCCCCCTCTGGCTTCCTCATGCTGACACTGAAATTTCTTCAGCTGATGTGTTTTCTGCCATCACTGTCCTCAATACTAACAAGGCATATGGGCCTAATGGGGTCCCTCCTGGTGTCCCCAAGAACTGTGCTTCTGTGGTTACACCCTTCCAAGTATTTCTTAGCCTTTGTCTATCAACTTGTTCCTTTCCTTCTTGCTGGAAGTTTGCTCTCATTCAGCCAGTCCCATAGAAGGGTGATCATTCCCAGCCCTCTAACTATCGCCTAGTCGCTTTAACACTCTGTGTCTCAAAAGTTTTGAGTCTATTCTTAGCAGAAATATGTTAAAGCATCTTTCTTATCACAGCCTTCTTTCTGATTGTCAGTATGGGTTCCCACATAGATAACCCACTGGCGATCTTCTCACCTACCTTTCAGACTCCAGGTCATTCTTCTATAGGGACTTTAGCGAAAATATTGCCGTTGCACTTGACATCTCAAAGGCTTTCGATCGAGTCTGACATAGGTGTTTAATCTCCAAACTGCCCTCTTACAGTTTTTATCCTTGTATTTGCACCTTCATCTATAGCTTCCTTTCTGGTCTTTCTATAGATACTGTTGTAGATGGCCACCATTCATCTCGTAGATATATCAACAGTGGTGTTCCTCAGGGCTCTGTCCTATCACCAACTCTCTTCCTTTTATTCACCAGTGACCTAATGTGTACGTCTAAGCCCATTCACTCATACACTGATGATTCTACACTTCACTTTTTCATTCTGCTCCCACAACGTCCATCTCAGCATTTACTTCAGTAAACAAGGGATGAGGCCGTGGCACACCTAATGTCTGACTTGGCTCGTACCTCTGAGTGGGGTAAATATAATCCATTCATTTACCTTTTTTTTTTTTTTTTGCATTAAAGACTCATTAATTACACCTATCAACCCGGCAAAATCTTCCACAGGAGTACCCACTAATGTTTAAAAATATCCAATTCAATCCTGCATCATCTTTCATTCTCTTGGGACTTTGCTTGGAAAGATCATACTATATCCCTTGTAAATCTGCATGCAAGAGATTAGGTGTGATAAGCTGACTCTTTATCCCTGCACAGTTGTTGACTTTGTACATGCGTTTTATTTGCCGCTGTGTAGAAGAGTGGAAAAATGGAGTGATTATAAAAATACCAAAAAAGGGAGATTTAAGTGTGTGTGGCAATTGGAGGGGGATAACTTTGACACCTGTAGTTGCAAAAGTCTTTTCAAAATCTTATTGAACAGAATAGAGCCAGTAATTGATAAAATTTTAAGAGAAGAACACACGGGATTTAGAAAGAGTCGAGGTTGTAATGATCAGATTTTTATTGTAAGGCATCTAATGCAACAAGCTAATGAGATGAAAATGCCACTTAACATGTGTTTTGTGGATTTTGAAAAGGCGTTTGATAGTGTTTCACGTGGAGCTATGTTGAAAATTATGAGATTCTATGGTATACCAGAAAAGTTTGTAAATATTATTAGAAGCCTGCATGAAGGTACTTTTTGTAAGGTAATGGTGGGTGGTTCTTTGAGTGATCCATTTCAAGTTAGGTCAGGAGTGATTCAAGGAGTTCTTTCGCCATTGTTGTTTGTTTTGGTTATGGATTATGTTATGAAAAAGGTTGTAAGGAGAACAGGTGCAGGAATTAACTGGAAAGAAAATAAGAAGCTGATGGATTTGGACTATGCTGATGATATTGTACTGATTTGCGGAAGTATTTACGAGATGCAGAGGGTGCTCGATTGTCTGGTGGAGGAAGGAGAAAAAGTGGGATTGGTAATAAATTGTGGAAAGACTGAAATTATTAATATGAACGTGGAGAACAAAATCGATTGTGTAATTGGGAATAATGTGGTGAAGAATGTAGAAAAGTTTAAATATCTGGGAACGATTGTATCATCTAATGGATCATTAAACAATGAAATTGAGGAGAGGATTAGACAGGCTTGGCGAGCTGTTGGAATGTTGAAATCTGTTTGGAATAATAATATGCTTTCGGTACATACTAAAGTGAAAATTTACAAGTCCATGGTTAGACCCATTTTAATTTATGGGCATGAGTCATGGTACAGTACAATTGCAACAGATCAGAAAGTATTAGGATTTGAGAATAACATACTGAGAAGGATTCTTTGGGTAAAGTGGCAAGACAGAGTTACAAATGAAAGAGTAAGGGATATTACGAGAGTGGAACCAGTTAATGAATATGTGAGACTGTCTCGCTGGAAGTGGCTGGGGCACATATACAGAAAAGAAGGTTGTTTAATACAGGATGTGCCAGAGTGGATTGCTAGAGGAAGAAGAGGTAGAGGTAGGCCGAGGGAAACCTGGTTGAGGACAATGAAAAAAGAAGCAGGAGAGGAGTGTTGGTGGGACCTGAAGGAGATGGCAAGAGACAAATATTGGTGGAGAGAGTTCATTGAGACCCTATGCATCCCGTGGGGTGCCACAGGAAATGATTGATTGATTGATTGTAGAGTACAACTCTCATGTGTGGGGAGGCTCCCCACATACACCTCTTCTCAATAGGGTGGAGTCAAAGGCTTTTCATCTCATTATCTCTCGTCCTCTTACTGGCTTCCTTCAACCTCTGTCTCTTCGCAGCACTGTTGCATCTTTATTTCTTTTCTATTGCCACTTCGATGGTCACTGCCTCTCTGAACTATCTGCTTGCATCCCTTCGCCTTTATGACGGGCCTATAGCACCCCTCCTGTCAAACTCTCATCCCTTTTCTGTCCAGCTTTCTAATGCAAGAGTTAACCGATACTTCCAGTCCTTCATTTATGCAACAGGTCATCTCTGGAACTGTCTCCCTCTGTCTGTATTTCCCACTTCTTATGATCTCCAGTCTTTCAAATGCAGTGTGTTGAGGCAACTTGAAAGGAACGGATCTTGAACTTGGCTCTCTTTTGTATTTTTTTTTTTTTTTGAGGGAGGGGGGGTAGGAGCGGTTTCCGGGCTTCTGGCCTTTGGTTTCTTCTCCCTTGCAGTAAAAAAAAAAGTGCACTTGTAAGTTTATCTTTTAATTCATTAAATGCTACTTTTTGCTCCCCTTCCCACTGAAATGTAGCTTGTTTTTTCAGTAGTTGGAAAAAAGGTTCTGAAATTTTAGCAAATCTTTGTATAAACGCACAGCAGCAACCTATTAGACCTAGAAATTGTTTTACTTCATCCACATTTGTTTGTTCAGGGAAGTCTCTCACTGCTGTTGTTTTATCATCTGAGGTGTGTATACATTCTGCATCCAGCCTGTGGCGTAGGGATTTA
Organism: Coenobita brevimanus; assembly: GCF_032717465.1. Taxonomy (NCBI): domain Eukaryota; kingdom Metazoa; phylum Arthropoda; class Malacostraca; order Decapoda; family Coenobitidae; genus Coenobita; species Coenobita brevimanus. The sequence continues at coordinate 25,646,135 of NC_137011.1, read as the reverse complement.
AATTCCTTAAAGCAAAATTTAAATTGTGGCAGCTTTTTTTAAAAACCATCATTGGATAACTTGTGTAGGACCTGGTCTAGTTTTTGTAAATGTTCATCTATAGTGTGTTTTGCGATTATTATGTCGTCCAGATACACAAAAATATAATCTAACATGCCTTGTAATACACTATAGTATTCATTAATTGTTGGAATGTGCTGGAGCTGTCCTTAATTCCATCGGCATTCTTTTATACCGATAATGACCACTGTTTACTGAGAAAGCAGTGTATTTGTGTGATTCGTCATTTGGTAATACCCACTGAGGAAATCGAGTGTGGTAAATACATCATTTTCTTGCCCAGTATTATGCAAGACGCCATTTAACAGTCACATAGGGAACCGGCCTAGATTTTAATTTGCGATAATCAAGGACCTCATGCATTTCACCGTTATGTTTGGGAACAAAAAACAGTGGTGCTTTCCATGGTGACACTGATGGTTCAGTGATACCCAGTCTGAACATTTCATCAACATATTAATTTGCTAGGGTACGTTGTGAGTGTGCTATCCTATATCCTGGTACATAATTATATTGGTTATGTGTACGGGAGTAGGTTAATCTTGTGTTTAATCAGGAGAGTACGGCCTTACTTCTCACCATGTAATGGGACTGTCTGCCGGTGTTTTTGTAATTAATCTAGTAGATCATTTTCCACATCAAAATTTCCTGAGTGAATCAAATTCCTCTTCATGCACTCTGTCTATCGATTTTAATCTTACCTGATGTTCGACCTATTGTTACCTCACGTATAGAACCTGGACAAGTCTCTATATTGCGTATACAAGTTTCTTTTTTGATCTGCACCTCTTCATTAATCTGATTAATTAGGAACGCTTGAGTTTCCCTATCGTTATTCATCTGACATACGGTATTTACCACAGAGACTCCTTTCACTTTACAAGATTCTTCTAAGACAATAACAGTACAGTTCTTCAGTTTACTCATTATCGTTACATTCATATATGATTTAGATGGGATAACTACCTCATTGGTGAGATGTGCAGAATTAATGTGGGAAATTTATTGCCACCTCTGTCCCTAGGTAGAAGGAGCGGCAGAGATGGGAGGGAAGGGTGAGCTGTCTCATTGTCTTTGAGGTCGGACTGAAATGTTTGGCTATGGTGTTTAATCATTCCAACTCCCATTGATTTACTACAATTGTTGGGTGACACTTCTGATGAAGGAATCTCCTGTATGACTTCTCTGTCATAATTTGTCCCACTGAAGTATGGTATTAGGATGATATTTTCCTTTCTTATGGTACTTAGGCCTAAAAGGATGCCTTTACGAGGATTTGTTTGCCATCTACCTTATATAAGTCTAAATTCGATTCATCCATTAACGTCACTTTCTTCTATTTAAAAATCCTCTCTAATTCCTCCTGTGTTATTAAATTCTCTGGAGAGCCTGAATCCAAAAGTAATGTAATCTCTTCATCTTCACAAGATGCGGACACCAACATACACTCATTTCCATGTGTGTTCCCTATTTGAACTTAAGGTTTGGTTTTCTTTATGTATGGTCATCTTTTGTACTGGTATAACCTCCCCCGATTTCTATCTCTTGCCAGATCCCTCAATTCTGTAAGGGGTGGCAACAAACAAATTGCTTTTATGTTCCCCTGTCCAGTGCCACATAACTCCCTCGCTCCCAGCTCACATCCCCCTCTCTCATATATCTCTCCACTCCATCCCTACATCTCATCCTCCAATTTGAGAACAGATAATAATCTCTCTAACGTCATGCAATTTGCTGTCCAATGTCCTGTAGCCTTATTCCTCTTCCAGAAAGGCTCAAGTCCTTTATCTTTTTCCATATCTTCTTTGGTTTTAATGTAACACTGATTTTGTATGGCCTGGGCTAGCACAGTAATAACATGGTATAGGTCTGTCTCTAGAATGCGACCCATGAGATGGTTTACCATATTTTGTTTTTTCAGTGGTATGGTTTCTGCTTGGACTACGTGTAAATTTTTGAGGCTGCCTGTGGCCTGGTGTTTGCGAACGGTGCCTTGATGTCTATGTTGTTTTGTTTGTCTGTTCTCTGGCCGAGATCTACTTTGTTCTCAGCTTGTGCTAGATGTATTTATAGCTGTTGCTGTGTCTGTAATTCTCATCCCTGTTTTATTATTGGACTGAAGCATTTCAGGTACTCCAGCATATAACAATTCAATTCCACGTCATGAAAAAGGTCAAGTAACCATGATCCTGGATTATATGGGATTGTCTTTGCAGTCCTTAAGATTCTCTCAGGCAGTTTGCACAGCACAGCAATGCAACCCATAATAGTTATTAACTATAATGCATTGATGATATTCCTCCATTAACTGTGATCAAGTCTGAGTTTCCTAATCTGGCTAATTGAGTTCTTTTAACACCTAACCGCCGAGTGTTGGTCAGAACTGTCAGAAAATCAGTGGCCAGGTGGCACCGGGTATCGGTAGGAACTGCACTTGTTTTCTCGGCACAGTTTGAAGTGGCCGCCACTTTATCTGACCACCAAAAGCTCAGGGGAGATTCCCTCCAGCCAGCCCAACCATACCTCAGTTGTCTCTGTGACTTTGCCAGGTGTATGATGGTCTTTTCTTAACCTTACTCGTCCGATTTCATTCCCACCTCACGTGGACTTTTGCCTCATTCACCCCTGTCAAGCCTCTTTCCAGGAAGATAGGGAAAGTACTCAGCGATAGTGCCATAGGGCGTGCCTTGGACACCACTGTGTCGAGTTTATGCAGTGATGGAGAAGTTATCACGCTGACAGCAAAGCCATAGTTGAGGCTGCAGGCAGTGTGACACGATCACATCCTGTTCTCACAGCAAATTAGTTCTCTTCCTCACGTTATTACTCATCAGTGCAACGCCCTACAGACCTTGGGATAATCTCATTCTCAAGAAAAAGAGTTGATGTGTAACATGGTCTTTAATTAATTTCCTAACTGCTGTAGTTTCTGATATATTAAGGTTAGAAGTAGTGCTACTTTGTTTTTGTTTTTTCTATACTGAGGTGAGGTGCAGATTTTAGCCTGGTGGTTAGGGGTTAATCATAGACACTAGCTGTGATATCACTTAAAACCTAGGGAAGTGTGTGTTTGTCTGATGAGATCTACGATTTTATGTACTTCTGGAGCTGTACCTGTTAAAAAATTTCTACCTCTAGAAATTTTCATTAGGAACTCTGTTCTATATTCATTATATGTCCCAGTGTGTAAGAATTTATTTGACGAGCAGAGTTTTCAGCCGGACATCATTTTTGAGTAACTGTAGATGCAAGGCATGCTATCTTCTCTTTCTCATCCGTTATACTTCTAACAAATAGCTGATCACACTCATTTATGACTCTGTGGATATCAATTCTATCTTTGTCAGTGCCTGAGAATTTAAGAACATTTTTGCCGTTGTGATACACATATATTAGAAGTTGATTTCTCCAGGCATTGTGTGGATTCTGTGGGGAGTGCAAATCACTGTCGCCTATTGCACAAGTCATTGTCTTTGTTTGTCCAAGTTCACTTGAACTGCTTTGCAACTGTGTCATATGTGTTTCCAGATCTGTGTACTCTGTTGTATAAATTGTTTGGGTCTACTAAATTTTCATTAGTATGTAAAGTTTGTCTATAATCTTCGCTATCTAGGTTTGAAAAATCTGGCCATGATATGTCATCATCCTCAATTACTCCCACACGTGATGTGTTTGTTTCTTAATCAAGTGTATGTGGAAAGTTATGTGTTATTTCCATTTTCCTCTCGTTCTGCTAACTGAGTCGTTATTGGCTTGTTGGAGATTTCCTACACAACTACTTGTTCCCACTAATTGTGAATCGTCATTGGGTATCACAAATGCTGGTGCTTTTTTAACATACTGTAATAATATTAATCACTAGATCTCATTAATAAGCTCATATTGCTAACGAGTGTTGCCTAGTTATTCTTATAAACCACGTTTTTTTTTTTTTTGTGGCAAATGTATAATTGTGTATCACTTATTTATTGGCAGCACTAAAACTTCATGATTATAAAAAGATAAATAGCCTACTGGGAAGAACAAAAAATAAAGTATGTTCATCTCACTGATGTAAGTACATATGCACTGCACTGGGTCCTGTTGTCAGCAGATGCCATCATCAGCTAGGTAGGTGGGTCGGTAGGCAGCCAGTCAGGCATGCAGTTGTCAGGCACTTGGAATGATTTGCATGTTATGCTGCAGTCATCTTGCCTCATCATCACTCGTGACAGTGAAAGAGTGGTGATGATGATACTGGTGAAAGAATGGTGATGGTGATACTGGTGAAAGAGTGGTGGGAAGTGAAGATTTGCTGAGTTGTCACTCCCAAGTCACGACATTTGCTCAGCTCCTCGCTCTCTGCTTACTTGCTCACTTTGTTCCTAGTCTTTTTCTCACTGGCTCTTCTCCAATGTTTATAGTGTTGCCCTTGTAGCAGTTCAGGAGAATCAGCTGCATACTAAGTTTTAAGGCGTATATTGATTGTAGTCAGTTCGTTTTGCCACTTGCCACCAATGTCAAAGGCCACCAGATGTCAAGATTATGTGGTCTTTATCTATTTGTTTTAAAGGAAGATGTATTATCTTGTTTGGTCGATCGGAGCGACCCAGGAGGAGAGAGAGAGAATTAACCCGCCACGTCCTGAGTTATTTCGCACCTCCGACACCCCCCAATCCCGAGGTATTTTAAAAAAAAATTTGTTTGGCTAAAATCTCCACTTTTGGTGAGAAACATCAAAATTTCATAGAGAAATCGCTCACCTGAGGTTTAAAATACCCAATCCAGGTAGCAGTACCTTCTTACCTGACTGGGTTTTCTAACAGGCTGGCACCAAAGAAAACGAGTTCTATGGGAGGGTAACTATTTCACACCACTCATAAACGGTATTTATTTATTTACTTGGTACGAATTTATATGTAGTATGAGAGTATATTGGTTTTCAAACAGTAATATAGGGATTATAAGCATTGTTTCACTCACTAACTCATCACCATACCTGAACTTCTTTTGCCACATTACCTGATCATCATTTCTGACTGTTTCTTCCTCTAATGCTATGTAAACTTTGTCCTCCACATTGTCATCGATTGGAGAATCACTCTGGCCCTGAATGTCTTTATTGGCCAGGTCACTGGTAACAGGTGAATTGCCGAGACAATGGCGTGTGGGGGGGGGAGGTTATGCGGTGTAAGGCATTGTCCCTGCTTGGCATCTTGTAGAGGAATAGAGGAAGATGTCCTGTGTATACGTACAAAAAATTATGCGCGAAAATTGAAAATTGTGCAAATTATGAACCTTACAATTGCGTGACGTACCAGTATGTCGACGGGACTGGCAAATGCAAAATGTTGCAACATACCTATATGTCGACGGGATGCCTCGGGTTAATACTGGCATTGTAGGGTAAGGTGAAGGTAGGCCGTTTCTGTCCCACTATCCTCTTCATATTGGAAGTGAAGGAGAGGTGATGAATAGGCAGACTGGGGTTGATGGAGTTTTATTGTGAGACAGTTGCTTGACTGAAAAGTTAAAGAGCTTGGCATGACCCACATATTGTCAGGAGGCAGTTTGTGCTAGGCACCGCTTTCCCACCGTCTGTAGCTCCTACTATTCTTTTCCTTCCTTCTTCCCTGGCTGTCTCTGGTTCTCACTCCTTCTCCTACTGACTATCACTCTCTGGGGATCTCTGGTTCTCTGACTCACCTACATGCGATTTTGGACTTATATCTCCCTCTGACTTCCAGTGAAGTATGTGGGCATGCATGTGCGTATGTATTTGCATGTGTGTATGTGTATATAGGGTCTTGCACATTTCTGATACGTGAACTGCTAACTTCCATCCAGTCATCCATTGTTTGGATTACTTGAGCGTCTGGCTGTGGGGAAATGTATCTAACCTCTTCCTGGAGAACTCAGACATCCCTACCTGTCTGTTACATAGCCTACTGATGCCTGTAGCTATTGTTACTTAGTTACATTAATTACATAATGTTTCATAACACATTAATGCCTACAGCTTTGCAACACTACATTAATGTTTAAGGATATTTGCCGAATAGCTGCAACCATATGCGTTCACTCTGCCTCGAACATAGCGTCTTCAACCTAATGAAACCAATTCTCCATAACAGTAGTTTCTTACTCTTTTACACTGTCTCTAAACTGTTTCAATACTTAATGAGATATCAATAGGCATTTCCAGTAATATGTGAGTAATATAGAAGGGTTCTAATCTCACTGTTTCAAAACCAAGTAAAAAATTAATGAAAGCTTGCTAAGCTAGATTTGTAATATTCAAGGGAATTTTATGGATTGTAAAGTCGCTTCATTCTTTTGGAATCCAGATTTGATAATGTTGACTACAAATCTGCACTCATACGAGACTGTCACCCCCTCACCCCCCCCTCACCACCTGTTAACACCCGTGCTTTTGGACCGGGTGTCAAAGTTTCTGGATTTTTTTATTGCTGCCTGTTTACAGACCGAAGTTTTTTTCTGGAGTCAGGAGGAGAAAAATAACTAAGTATGATTATCAAAGAAAATGAAAATGTGAAAAGAAGAATGTTTGGAATATACTCAGGAAACTTTTCTTCCAACAATTTTCTTCTTTGCAATGGAAGCATGAACATTGCTCTTGGAGTCTTTATGACGACTTACCATTGCAGTTATGAAATGCACTTACCTTGGTGCACTGAAAGAGAAAAAGAATAATGTGCTGACCAAGTTTTTTCAGAATTTCCATTTTTATTTCCCTATGCTTACAGGAAGCGGACATCGCTCTTGGACTCTTTACGATGACACCGGAGCGTTATGGAGTGGTGGAGTTTTACCTACCGCGCCTATCAGCTACCTTTGCACGAATTATGGCCGCTCGAGGAAGTCACTGAAGTCACTCTCTGGGGTTTCATGATGCCCCTAACATTGCCATTAGTGTGGAGGTGGGGATTAACTTGTGGCACTTTCGGAGGTGTACATGGCGGTGTTTGCTGGCCCCATCATGCCTCCCTTTCCAGAGTCTGAACCAGACTAGACTCTTTTCTCCTAATGCCTCAACTGTGTCCGTGTTCTGCTTCAACAAGGTAGGTGTTATTATTTCTGAACAATGTCACACTTCCTTTACACACTTCAAGGCATATGAACTTTTCTATCAGCGAATATTGTGTCTGCATTTAAAGTGTCTGATGCGTAATGTCTTGCTACATTTGCTCAACTGTATCTTGGGCTACCTCTAGGTTTGCATGTTATGAAATCGTTTACATGAAGTGTGTGCCATGAGCGTAGGCTTTCAGTCTTTTTATCTCTTACACATTTTTTGTTGAATCTGGGTCCTTATGAAAAAATCGCATATAAGCCTGCCAGAATGTCAAGATATTAAGATTCTGACATAATGAGATTTATTAGATGTTTGAGGGATAGAGGAGCTGGTAATCAATCATAATTCCTGTCTGATGACCTCCTTTTCTTTTACCACACAAGGGTAGTAAGTGAGTATAGGTCTATGATTTACATTGTGTCTGGTTCTGTTTCTTAGTTTGGAATTAATCTTTTGACAGACTTTAAGTAGAAACACTAATTTTGTGAACTGGATGTTATTGGCCATATTCAGGTAAGATATGAAGATCAAAGGTGCTTTAGAGTGAAAAGAAATATGCCACAAACCTGAGTAGTGCTTACTGAGGCATTCTTGTTGTTCATTTCTTCCTTAGATACATCGAAACAACTGTATATATTCAGCTTAAGAAGAAGTGCGTCTAGTGATTAACGGTTTAAAAGTATTATTCATTAATGGGTTAATAGATACTCTTTTTGCCTCGACTAGAAAAAGCAAGCTCCGGTTGCATCACTTACTCCTGCTGCACTTTGTACCACATAGAATTCTAATGATAGTTACCATTGAAAGGTAAGATCCCCATTTTCCTATGTCAGTAACATTTCGTCCTGTTTCCAGGTTTCTTCAGATACTAGTGACTGGTCATTTCTTGCAAATTCTGGCCCTGTATATAGCACTCACAGATACTTGGCTACCTAAGGGAAGCATAAGGTAAAAGGCGATGTAGGCAACTGCTGTGTGTACATGCCTGGACAAATGTCTGTGCGCACATTCTGAGTGTGTGGGAACAGTGATGATAATGATGATGATGATGATGATAACAACACCAGGTTACAAGCCACCACCCACCACCACCACATACCCATTACCAAAAATCATTATCATCTACCATCATCATCATTATTATTATTATTATTATTATTATTATTATTATTTTTATTTATTATTATTCATGTATTATTATTTTTATTATGTAGATTTCTGACCACTGCTTGGTGGTGGCCAGAATCAAGATCCAATTAAGATGGAGAAATAGAAGAAGCGAAGGAAGGGAAAAAGGAGTATTTGTAAGGAGAGTGGAAAGGTAACAAGAGGATGAGAAAAAGGCAGAGTATAAGAGAGAAGTGGAGGAACGATTGGGCAAAAATGAATTGGAGCAGATGGGGGAAGTGGAAGGTGTGTGCAGGGTATTCACAGAAGAAATATGTGCAGCATGTGATGTGGTGTGTGGGATGAAGAAAAGACAGAGGGGTGTGCAAGGAACAGCGTGGTGGAATGAAGAGGTGAGACAGGCTGTGCCACAAAAGAAGAAAGTATACAATGCATGGATGAGAAATAGGGGCGTGGAAGAAGTTGAGAGGCGGAAAAGAGAGTTATATGTAGAAAGAAAGAGAGAGGTGAAAATACTACTAAGAGAGAGTAGGAAGAGAGTGGATGAGGAATTTGGAAGGAACTTGAGTGTAAAGTGGAGGGACTGTAAGAAAATGTTCTGGAAAGAGGTGAAAAGAGTAAGACAGGGTGGAAGTGAAGTTAGCAGGGGAGTGAAAGATAAAAATGGTAGATTACTAGTGGAGAAGGAATAAAAAGTGAGCAGATGGAGAGAACACTTTAAGAAATTGTTGAACATACAGGATGGAAGTAATGCGAGTATAAGTTGCTGGGGAATGGCTGGGAGGAGGAGGGAGGTGAGAAGACAGGAAGAAATCAGTAAGATAGAAGTTGTGGAAGCAATGAAGAAAGTTAAATTGGGGAAAGCCCCAGGAATTGATGGAGTGTGTGATGAAATGCTGAAGCATAGGGGAGAGATAGTAGTACAATGGATGTGGAAAATGTGCAGATTGGCCTGGGAGGAAGGTAGAGTCCCGGAGGATCGGAAGTCAGGTATAATTAGTCCCTTGTACAAAGGAAAAGGGGAAAAAGAAGTGTGTGGTAATCATAGGAGCATTTGGCTTCTTAGTATAATAGGAAAAGTGTATGGGAGGATACTTATTGACAGAGTTAGAGAAAGAACAGAGGAATTAGTTGGAGAAGAAGAGGGAGGCTTTAGGAAGGGAAGAGGTTGTGTAGATCAGATATTCATTCTTAGATGTTTAGTGGAAAAGTTTCTAGAGAAGGGAAAGAAG